>NC_142880.1:33199166-33502196 GCF_051225735.1 Oryctolagus cuniculus | reverse complement strand
CAGTCAGGACAAGCACTGATCAAGTCACTGTTTCTCATAGTGTCCCTTTCACTTCAACAGGTTTCCTTTTTTGTGCTTGGTTAGTTGTCACTGATCAGGGAGAACATATGATTTTGTCCCTTTGGGACTGGCTTAATTCACTCAGCATGATGTTTTCCAGATTCCTGCATTTTGTTGCAAATGACAAGATTTCATTGATTTTTACTGCTGTATAGTATTCTTTAGAGTACATGTCCCATAATTTCTTCATCCAGTCTACTGTTGATGGGCATTTGGGTTGATTCCAGGTCTTAGCTATTGTGAATTGAGCTGTATACTTTCTTGTGCTCTAAGTCTGATATTCTCTCTTCTGCTTCACTAACTGTTTTTAAGGGTCTCTAATGTGTTTGTCATTTGATCTATTGAGTTCTTCATTTCATTTTGATTTCTCTTCACTATCACACTTTCCTGTTCTACTAGTTTCTGCATTTCATTTTGATTCCTCCTTAAGATTTCATTTTCATGAGAGAGATTTTCTATCCTGTCCAGTAAGTATTTATGTAGCTCAAGCAAGACAAAGAGCAGGCGCCATTTTGGTCATACATAAAACCTGCGTGACCTCAGGGCTGCGCCCGCCCACAGCCAAACAGAAAAACCTGAGTCTGAGGGGGTGAAACAACAGGAGATTAGGACCTAGTGAATGTGTGGAACTAATGAACTGAGACTGTGAAAAAAAGAGATGGTGGGTGAGAGAATCCTCCCAAATTCTTTCTATGAAGCCAGCATCACCTTAATTCCTAAGCCAGAAAAAGATGCAGCTGAGCAGAATTACTTCCCTTCTGAATAAAAAAAAAAAAGAAAGAAAGAGGCATTTACCATGCCTAACCTGGTAGTGTCACCTTTGGTACACTCTTAACCCTGAGCATCCAAACAGAGCTCTCTGGCCACACCATCTCAAGCCTCTAAGGCTCCTCCAAAAGCAGACAGTCCACTTAACACAGTCATAGTATAACAAGAAAAAAAAACCACAGCAAGGGAAGAAGAATCCAAAGAATATCTCCACAATGCCAAGCAACAAACGCAGAAATCGAGGAAACAAGAACAAGGAAGACATTATGAAGCCCCCAAATGAACAAGACACCACCCCAAGCCAACATTATGAAGATGATGAGATGGAAGAAATACAAGATACAGATTTCAAAAAATTGATAAGAACATTTAGAAGTTTTCAAAAACAAATGCTTGAGCTACATAAATCCTTACTGGACAGGATAAACTTTCAAAATAGTAATGGTGAGAGTGGGCATCCTCATGAGAGTGGGCATCCTCATCTAGTTATAGATCTTAGTGAAAATGCTTCCAGCTTTTCCACATTCAATAGATACTGATTGTGATTTGTAATATATTACCTTAACTGCTTATGTATGTTCCTTCTATACCCAATTTGCTTAAGGTTTTTATCATGAAAGGCTGTTGAATTTTATCAAATACTTTCTCTGCATGTATTGAGATGATCAAATAGCTTTCATTCTTCAATTTATTAGTGTGATGTATCAGTTTTGTTAATTTGCACATGTTGAACTATATCTACATCCTAGAAATAAATTCCACTTTGTCCAGGTGAAAGATCTTTTAAATTTGTTGTTGGATACAATTAGCTAGCATTTTGTTGAAGTTTTAATCTATGTTCATCAGTGATATTGGTCTATATTTCTCTTTCTTTGTTGTATCTTTTTCTGGCTTTGATATTAAAGTGAAGCTGGCCTCATGGTAGGAGTTTAGAAGGATTACTTCACTTTCAATTATTTTGAATAGTCTAAGAAGAATTAGGATCTTTTCTGCTTTAAAAGTGTAGTAGAATGAAGACATAGAGAAAACTTAAACAGATCTATTACCAAGACGGAAATTGAATCAGTAATAAAGAACCTCGACAAAGAAAACCCAGAACCAGATGCCTTCACTGCTGAATTCTAAAAGACAGTAAAGAAAAACTAACTCCAATTCTTCTGAAGGTATTCAAAAAATTGAAAGAAAGGGAATCCTCCCAAATTCTTTCTATGAAGCCAACATCACCTTAATTCCTAAACCCAGAAAAGATGCAACAGAGAAAGATAACTACAGACCAATTTCCTTGATGAACATAGACATAAAATTCTCAGCAAAATTCTGGCCAATTGAATCCAACAACACATCAGAAAGATTATTCATCAAAACCAGGTGGGATGAAGCCAGTGCCATGGCTCACTAGGCTAATCCTCCACCTGCGGAACCAGCACCCCAGGTTCTAGTCCTGGTTGGAGTGCCAGATTCTGTCCTGGTTGCTCCTGTTCCAGTTCAGCTCTCTGCTGTGGCCCGGGAAGGCAGTGGAGGATGGCCCAAGTGCTTGGGCCCTGCACCCACATGGGAGACCGGGAGGAAACACCTGGCTCCTAGCTTTGGATCAGCACAGCACCGGCCATAGCGGCCATTTGGGGGGTGAACCAATGGAGGGAAGACCTTTCTCTCTGTCTCTCTCTGTCTAACTCTGCCTGTTAAAAAAAAAAGACATAAGTATGAAGCAAAAAAAAAATATTCTTCAACAGTCCAGACGAGGGATATAAACAATCATGGCATCTCAAAGTGTCAATTTCCCTCCCATATGGTACCTTTTACCATAGATGAGGAAGAACATATGGTATTCGTATTTTGAGGACTGGATTCTTTCACTAAGTATAATGGTTTCCAGTTGCATCCATTTTGTTGCAAAAGACAGTGTTTCAGCTTTTTTTAAATTACTATGTTATATTCCACGGTGTACATACACCATAATTTCTTTATCCAGTCTTCAGTTGATGGACATCAGGGATGATTCAATATTTTAGCTGTTGTGAATTGTGCTGCAGTGAACTTGGGGGTACAGATAACTCTTTCATATGCTGATTTCTTTGGGTTTGGGTAAATTCTTGGGAGTGGGATGGCTGGATCATATTGTAGGTCTTTATTAAGATTTCTGATGTATTTCCATATTGTCTTCTACAGTGGCTGCACCAGTTTACATTCTCACCAACATTGGACTAGGGTATCATTTTCTCCACATCCTCACCAGCATTTGTTTGCTGATTTCTGTATAAGAGCCGTTCTAACTGGAGTGAGGTGAAACCTAATTGTGGTTTTGATTTGCATTTCCCTGATCCTGAGCATTTTTTCATGTGTCTATTGGCCATGCTGGATTCTGTTCATCTCTCACCTCTTCAGAGTAGATTTTCTAACCAAGATATGTGTCCTCTAGTTCATCTTTATCACTTTACTATGCTTTATATTTTATAACAATAGCTACAATTTAAAAGATTTATTGTATTTATTTGAAAGGCAGAGTTAGGGAGAGGGAGAGAGAGAGAAAGAGAGATCTTCCATCAGCTGGTTCACTCCTCAAATGACCTCAAAGAATAGAGCTTCCTTGGGTCTCTCATGTCAGTGCAAGAAAGGACCCAAGCACTTGAGCCATTTTCTGCTGCTTTCCCAGGTGCGAGAGCAGGGAACTAGATAGGAAGTGGAGTATCCAGGAACCAAACCAGCACTCATATGGGATGCTGGAGATGGAGGCAGTAGCTTAACTTGCTACTCCACAATGTGGGCCCCAGTACTTACTATTTTTACATATTATACAGCCATTGTTTATTGCTTTCCTCTTTCATTTTATGTAAGCTCCATTACAACAAATACTTTTACTTTTTTTTTTTTTTTTTGAAAGGCAGAGTGGACAGTGAGAGAGAGAGAGACAGAGACAGAGAGAAAGGTCTTCCTTTGCCGTTGGTTCACCCTCCAATGGCCGCCGCGGCCAGCACACTGCAGCTGGTGCACCGTGCTGATCCAATGGCAGGAGCCAGGTACTTATCCTGGTCTCCCATGGGGTGCAGGGCCCAAGCACTTGGGCCATCCTCCACTGTACTCCCGGGCCACAGCAGAGAGCTGGCCTGGAAGACGGGCAACTGGGACAGAATCCGGTGCCCCTACTGGGACTGGAACCTGGTGTGCCGGCGCCACAAGGCGGAGGATTAGCCTAGTGAGCCGCGGCGCCGGCAATACTTTTACTTTTTATTCACTAGTGTATTACATTTGTCTATAATAGCGTCTAAGATTTCTCAATAATTACTTGTCAAATGAATAAATTCATACTTGGAGTTGGAAAAAGTATCAAAATCTAATACATACGCTTACTTTCTGTCTATTATCCAGATACTGGGGCTGGTGCCGAGGCACCGTGGGTTAAAGCCCTGGCCTGAAGCACCAGCATCCAATATGGGTGCCGGTTCTAGTCCCGGCTGCTCCACTTCCAATCCAGCTCTCTGATATGGCCTGGGAAAGCAGTAGAAGATGGTCCAAGTATGGGCCCCTGCACCCATGTGGGAGACCCAGAAGAAGCTCCTGTATCATGGCTTTGGATAAGCCCAGCTCCAGCCATTGCAGACAACTGGGGAGTGAACAAGTGGATGGAAGATCTCTCTGTCTCTACCTCTCTCTGTAACTCTGTCTTTCAAATAAATAAAATAAATCTTTAGAAAAAATTATCCAGAGACCTTACTTATTTTTGCCAAAACATAGTTGAAAAACATGGGAACTATTTTTAAGAAAATAGAATCTTTTATACACTAATTGCTTTTTAACAGGTTGTATTAAAATGTAATACTTGTATGTATTTTCATTGTCTAAACCCATCCTTGCCAGAAACAGTGACTTATACCACATGTTCTTTCTCATATATGGAAGTTTAAAAAAACATAAAATACTGATAGATAGAGATTAGTAGAGATTAGGAAGGGGGAATTGGGTTTGGGGAATCAAGAAAACTGGTTAGTGGGTACTAAAATGCAGTCAGATGGATAGAGCATGTTTTTAAGTTCTGAAATACAGTGGATTTACTACAGTTGAAAACATTGTATGAAGAACTGGAAGACAGGAGCTTCTGGGTTACAAATATACAGAAAAAATAAGAAGATAGAATTTTTGAAAAATTGAATTTAAATTTTAGAAAATCTTTAAACTATTTGTGCATATTTTGTTTTGCATTTGTAAGTTTTTTATTATTTTCAATAAAAGAATTTATCAAAATATAAGTTATTTCATGTATATGTTTTTGTAAAATTTTTTTCTATTATATATACAGACATACATATCTTACCATACTATGCCCCAAGATAATTATTTCTTAATATTTTCTGATTTTCATACCATATTTATAATTTTTGCCACAACCACATCTACCTGTGAAATGCTTGCTTTCTCTTTAAACTTACCTTAAATCAACTCTGTGTGCTATAATTTGCTTAGTCTTATTCTTAATGCTTGTAAAGTAATGAGTTATGTTAATACTGAAAGAAAACATCATATATAAGAGGTCTTTTAAAAATTAATGGAAATGTGTACATGGAAGCCCAAACAGACCAAAAACCAAGACAGAAATTGATCAGTATTAAAACTCTCCTGAGGGAGCCAAGATGGTGGAATAGTGAGGGCGCACACTGATAGTCTGGGAAAAGATAGTTTAATAAAAGTGGAGATACTGTAGTTTCAGGGGAAAAACTGGAGAGGAAACTCTTCTGGATACTAGGTGGACATGGTGGACCTACGTGGAGAGTAAGGGTGCCCACGGCTTGGGAGCCCAGCCACAGAGTCTACACACCAGCTCTGGAAAGGAAGGTGAGGTAAAACCTCAGTAGCCTGAGACATTGGCAGGGAAATGGCAGAAAGAGCCTAGAGGGAATGAGGCTTGAAGCCCCACTGGGGAAAGTTCACCAGGCTAACTAGAGGAGAGAAAAAAATAAATAAATGAAAGGGATCGGTACGGACACGAGTCTCTCTCTACACTCACATTACAAAGGTGAGCGAGATAAAAAGTAGGCACCATTTTGGATATATGTAAAAGCGGCACCCGCCATCAACCAAGCAGAAAAATTTATCTCTGGTGGGGAGAAATAACAGGAGGTTAGGAGCTAGTGAATGTGTGTAGCTAATGAACTGAGACTGTGAAAAACTGAGGGTGTGGGAGAGAACTCATGGAGATGTGAGTACTCTTGGGAGAGTACACAGACTCGGTAACCTTGGCAACCCAGTGGGAGACTGCAGAGAAATGTGAGCTTACACTAAGGACTACATAGATCCTTTGTGTGGTCCTTGGGGCAGAGCAGATGAATATTATACTCACAGAGGCCAGATTTCAGACATTGACTTCCTTCAATTCTGCTCAGCTATGTGGAATTACTTCCCTTCTGAACTAAAAAAAGAGAGAGAGAGTAAGAGAGAGAGATTTACCACTCCTAACCTGGGTGTGTCACCTTTGGCACACGCTTAACCCTGAAGAACCAGAGCTCACTGGCTACACCCATCACAAGCCTCTAAGGATCCATCAAAAGGAGACAGTCCACTTAATCTAGAGTCATAGTATAACAAGAAAAACCACTACAGTGAAGAAACCAAAGAATATCTCCACAATGCCAAACAACAAATGCAGAAACTGAGGAAACAAGAACAAGGAAGACATTATGATGCCCCCAAATGAACAAGACACCCCAATTCAAGATTATGAAGATGATGAGACAGAAGAAATGCAAGAAACAGATCTCAAAAAACTTGTAAGAACATTAAGAAATTCTCAAAAACAAATTCTTGAACTACAGAAATTCTTACTTGACAGGATAGAAAATCTCTCTCTGAAAATGAAATATTAAGGAGGAATCAAAATGAAATGAAGCAACTAGTAGAACATGAAACTGTGATAGTGAAGAGAAATCATAATGAAATGAAGAAGTCAATAAATCAATTAACAAATGTATTAGAGAGCCTTAAACAATAGTACTGGGGACTTTAATACTCCACTCTCAGATAGACAGATCAATAGGACAGAAGATCAACAAGGATACAGTAGATTTAAATGACACTATAGCCCAAATGGATCTAACAGATATATACAGAACTTTCAATCCTACATTTAAAGAATTTACATTCTTCTCAGCAGTGCATGGAACCTTACTCTAGGATTGACCACATACTAGGCCATAAAGCAAGTCTCAACAAATTCAAAAGAATTGGAACAATACCATGTAGCTTCTCAGATCATAGGTGAATGAAGTTGGAAATTAGCAACTTAGGAATCCCTAGAGTGTATGCAAACCCATGGAGACCGAACAACATGCTCCTGAATGAACACTGGGTCATAGAAGAAATCAAAAGAGAAATAAAAAACTTTCTGGAAGTAAATGAAGATAACAACACAGCATATCAAAACATATGGGATACGGCAAAAGCAGTGTTGAGAGGAAAGTTTATAGCAATAGGTGCCTATATCAAGAAATTGGAAAGGCACCAAATAAATGAGCTTTCAATTCATCTCAAGGATCTAGAAAATCTGCAGCAAACCACACCTAAATCTAGTAGGAGAAGAGAAATAATTAAAATCAGAGAAGAAATCAACAGGATTGAATCCAAAAAAAATTACAAAATATCAGCCAAGCGAAGATCTCATTTTTTGAAAAAATAAATAAAATTGGGTATATAAGGAACATTCCTCAACACAATTCAGGCAACTTATGACAAACCTACGTCCAGCATCTTATTGAATGGGGAATAGCTGGAAGCATTTCCCCAAAGATCAGGAACCAGAAAAGGATACCCACTCTCACCATTGCTGCTTTAATATAGTCCTGGAAGTTTTAACCAGATCTATTAGCAAGAAAAAGAAATCAAAGTGATACAAATTGTAAAGGAGAGAGTCAGACTATCCCTATTTGCAGATGACATGATTCTATATATAGGGAGTCTAAAAGACACCATTGAGAGACTATTGAAAATCATAAGCATTTGGTAAAGTGTCAGGATGTAAAATCAACATACAAAAATCAACAACTTTGTTAGACCCAAACAATGCCATGGCTGAGAAACATCTTTTAAGACGAATCCATTCATAATAGCTACAAAAAAATTAAATACCTTGGAATAAATTTAACCAAAGATGTCAAAGACCTGTAAGATGAAAACTACAAAACATCAAAGAAATAAATAAAAGACACTAAAAATGGAAAAATCTTCCATATTCATGGATTAGAAAAATTAATATCATCAAAATGTCTATACTACCAAAAACAATTTATAGATTCAATGTGATACCAATCAAAATACCCAGGGCATTGTTCTCAGATATAAGAAAAAAATGCTGAAATTCATTTAGAAACACTGAATTCATTTTCAATTTTCTATATATACAGAAGATCAGTTTAGTACACATTAAGTAAAGATTTCAACAGTTTGCACCCCCATAGAAACACAAAGTGAAATATACTGTTTGAGTACTCGTTATAGCATTAAGTCTCAATGTACAGCACATTGAGGACAGAGATCCTACATGAGGAGTAAGTGCACAGTGACTCCTGTTGTTGACTTTACAAATTGACACTCCTGTCTATGGCATCAGTAATCTCCCTATGCTCCAGTCATGAGTTTCCAAGGCTATGGAAGCCCTCTGAGTTCTCCGACTCTTATCTTGTTTAGACAAGGTCATAGTCAAAGTGGAAGTTCTCTCCTCCCTTCAGAGAAAGGTACCTCCTTCTTTGAAGACCTGTTCTTTCCACTGGGATCTCACTCACAGAAATCTTTCATTTAGGTCCTTTTTTTTTTTTTTTGCCAGAGTGTCTGATCTTCTGTATATATAGAAAATTGAAAATGAATCTTGATATGAATGGAAGGGGAGAGAGAGCAGGAAAGGGGAGAGTTGTGGGTGGGAGGGAAGTCATCAGGTAGTCCATAAGCTGTACTTTGGAAATCTATATTCATTAAATAAAAGTTTAAAAAAAAAGAAACACTGGAGACATCAAATAGCTAAAGCAATCTTATACAACAAAACCAAAGTGAAAGGCATCACAACATCAGATTTCAAGACATACTACATGGCAGTTTTAATCAAAAGAGCCTGGTATTGGTACAAAAACAGATGGATGGACCAATGGAACAGAGTAGGAACTCCAGAAGTCAAACCACACATCTACAACCAACTTATCTTTGACAAAGGAACTAAAATCAATCCCTAGACTAAGAATAATATCTTCAACAAATGGTGCTAGGAAAACCGGATCTCTGAATGCAGAGTGTGAAACTAGACCCCTACCTTACACCTTACATAAAAATCCACTCAAAATGGATCAAAGACTTAAATCTACAACCCAATACCACCAAATTACTGGAGAACATTGGGGAAATTCTGCAAGATATTAACATAGGTAAAGACTCCTTAGAAAAGATCCCAGAAACACAGGTAATCAAAGCCCAAATTGACAAATGGGATTACATCAAACTGAGAAGCTTCTGCACTTCAAAAGAAACATTTAGTAAAGTAAAGAGATAACCAACAGAATGGGAGGAAATCTTTGCAAACTATGCAGCTGATAAAAGGTTGATATCCAGAATTTATAAAGAGATCAAGAAATTCAGCAACAACAAAGTAAATAATCCAGTTAAGATACGGGCAGAAGACTTGAAGAGGTATTTTTCAAGAGAGGAAATTCAATTGACCAATACACATTTTAGAAAATGCTCAGGATCACTAGCTATCAGGGAAATGCAAATCAAAACTACAATGAGGTTTCATCTCACTCCAGTTCGAATGGTTGTCACAAAAATCAAGATCAACAAATGCTGGTGAGGATGTGGGAAAAAAAGTATCCTAATTCACGGTTGGTGAGAATGTAAACTTATGCAGCCCTGGTAGAAGAGACAGTATGGAGATAACTCAGAAATCTGAATATAGACCTACCATATAATTCAACCATCTCACTTCCAAGAATTTACCCAAACCAAAAAATCAGCATATGAAAGAGTTATCTGCACCCCAATGTTCATTGCAGTGCAATTCACAATAGGTAAGATATGGAATCAACTCAGATGTCCATCAACTTAAGACTGAATAAAGAAGTTGTGGTATATATATCTTATGGAGTATTACTCAGCAGAAAAAAAAAAGCTGAAATGAAATCCTGTCTTTTGCAACAAAATGGATGCAACTGGAGACCATTATATTTAGTGAAATTAGCCAGTCCCAAAAAGATAAATACAATGTTTTCCCTGATCCAAGGTAACTAATAGAGTACCTAAAATGTGCTGTATTGTAGTTCAATGGATTTTTTGAGATTTGATGATTGTTTACAGCCCTTGTCTCTTCTGTTGAGGAACAGTGCCTTTTTTTTATTATATTATGTGTTGAACTCTTATACTTAGTGTAGGGTTAATTTTATGATCATTAAGTACAATGAAAACCAATGCTTTTTAAAACTAAGAATGGGAATTGCAGAGGGAAGAGGAAGAAGTATTGGTGTGTTGACTTGGAAGTATCACTATGTTCCTAAAAATGCATATATAAATCAAAAGAAACTTGTATAGCTTAAATAAAATTAAAATATACATATATGTGTATATGGAAAAACTAAGCATGGATTTCAGAATGGCTTGCATGAAAATAAACTAAAAGCAAATTAAAGATACAATTCTTTTTCCACACACTTTTCCTCATATATACTATATTTAGTACCCAAAGTGATGGAGAATAGGACAAGGGATCGTGGGAGCAGCAAAGCAACATCAGTACAACAATGATATTCTCTGAGACTAATTCATTCATGTGACACACCAGAAAGGGAATGGATGCTCTTAAGGTTTCCTTGTACTTCTCTTCCTCTATTTTTCTTCTCAATGATGACTGGTTCTAGGAAGACTTCCCAGGAAAGACTGAAACTTATTTCCTGGTACCATAACTCATACATGAGTAAATCAATGACTCCCTATGCCCTTTTCCGACCCTTATATGCTAGCCAATGACAAAATTAGTGCTTTTTTTTTTTTTTTTTTTTTTTTTTTGACAGGCAGAGTGGACAGTGAGAGAGAGAGAGACAGAGAGAAAGGTCTTCCTTTGCCGTTGGTTCACCCTCCAATGGCCGCCGCGGCTGGTGCGCTGCGGCTGGCGCACCGTGCTGATCTGATGGCAGGAGCCAGGTACTTATCCTGGTCTCCCATGGGGTGCAGGGCCCAAGCACTTGGGCCATCCTCCACTGCACTCCCTGGCCACAGCTGAGAACTGGCCTGGAAGAGGGGCAACCAGGACAGAATCCGGCACCCCGACCGGGACTAGAACCCAGTGTGCCGGTGCCGCAAGGCGGAGGATTAGCCTATTGAGCCGCAGCGCCGGTGTTATTGCTTTATTATGGAATTTGAGCCAGATCACATTAGTGTTAAGTCTAAGTATATGCATGTAAGATGAAACAAAAAAAAAGTAAAGCAATTTATTATTCCTACAATATACCTCATTTCCTGGAAATTTTCATTGATTGTTGGGGAGCATGGATTATTTTGATGACCACCTCCATTTTTCCTTCTTTGTAAAATCATCTCATTTCAGTAAAGTACCCTCAACTAAAACTTCTCTGAGAACTATATCCAGATCAAGCAGCCAAAAAGGAGCATTTCCTGTGCAACCAATACTGGTAAATGTTATCAAGACTCAGACATTGTATCCTGGACCTCTGCTGCACTAGCCAGAGATATGGCTATGATTGATTATCTCATAACCACTGAAGTGTCATTCATAGTGATGATGCTGTTAAACTACACACTTTTGCACCTTTCTACTTTAAATACTATATAAACTGATATAGTATCATTTTGTCCAAAAGTTTTAGTTTTCAAAACAATATAATTTAACAAAATAATTAACCCTTTTTGTAATTTAAGGCTAATAAAAGAATACTGAAATGTCCAAGATATGGATACCCATGTGTTCCTGCCACCCATGTGGGAGATCTTGCTTGAGTTCTCAGCTCCTGGTTTGGGCCAGGGCATAGTTATGACTCTTGTAGGCATTTGGGATAGGATCAACCAGCAGATGAGAGATCGCAGTCTGTCTCCCTCTGTGCTTCTTTGTGTGTGTGTGTGTGTGTGTGCACGTGTGTGTGTGTTTGTCTATGTCTCTCTAATATAATTTCGGAGTAAACAAGAAATCATTTGAAATAAAAATTGTCCTGAGAGTCCTGGTTCCCTGCTTTATGATTGTTACCAACACAAGGCTGGACAAATGGCTCCTGGGATTTCCATTAGGCCTCTTTGTTTCCTGTGTAAATAGTTGAACCATTTTAGTTAGAGAAACCTAATCCAAACTAGCTTATTTGCTGCTGATGAGGAGGAGGAGGTGGAGAAAGAGGAGGATGTAATTTATCACATCACTAATTGAGAAGCGTATAGGTAGAGTTAGTTGGGTAGGCCAACTCCAGAAACTTAAATGTTATTTTCAGGATTTCCTCTCCGTCTCTCTCTGTCTCTCTCTCTCTCTCTCTCTAACCTCTCTGACCTCTCTCTCTCTCTCTCTCTCACACACACACACACACAGAAAGAGGCAGCCCATCCCCCAGCAGTTTTCACCAGCACCTAAAGTATAGCCCATTATTTAGTAAGGCCATCAGAGAAACAGTTTAATATATTTAAATACAAATATACATACAAGGATAAAATCCCTGGAATTCTGTTGTTTGATCAATGTGGAGCCTGTGCAACATAGAACACAGCATAACCCTATAAACAAGGACTTGGTGGGTACAGCTATCTTTACCTCAACTGCATACACTGAAACTGGGAAAGGCAAACATCTCCAAAAGAACAATTTTGGTAGGAGAAGAGAGAGATGTGTTGTAAAATAAAAAAAATAAAAAAAAATAAAAAAAAAATAGGATCTCCACTAGGCTTGTGTCCAATCACATTTGACTAGTATAATGTCCTCAAGCTATGACAACTCCCAAACCTGGGAAAATATTGGGTAGACCACAGATAGTTACTAAGACTGTAACACTATGCTCTATAATTTAGAATTTTCATTTGAATGCCTTTGGACGCATCCCTTAGAAAGGGCAGCTTAATTCTGTACCTGCCCAAAGAGCTCCGTATGGGCTCTGTTGTGACCTTTCCCTAGAAATGTTGGTGACTGAACAGACACCAGTCACCAGGGTAGATCAGTGGAGGCTGGAGACCTTCAAGGCAGGAAGAGCTATTGGTATCATAGAGTTGTGGCACGGAGCTCGTTGTTGAGAAACATTTCAAAGAAGAGCCACTGCAGATGGGAGCAGCTGTTAGGAACCTGTGCCAGAAACCACTGTTGCCAGAAACCAATTGTTCCAAGAACAATTGCCAAAGAGAACTTCTGGGAATCCACTTTGGAGCATACAGTGTTGCCAATGATTTTAGCCTTCTTTATCACACTATCACAAGGTATCACAAAGGTCTGGCATTGTTGTTCCTCCTCAATTCTACATATCTATGTGTAATCTGTATCTAAACCCATGTCAATATTGATATATAGACAGATCTCAGTTCTCGATCAATATTATTATGCACTCTGCCCCAAGGGAAATATTCAAATAATTTATTCATTTGCTAACTCAATTAATACTTATTTAACTGTATTTGCAAAGAATAAAATTAAAAATTTAAACTTCATACTTCTGATGTGATTGCTGTCTAAGTTGTGGTTGGAAGAAGTATGTTATCTCAATAAATGTTTAGAATATAATATGTGTCAGTGTTTCATTTCTACAGTAAAGCACCTCTGGTAACTGCTGTTATACAGAGAAAATATTTGTTTCGCTTACATTTTTGAGGGTTCAAAGTGTTGGTGCTGTGAAATAGTATGTTAAGCCTCTACCTGCAGTGCCAGCACCCCATATGGGCACTGGTTCATGTCCCAGCTGCTCCACTTCTGAGCCAGCTCTCTGCTATGGCCTGGGAAAGCAGTATACCCTGCACCACGTGGGAGACCTGGAGAAGCTCCAGGCTTCTGTCTTCAAATTCTGGCTTCTGGCTGTTGCAACTATTCGGCTAGTGAACCAGCAGATGGAAGACCTCTCTCTCTCTCTCTCTCTCTCTCTCTGCATCTTTGTAACTGCCTTTCAAATAAACAAATATCTCTTGAAAGAGAGAGAGAGAGAGGGAGGGAGAGAGAGAGAGAGAAAGAAAGAAAATAAAAACAGTGGCAACACAATATCTGGGGAGCGCAAGGGGAGGACAGAAATTTTGCCTGAAGGACTTGAACAGGGCTGTGCTGATACATCACATTTCATCTGGATCTTACTGAAAGGAAGCCTAGAAATTCTAGTAGAAACACAAACCTGATATAAAACTGGAAACGAGGCTTCCTTTTCTGAAGTCTCACAGAGCAAAAGATAGTTTCATACATTACAACTTAATTGAAGAAATAAGATACCCAACTCTCGAAATTATATACACTCAGTGTCAGAGAATGTTTTAAAAATATATTTCATAAAACAAAAATGGAACATGCTTGCTACATATGTTATAAGAATTAGCAGTTTCTTCTTATATGCCTAGACAATATGAGTTCTTTCTTAGCTAAGGAGGAATAAATTTGTTTCCTGAAATATTTTTTTCAGTTTCATAAAATGATGAGTAATATGTATACTTGAATGACAGATGAGTAGATAAAGCTGTTTGGAATAGGAGGCGGAGCAGATTAAACTGCCGCCTGTAGCACTGACATCCTATATGGGTACCAGTTTGTGTCCTATTTGCTCCAATTCTTATCCAACTCTCAGCTAATACACTTGGGAAAAGCAACAGAAGATGGCCCAAGTCCTTGGACCCTTGCACCCACATGGGAGACCTGGAGGAAGCTCCTGGCTTCTGGCTTCAGATAGGCCCAGCCCTGGCCATTGTGACCATTTGGGAAGTGAACCAGCAGATAGAAGATCTTTCTCTTTCTCTCTCTCTCTCTCTAAACCTTCCTTTCAAATAAATAAAATAAACTGTTAAAAATAAAAGAAAATATGGTTTATACATATACTCTATGAATCACTGTTCAGCCATAACAGGAATTAAATCCTGGCATTTGCAAAAAAATGGATTGAACTTGAGGTCACTTTATTAAGTTAAACAAACCATATTCAGAAATACAAATATCAGATGTTCTCTATCACATGTGGAAATTAAAAAAAAAAAAAAAGTTGACCTTAGCTTATAATAGTGATTACTAGAGGCTGGAAATAGAATAAGGAATAGAAGGAGGTTGGAAAATGCAAACAAAATGTAATCAGGCAGAAGTGAATTCCTGAATGTGGAAGACATACCATCTTCACTGTTAGTTTATAATCCTTTTTTTTTTTTTTTTTTTTTTTTTGACAGGCAGAGTGGACAGTGAGAGAGAGAGACAGAGAGAAAGGTCTTCCTTTGCCGTTGGTTCATCCTCCAATAGCCGCCGCAGCTGGTGCGCTGTGGCTGGCGCACCGCGCTGATCCGATGGTAGGAGCCAGGTACTTATCCTGGTCTCCCATGGGGTGCAGGGCCCAAGCACTTAGGCCATCCTCCACTGCACTCCCTGGCCACAGTAGAGAGCTGGCCTGTAAGAGAGGCAACCGGGACAGAATCCGGCACCCTGACCGGGATTAGAACCTGGTGTGCTGGCTCCACAAGGCAGAGGATTAGCCTAGTGAGCTGCGGCGCCGGCCTTATAATCCTTTCAATAGCCCATCAATTTCTTCCAGTTGATGTCCAAATTCATTAAGTTTTCTTATTTCTAAGTGGGTCCTTCAAAAACACCAAAGAAATTTTGGAGACAGACTCCCATCCCACTTCTAAGTGCTTCTTTTAATAAAATAAAATAAGACACAATTATTATCAAGTAGTTGATACAAGAGGAGTTGATAGGAAACCTACCAACTTGGTCTTGAGCTTTACCTGACAGTTTATCTGTTTTAATAGAGTAAGTTATGACTTAATAATGGCAGAGATGACATAACAGCTTCTAGTTCTCATTACATTTCCCATTTTTATATTAATGTTACAACCTAAAACTATGCTCTTGAATAATCTTTACTTCTTATTTAGTATCAAATATCTATTAGGTAGAAATGGGAAGCAGAAGTCAAGAAGTCTCATGACAATGATCATGGGGATAAAAATAAAAGTGGAGATTCAACCCAAGTATGGTTGGCTAGTGTGCTGTGTGTTATTGGATAAAGGATGAGGCTTTCTAAACCTGAGCTCCAAATCTATAAATGGGAACGATGATCCTTCCATTTATACCTCTTAAGAAAATTAGAGGGGGCCTGTGCTGTGGCGCAGTGAGTTAAAGCCCTGGCCTGAAGCACAGGCATCCCATATGGGTGCCGGTTTGAGTCCTGGCTGATCCTCTTCTGATCCAGCTCTCTGCTGTGGCCTGGGAAAACAGTAGAAGATGGCCCAAGACCTTGGGCCCCTGTACCCACATGGGAGACCTGAAAGAAGCTCCTGGCTCTTGGGTTTGGATCAGCGCAGCTCCGGCCGTTGCAGCCATCTGGGGAGTGAACCAGCAGAAGGAAGACCTCTCTCTCTACCTTTCTCTCTGTAACTCTATCTTTAAAATAAATAAAATAAATCTTTAAAAAAAAAAAGCATTTGAGGGGCCGGCACTATGGCGTAGCGGGTAAAGCTGCCACCTGTATTGCTGGCATCCCATATGGGCATCGGTTCAAGTCCCAGCTGCTCCACTTCCAATCCAGCTCTCTGCTATGGCCTTGGAAAGCAGTAGAAGATGGCCCAAGTGCTTGGGCCCCTGCACCCATGTGGGAGACCCAGAGGAAGCTCCTGGCTCCTGGCTTCAGATCTGCACAACTCCGGCTGTTACAGCCATCCGGGAAGTGAACCAGTGGATGAAAGACCTCTCTCTCTCTTTCTCTGCCTCTCCTCTCTCTGTGTAACTCTGACTTTCAAATAAACAAAATAATTTTTTTAAAAAAAGAAGATCCTCCAGGGTCAGCACTGTTGCATAGTGGGTAAAGCTGCCACCTGCAGTCCCAGTATTCTATATGGGTGCCAATTTGAGTCTTGGTTGCTCTGCTTCTGATCCAGCTCTCTGTTGTGACCTCGGAAAGCAGTAGAAGATGGCCTAAGTCCTTGGGCCCCTGCACCCACATGGGAGACTCAGAATAAGCTCCTGGCTCCTGGCTTGGGATCATCCCAGCTCTGGCCATTGCGGCCAACTGGGGAGTGAACCAGCAGATGGAAGTCCTCTCTCTCTCTCTCTCTCTCTTCCTCTCCTTCTCTCTCTGTGTAACTCTGACGGAAGGGAGGCAGGAAGGCAGGAAGGAAGGAAGGGAGGAAGGAAGGAAGGAAGGTCCCCAAAAGCCCTTAGGGTTTCTAACAGACCTGCTGGCATTTTCAGGGCATCATTGTAATGACAAGTTGACTACCCCACCCACCCCACCCAGCTGGGCAACTTGAAACCTCACTGAACATGTGGGCCACCCTAGAATTTCTTCTAGCTGATAATTCTCCCTCTTTCAGTATCCCTTTCTGTCCCTGCAACAGACTTGGGTGAAGTCTTTGGAATACTCTTTCAGCTACACTAATCGTTAATTAACTCCAAAGATAACTAAAAGTCCTATGTGAGGGACCAACAGTGGTCAGTTGATTTTGTAATCCACACCACCCAGCCATAGGACACAACTCTAAACAGTACCTGAGTAAGCAATCATAGTTAGTTCCACAAGGCTATTGGCTCAAAGACACAAGCTACAGCTGCATTCTGCTTACCTTGACCCTCCCACCAGGTTCTAGTTACAATGTTTACCTCCAGCTCAGGGGAGCCTATGCGAAGTCCCCTGTGAGGCCTAGAATGCTCTTTTCTCATGGGGGAAAGGCAACAAAATGAGCCTTCTCTACATGGGGGTTTCAAGAAAAAGTTTTTCTTGACAAAGGTGATGCCCTTGTTAATTCCTCCATCTTTTTTCCCTCCTAATGATCTGTCATGAAGATGAAGGAACAGCAGCCACCTTGTAAACATGAGGCAACAAGGATGAGGTTAAAGCCCACATGCTCATAAAATGGCAAATTAGAAAGTTAGAGTTGGTGCCCAGATCTGGTATGGTCTACCCCCAGACTCCATATTATGGAAAGAAACATTATTATTTAAGATAGTCTTGATAAAGTCAATCTGTTACAAAGCAGCCAAATGATTTTCCAATTGCTGTAACCACAAAGAACTTAAAATGATTTTCACTTTGTAAAGATGTAAAGAGGTAAAGATTCATAACTACAGAAAACACTTCAGATAGTGTGATTAATTTAGATATTATTAAGTACAAAAAATAACATAGTCATAAAAACAGAAGGCATTCTCCCTATGGATTACAAACTGAAAGATGGACTTTTTAAATGCACTGGGAAATTGTACATTAATATTATGTTTGTAATGATTTAAGTAGAGTGTGTTGAGTGTACTCATTGGAACTATAGCCCAAGCCATCTTGTGTGAGGGGTATGCAAAAACTTCATGGAAAATATGAATAATGAAAAAAGTTGTGCAGAGATTTCAAAAAAATTGCACCAAAACAAACCTATCTGTTGCTTTCATTTTTACACAAACTTTTTTGAATTAGCCTGTCTTTTGTTAGTGGACTGAATTGAGTCCCTTATAACATTTATTATTATATTATATATTATTATTATATTTATTATTAAAGTCCTAACCCCAGTGTCTGAGAACATGACTGTATTGTAAGAAAGGGCTTCTAAAGAAGTAATCAAGTGAAAACAAGGCCATTGGGATGGGCTCTGATATAAACTGGAGAGTGAGCTTATGAGAAAAGGAGATTACATCTTACAGAAAGAGACGCCAAGGACACACATGCACAGAGAAAAGGCCATGCAGGGAGAGATCAAGAAGGCACTGGGCTATCTGCAAGCCAAGAACAGATTCAGAAGAAACCAATCCTGCTGAATCCTTGATCTCAGAATTCTCTCCTCCAGAACTGCAAGACAATAAATGTCCTTTGTTTAACCATCCAATCTTCCATACAAGGGATCTTTTCCATACAAGGTATCTTTTTCACAAAAGTTCATGAGAAATGCATATAAAGAAACAACTATGATTTGGTTTTTAAAAAATGACACCAAAATAAATTTACCTTACAATTCCATTTCCTAAGAACTTTTTCAACTACTTGGATTTATAATGAGAAGGTAACTTCATGAAAACAGGGGTGTGATCTATTTTACTTAGTGATGCCTCTGGGGCACCTAGAACAGTGATTAACACAGAATTGTTACTTGTATTTCTTGAGATAAATAAAATGTTGCGGCCAGCACTGTGGCTCACTTGCCTAATCCTCCGCCTGCAGCGCTGGCACACTGGGTTCTAGTCCCATTTGGGCCGCTGGGTACTAGTCCCAGTTGCTCCTCTTCCAGTCCAGCTCTCTGCTGTGGCCCGGGAAGGCAGTGGAGGATGGCCCAAGTGCTTGGGTCCCTGTACCCGCATGGGAGACTGGAGGAAGTACCCGGCTCCTAGCTTCAGATTGGCGCAGCACTGGCCGTAGCAGGCATTAGGGGAGTGAACCAACGGAAGGAAGACCTTTCTCTCTGTCTCTCCCACTGTCTATAATGCTCTCTCTGTCTCCCTCTCTCTCACTGTCTAACTCTGCCTGGCAGAGAAATAAAAAATAAAAAAATTAAATATTTCACAAACATTTTACTTACAATTCTTTTTTTAAATTTTTTTTAATTTTTTTTATTTTTTTTAAACTTTTATTTAATGAATATTTAATGAATATTTAATGAATATTTAATACGACTTATGGATTACAATGGCTTCCCCCCCATACCGTCCCTCCCACCCACAACCCTCCCCTTTCCCACTCCCTCTCCCCTTCCATTCACATCAAGATTCATTTTCGATTATCTTAATATACAGAAGATCAGCTTAGTATACATTAAGTAAGGATTTCAACAGTTTGCTCCCACACAGAAACATAAAGTGAAAAATAATAGATGATTTTTTTAAATGATGATGAAATCAGAGCAGACCTATTATCATGTTTAATTCCAGTGAGAGTCAAGTTGGGAATTGATAATTTCTTTTTTTTTTTTTTTTTTTTACAGAGGATCAGTTTAGTATGCATTAAGTAAAGATTTCAACAGTTTGCACCCCCATAGAGACACAAAGTGAAATATACTGTTTGAGTACTCGTTATAGCATTAAATCTCAATGCACTGCACATTAAGGACAGAGATCTTACATGAGGAGTAAGTGCACAGTGACTCCTGTTGTTGACTTTACCAATTGACACTCCTGTCTATGGCATCAGTAATCTCCCTATGCTCCAGTCATGAGTTTCCAAGGCTATGGAAGCCCTCTGAGTTCTCCGACTCTTATCTTTTACTTACAATTCTTAAGACATGCCTGTGCGTTTTTTCAAATGAAGAGACAGGACATAGGAGCATGCATTCTAAGAGTACATCAATGGATAGCCTTTTGCTCCCATTTTTACTTAGAGGGTACCAGCAAGTCTACAAGCCAGCAGGCACATAGGCAATGTTATACATCAACCTAACAACTGGGAACAGGAATTCAGTCTGATGGTCCATGATAGAAAACAGAACTTTGGATTCTGGTGCTGTGGCACAGCGGGTTAAAGTCATGGCTTGAGGTGCTGGCAACCCATATGGGTGCTGGTTTGAGTCCCGGCTGTTCCTCTTCTGATCCAGCTCTCTGCTATGGCCTGGGAAAGGAGTGGAAGATGGCCCAGGTCCTTGGGCCCCTGCACATGGGAGACCTGGAGGAGGCTCCTGGCTCCTCGCTTCCAATCAGCAAGCTCCGGCCGTTGCAGCCATCTGGGGAGTGAACCAGCAGATGGAAGACTTCTCTCTCTGCCTCTACCTCTCTCTGTATTTCTTTCAAATAAATAAAACAAATCTTTAAAAAAAAAAAAAAAGAAAAGAAAACAGAACCGTGGTATAAATCTTTAAGAAAAGATCCATTCAAATGCTCAAGTTTACAAATTCCAGAAAATACCCCAGGTACCATTGGCCTTCTGCTGCCTCCACTGCCACATTCCTTTGGGTCCAGGTATACCCATCCCCTGCCTATTTGGGCAGAGATCAGAACTGCAGCACTACCTCCAATTTCAGGAGGGTGTGCCCCCAAAAGCTCTTAGACAACATCCTCTACATCCTCCCTTTCTTTATTTTAATCATAGATTTTAAGTTTCAGGACACTAGATCAGAGACGTACAAGATGATGCATGTATCAGACATACACAGGATGAAGATTATAGTAGCAGGTACCACAAAGGGTGCCAGTGCATCCAGGATCCCGATTGCCACCATTCAGGTTTAACATCTAAATGAGAAATTCCGTTTTTGATGTTATCAATTTCCTTTTGAATTAAATTAGCATTATCTGTGATGTTGAAACAACACAATCCTAGAAATTGTTGAAAGTCAATGTGATGTTTAAGTAGTAAATAATCAATAGCAGCACAATTTTGTAAAACACCTTCATGAATTTGACTTAACTGAATTAACATAAGATAAGGCAGCAGCCACAACATTAGCAGTCTTTTCTAAAATACCGGCAAGCTCATCTAAGAAGATGGGTGGGAACAATTCCAAAGACAGGAGAACATAACATAATGATTAACAAGATCAAAGTAGAATTGTATGTAAGTTGAGCAAAAATAGTGGTAAGTAAAGTCTCAGGAGTCTCTATAATGTGTTCCTGAGTCAGGTGTTGTGCAGAAGCAACCAGCAAACAATAACCTCGTATCTCCCCAGGTGATGGATTCATCTCAGAGGACTTGCAAAGAAGTGGCTTTGTTTTCTGATTCTTCTAAGGAGGGCAAAACAGTGGCATGGGTTCTTTGTCTTCTTCTTTAGCCGTAAAGCAGGAATTGGATACTGTAACTGCTGGTGCCAACTCATGGTGTCTGTAGATGGGCTGGAACCCACACAGGACCTTCAAGGGGATAAAACAGAAACAAACCCTCTTCTCTACATTATGAGTAGTTTAAGGCCCTTTCAGTCAGGATTGGGGCTGGGAGGAGTGCTCCTTCTGATAAACTAACAGCCATGGCTCTTCATGAGCTGGACAGAAACATTTTTGTGCTGGAGTTTCACAATCTAGAGAGGTAGAACTGAATTTTGAAAAATGAGTTTAATGATTCAGGGTAAATAAAAAGGATGGTGGGGCCGGCACCATGCACAGTAGCTTAATCCTCCGCCTGCAGTGCCTACATCCCATATGGACACAGGTTCGAGTCCCGGCTGCTCCACTTCCCATCCAGCTCTCTGCTGTGGCCTGGGAAAGTCCTTGGGCCCCTGCACCTGCGTGGGGAGAAGCTCCTGGCTCCTGACTGGCGCGGCTCCAGCCGTTGCAGCCATTTGGGGAGTGAACCAAGCAGAGTCGGCCCCCACGTGCACCCGCGTGGCAGACCTGGGCCGTGTGTCCCCAGCTCCCGTGGACATCTGCGGATTGAACCAGCGGGTGGGAGACCTCTGTCTCATATGAGTAAATAATAATTGAGCCGGCGCCGTGGCTCAATAGGCTAATCCTCCACCTTGCGGCGCCGGCACACCGGGTTCTAGTCCCGGTTGGGGCGCCGGATTCTGTCCCGGTTGCCCCTCTTCCAGGCCAGCTCTCTGCTATGGCCAGGGAGTGCAGTGGAGGATGGCCCAGGTGCTTGGGCCCTGCACCCCATGGGAGACCAGGAAAAGCACCTGGCTCCTGGCTCCTGCCATCGGATCAGCGCGGTGCGCCGGCTGCAGCGGCGGCCATTGGAGGGTGAACCAACGGCAAAGGAAGACCTTTCTCTCTCTGTCTCTCTCTCACTGTCCACTCTGCCTGTCAAAAATAAAAAAAAATAAAAAAAATAAAAAATAAATAAAAAAATAAAAAAATAAAAAGGATGGCCATTGCCTGATTAATCTCCCTTGGGGGTGTTTCCCCTTTTTCTTTTATTTGTTTTTGAAGAAGGGTTTTAAGCATATGATGGGCCTCCTCAACAATGGCTTGACTTGTAGGATTATGGGGAATGTCATGAATAAGTTTAATATCTCATAATCAACAAAAATGATTCAGTGCAGAAGAGGTCTAAGCGGGCCCATTATCAGTCTTTAATTGAATACGTTTGTCCATGACAGCCACAATTTTTCCTTTGCAGAAATAGTTTCTTTATAGCAAAGATAAAGGAAAAATTATAAATATATATATTTTCTTGTTGCCACATTACAAATTTAAACACTTTAAGAAAAAATATGTAGGGGCACAGGTATCAAATCTTACATTATGGTTAGTGCTTTACTTACTTGCCAAAGTAAAACTAATGTAAATGATTTATACCATCCTCCCTTCTCCAGATGGATTTTTATAAACATATATCTGGGCCTGATTCATTAAAAAATTTAGCACAATGATAGTGAGTAGATTCTTCTCTAAGTGGGGTTGCCCCAATATAACTGAAGGGGTATCAATAGCAACATGTAAATAAGAGAGGAGTTTTAATGAAGGGCAGTGAGTTACTCCCATTTTCCAAAGCTCCTTGGTATGATGGCCTCGAGGGTTGACAGCAGCAAAAGGAAAATAATGAGGGATTTGAGCACATTGGGAACAACTATAGATAATAGCAGGAGCATCAGGAAGAGGAATTTTAAACTGTTTATGGAGAGATTTAGCTGATTAATGAAAAAATTCACGACTCTGAAGAGGATCAGTAAATAGAGCACCAACATGTAAGGCTTCATCCACACGTCTGTGCCTTCTGAAAGAAAACCTGGTAAAGAGTGTGACTGTGAATATGAGCAATGTATAAAGGAAGTTGGTGTTGGCATAGTGAGTCCGTAAAGCAAAAAAAAAATAAAAAAATAAAAAATAACTAAGTAAGATCAATGGAAGTGTTATGGGGAAAGCAGCAGAGGAGAAATTATTATTAGCTCAGTTTTTTGTCTCATGGAAGAAGAATTTCCAAGCTGATAAGACAAAGAGAAAAGCGAGATCTAAAGGTTTAAAAGCAAGATTTATTAGAGTCAAAGACCTGTAGTGAGAGTGTCATGGAAGGGGGCTACAAGGGAAGCAAAACCCAAAAGACTCCGTGGCACTGAGGTTTTTAAGCACAGTTTCTAAATATAATTTTAAAGAAAAAAACAAACTTGACAAAATCAGATTGGCATTCAGTTACCAGGCAGGGACAAAACCCATTAAAAGACTTGATTTACAATCCTTTTCTTATCTGGCTTGCTCATGATAAAACAAAAAACCATCACAAGGGTGGGACACCTAATTGGTTTTCAGAATAAACTATGAGCTGAGGAGCTCACACTGCCTTGCTATTCTCATTGTAAATTTGTGAGATTTCAAAAACTGGGCAGCCAGACACTTCTCACCTTGCTAAGGATAACTTCTGGGGGAAAGGAAACATTTTACACCCCAAATACCACTGACTGCCTATGGATACATCTGACTCCTCACAGCAGGACTAATTTGAGCATGTGGTAAATGAAGCAATAAATTAGCCACACATTGAAAATCAGCAATAAGATTAAAGGGTTGATCTTTAAACAATTGTTAGGCCAAAATAACCACTGTCAATTCGCTGCATTGAGCCTTTTTTTTTTTTTTTTTTTTTTTTTTGTGGCAAGGTGCACCTTTTTATCCAAGGAGAATTTTGTTGAAAAGTAATCACTCCTCTTGTAGAAGACCCATCTGAAAAAATAGTAAGCGCTTGTACTATGGGCATCTTTATAATGACAGAATGGAAGGAAAATGGAGATGTTGTAAAAAAGTAACCCAAGGATCCTTAGGAAGTGTTAGTAAAATGGTGCCATCTTATCCGTGGCATCATCTACGCCTCATATGCCATCTTGGGCCCTGGCCCTTGGCACCACCCCCACCCTAATGGGATTTGCTACTCCTACTTCCCTGCCCACCCCCCCCCCCCCACCTCCGGTAAAAATTTAAGAGGACCTGGTCCTGAACATGTGCTCTCTCTTGATCTTTCTCTCTTATACTCTCCTCCTCTCTTACCCTCTCACCCTCTCCCCCTGGCCCATAGGGCTTCCCTCACCCAACAATAAGCCTTTCCACTAACTCCAGTGTTTGGTGTTTTGTGGTGGCCTTACGTCGGTGCTGTTGAAGCAGACAGGCATACAGGCTAAAATTGGTTAGATCTGTGAGCTGGAAGACCACGCCTTCACCACACCCACTGTGTGACTTCACACCCAACCTGA
Source organism: Oryctolagus cuniculus (assembly GCF_051225735.1). NCBI lineage: Eukaryota > Metazoa > Chordata > Mammalia > Lagomorpha > Leporidae > Oryctolagus > Oryctolagus cuniculus. The sequence goes on along the minus strand of NC_142880.1, from coordinate 33,477,170 downwards.
TACCTTCGCCATGCCTCTGTGTGACCTTACACTCTACCTGATACCCCCACCATGCCCCCATGTGACATCAGGCTGTACTTGACAATACCTGAGCGCCCACCTGGCCACAAGCCACTCCCCTGTGGAAAATACATATAAAAGCAGGGAGTGTCGCAAAAGGCTCTCTGCCTCTGCGGTGCTGCGGGTGATAAGCGGTGGATTGCTGCACGTGGCTTTGGTCTGCTCTCCGAGTGGTATGGATGCTGCTCCAGCTTCCAGACTTTCCCCTCTCTCCTACCTGAACTAAAGCCTTCACCTTCCTAGATAACTCTTGCACTAAATAAAAGCTTAAAATGCACCAGGCTGCCTCATTTATCTGTGCTGGTATTTAGAATTCTTCTCTAAATATTAGGCAAGAACCCTCTTGGGCTTATTAATATTGGGGATTTAGCAATAAGCCCGTGGTGAAATCGTAAGGCACTCCAAATTCCAGTAGCACATGTGGCACCCCGGATAGCATTTCTAGGGAACTTTAAGGAGCCACATTTTAGTGTGAACTTTAGGGGGTCTTGTCCAGTTTCACCGATCCAGGCTCCCTCATTGACTTGGCCCTCCATTTGGAATTTGAGTTGCCTTGGGGTCCTGGATTTCTGCCAGTTACAAAACACACACCTAGACCTCCTCGCATGCCACCCAACGCCCTGTGATTTCCAACTGGCCTCTCAAATTCCTGAGGTAAGACAGGGCGGGAGGAGGATCCTCTCAGCATGAGATTTTTTTGGTAAATAAAAATTTCATGCATGAAAATTTGGTTCAACTGTAACTAGACACTGTGTTTAAAGAAATTTCTCTCTTTAAATCTAGAAAGATCACTATCTTTAAAATATTGCTTTGTAACTTGTTGAACTTTTTTTTTTTTTTTTTTTTTTTTTGGCAGGCAGAGTTAGAGAGAGAGAGACAGAAAGAAAGGTCTTCCTTCTGTTGGTTCACTCCCCTAATGGCCGCCACTTATTTTGTAATTTTTTTTAACAGGTTTCTGTTGATATAGCAGTGGATAATCAGTACTCATTATAGCCCCTAAGGTAGATTTTGCAATCTCTAGTTTGATGTCATTGATTTATAGTTAGTTTTATAAAAGGAGTAGAATTCCATATGAATGCAATTTTGGCCTTAATTCTAATAGAGATATGATATAATGCCAGCATCCCTAGTCATCTGGGTGTAATTGCTAAATGTAAATTGCATAAAGGTAAATGAAATAACTGTGTCTAAATGTAAACTTTGGAAGTCTTAGCACCTTATAGTCTATAGAAAAACTATTTGGGTTTGTTAACAAATATGTTTTCATAAACTGTCTATGAAAAATAGTTCAACACGGCTTAAAGGTTACTAAGGCTGCAATTTGATGTGTTACTTTATTTAGAAAATATTGTCTTAATTTGGAGATTTTTAACAGGTTATTTCAAAGTGTAAATAAAGGAAATCAGACAGGAAAAGGTCACAAGTATAAAAATGTGTTAAGGTAAAGAAGGTTAAGAAGGAAGAGTTTTTTGAAAAGAAAGCACATGGTTTGTAAAAATTACTTTATTCTGATTGCTACTTTACTCTAGAATGGAATAGAAATGATAGAAAGTTTCAAGTAAGTTCAAGAATGTGTATGGAAATCACAGAAGATTATGAAAGAAAGAAAATTTTTAGATACAAAAGCTATTAATCTGTTTTTCTTTGACATAGAATTATAATCTGGTCCTCTTAAAGCAATGAGTTAAATTAATCTACTATATTCTCTTAATGTCTTTGTTAGGTTTTAACTTTTTAAAAAACAATTTAGTTTTAAAGCAGTTATGATTTTTTTGAGTATATACTTATTCTAAAACATTTGAGTAATCACCTTGTAACAGTGATCAAATCTGGTCTATATTATGTCATAATGTTAAGGGATCTTATTTCAATGGATATTTTAAGCTTTCTTTGCATTCTTGACAGGCATTCAAAAAAAAATCAAAGTTCCAAAGAATTTGGACTATGATGTTTCCAGTTGGGCCCCTGGAAATATCAAAAAATATGTGTCTCTCATCTTGTAGAGACACCAACTAATCAGGCTATTTGGATTATATTACAGGTCAAGTCAAGATGTGAAGTGGTGCTAAATTTTAGGTTTTGATAATGTAAAATGCTACTTATACAAATGTCCAAAAGTTAAAAAGTCTAATGATCTTGTGCTACCAGACATGATGGTTATCTTAAGGAGAAAAGCACAGAAGCCTAAAAGAGTTAAATTTTGTAAAATTCTATAGGAGCTTTGGAAAATACTAGGTAGAGTAAGCAAATGCCTCTTGTTGGTTAGTGAGTTTATAACTGTAAACATAGCTATTTAAAGTCTTTTTTCATTCACAGTTTTGTATATCCGATTTGTTGCTCCTAAGACTAAACATTGTTGGTTCTGTGTTTAGCTGTCCTCCTATAGGTTTCAATGGACTTTTTCCCAACCACTTTTATTGCATTGAGTATTTTGGGATGGCTCTGTAAACAAATGAAGCCAATAATGCACTACAGGTTCCAACTGGAAGAAAGTATGGTTACCAAGAGCAGAAAGTAATTTGAATCAATTGGTAATTTACAAATCAGTTAAAGATTTTAAGGAGCTATTACTGAAACTATTGTGTCCGAATTTCCCAATCAATGCACAAGGTACAGTCTAGGACGCAAAAGCAGAGGACCCCCTACCTGCACACAGCCATTTAGCAGTGCACAGGCAAAAGGCCTTCTCATTTGCATAAGCGAGGTTTTTATAGCCTCACACTTACAAGGGTGCAGGTCATCTCCTATGTAGGTTACCTTCTCACTCTCTATATGGCAAGGTATTGGGACCTAACATGTTCATTTAAACATATAGGCTATATATGTTATGTGGTGGGAAGGCCACACAAAGGGGATGGCACGGGAGGCACTGGGAGGAAGCATTGGGCCATAAATTCCAGGGGAGCATAGCAGGCAAGCAAGCAGCCGGAGTACAGAAGTGGAACCAGCATTTAGCAAGCTAGGGACTCCAGTTCCTACAAAACTGCTTTATTCTATTGTATATGTTATATGTGTATACATAGTGTATGTCTACATGAGAAAATTTATGAAGAGCTTTGTTTTAATTGGCTTATAGATAAAAGATTGCTCATAAATTTAAACTGCTAAAATTAATCAAAGATATATTTTGATTCATGTTACCTGAATTTCTGTATCAGATGTTTTAAATTTGTTGGTAGAAAGAAACTAAAAATGATTTTACATGTTTGAGCTTGAGCTTGCTGTTCAAACAAGCTACACCGTGTTAGATATTTAAGAGATGTTTCCAAACACATGTATTCTTAAAATTTATATAAGGCATTGGACCTTCCAGTAAATATTTTCATAAGTTGATATTTAATGGTTAAAATTGTTTGCTAAGTTTTCATTTGATATTCTTATTGTCAGTAAGTTATTTGGGAAACCTGACTTGTTCCTTTCATTTCCCTATTCCCTTCAAGACGTGAAACTGACTCTATACTGAAGGACTCTGCAGGATGTACAGTTTGATTGTTAGATCTCATAAAAGGGATGGCTAACATTTTCTGTAATAATAGCACAGCCAAAATGAGAGTTTAAATTATGATTTCACAGCTAGATTTACTTCACCATGGGCACAGTAAATAGACAAAACCTCCCCTGCAGACCAAAGAAAGGGAGAGAAAGTTTTAAAGTAAGGACATGGTTTGCCTCATGGGGATTGTCTACCTCACAGAAAAACCACTATCAGAACATGCCTGTGATGATAGACTTCTAGTTTAGGCCACCAAAGATCAGGGATGAGAATTGAGCACCTCCTTGACTTGCACCTTCTAGTCAGCTTTAACAAAAACCAGGAGGAAAAGAAAGCTAGGCATCAGAAGCAATGTAAAGACAGGTGGCATGCCAATTAAGGCTGCTCTGTACAGTGATCTGCCATCAAGGAAACCCAACAGGCCAGTCCATTGCATTGGTTTATATGGAAAGCCAGGGCTTCAGCAGAAGTCAGCTTATGAATAGCCTTGGCAGCTCTTCCAGCCAAGAGTTGGGTCACTGGAAATGGGAACTGCCCTGGAGTCAAAGGACTTCAGGTCAGAGCCACAAATCTTGCTGGCTCTAAGTTGAAAAGCCCTTTACTTGGCCCAGCTTCCAAAATAATCACCACTGCTGAGGGAATGGCCAAGTAGGGTCAGTAACATTGCAGGAAGAACTGTAAATTCCCTGTTAGAGATGCCACCTGCTTGTACCTGGCCATCTAGGTAATGGAAGTCAACAGGGTGCCTTCCCAAAGAGGTTCACACCTCCCTTAGGATGTACTCCATGTGAAGAGATAAATAGGTCTGTGCCTCATAACTGGCAAGGCCTTAAAGCCTGCCAGATTATTATCAGGTCTCTTCTCTCAGTTTCTATTCACCTCTCACTTGGGAAACTTATTCATTGTTTAGACAACACCTTTCTTAGGTCCTATAATAGTGACTGTCCTTTGTTCTAGACCATGTCTGGTCCACTTGGGACATCCTTCCTTTGTAGTCATAGCCTCTACTCTAACATCAATGGCTCTACTCCCAACCTGTGTGTATTGATGGTCCTCTCCCCCACTTAATGTTGTATGATTGTTCAGAATTTTCTCTACAGACAAATCCCTCTACCGGCAAAAGATGAGTGGTCTTCCTCCTAGTGTTGGTTTGGATCAGCTTCAAACCATGTCCATCAAAAAGTCTTCACAAGGGCCCAGAGACTCCCCTCATTTCCTTTCCTCTATGAAATCCTCTCATTCCTTGGTTAATCCCACTATTAGGATCATTGGTTGCTATTCTCACCCTGTCTTTTACACTGCCATGTCTAAGTGTTTATAGGAGGTGATAATGGAATGAACCAAAGCCTTCACCAACCAGACGGTCAACCAAATGCTGCTACAGGCATATACTTGGCTCCTCACCCAAGAGCCAGCAGCTTGAGACAGCTCTGCATGCCAGCATAGAGTAACTTATTACGCAATGTCAGCAGGAAGTAGCTCTAAGGACAATTCATCACCTCTATAGCCCTCCTGGACTTTGGGGGCTGATGTAATCCCATACAATACTTGCTTTATAAAAAACAAAAGGGGAGGATGTTAGTAAAATGGTGCTGTCTTATCTGTGGCACCATCAATGCTTCAGATGCCATCTTAGGCTCTGGCCCCTGGTGCCACCCCCACCCTAATGGCATTTGCTGTTCCTACTTCCTTGCCCACCTCCCAGCAAAGGTTTAAGAGGACCTGTTCCCAAATAGGTGCTCTGTCTTGATTTCTCTCTTACCTTCTCTTCTTCTCTCTCTCTCTCTCTTTTTTTTTTTTTTTTTTTTTTGTTCAGAGTTCAGACAGTGAGAGAGAGAGAGAGACAGAGAGAAATGTCTTCCTTTTTCCATTGGTTCACCCCCAAATGGCTGCCACAGCTGGCATGCTGCGGCCGGTGCGCTGCGCCAATCCAAAGCCAGGAGCCAGGTGCTTCCTCCTGGTCTCCCATGTGGGTGCAGGGCCCAAGCACTTGGGCCATCCTCCACTGCACTCCCGGGCCACAGCAGAGAGCTGGACTGGAAGAGGAGCAACTGGGACAGAATCCGGCACCCCAACCGGGACTAGAACCCAGGGTGCCAGCTCCACAGGCAGAGGATTAGCCTAGTGAGCTGTGGCACCAGCCCCTCTTCTCTCTTAACCTCTCACCCTCTTCTCCTGGCCTGTTGAGCTTCCCCCACTTGACAATAAACCTTTCCTCTAACTTCAGTGTTTGGTGTGTTTTGTGGTAGCCTTACAGGAAGATTTTTTACGTAATCAATGAAGGCAATTTTTTTTTATTTTTTTAAACTTTTATTTAGTAAATACAAATTTCCAAAGTACAGTTTATGGATTACAATGGCTTCCCCCCCCCATAATTAGCCTCCCACCTGCAACACTCCCATCTCCCACTCCCTCTCCCCTTCCATTCACATCAAGATTCATTTTCAATTCTCTTTATATACAGAAGATCAATTTAGTATATATTAAGTAAAGATTTCAACAGTTTGCACCCACACAGAACATAAAGTGTAAAATACTGTTTGAGTACTAGTTATAGCATTAATTCACATTGAACAACACATTAAGGACAGAGATCCTATATGAGGAGTAAGTGCACAGTGACTCCTGTTGTTGACTTAACAAATTGACACTCTTGTTTATGGCATCAGTAATCTCCCTAGGCTCTTGTCATGAGTTGCCAAGGCTATGGAAGCCTTTTGAGTTTGCCAACGCTGATCTTATTTAGACAAGGTCATAGTCAAAGTGGAAGTTCTCTCCTCCCTTCAGAAAAATGTACCTCCTTCTTTGATGGCCCATTTTTTTGTTGGGTTCCTGAACCAGGACCCCGACACGTCGAGATGCGCACCCCAAAGACTCAGATTCCAAACCAGTAGATGCAACACAAAAGAGGATTTATTCAACATCTGCGCAGACGGGCCTCTCGACAGCACAAAGCCATCCAAAGAAGAAGCCCGGAACAGTTGTTAACGAGCATTTTTAAAGGGAAAAACCACACAATTTACTTAATACACACAATTTACACGCTAATTGGAGGGTTTAAATGATACACACACGATTCACACACTGATTGGAGGATTTAAATGAGGGGGTTAGTGGCGGGAAAATTTTTCTGGCTATCTCAGGAATCACTTTAAGACTTTAGGGTGGGATATCTGCTGCTCGCCAGAAGGTGCTCTGCAACTGGGAGTTATTGCAAAGCCTCGAGGCGGGGTTCCTGCTGTGAACCACATCTCAAGTGACAGCTGCTGCCTAGGGCTCTTTCTAGGAGCTAGCACTCTAAGTGGGGCAAAGGTTACTTCTAAGAATTAACTCTCTAAGTAGGACAAAGGTTACTTCATCTGGGATGGAGGGGAGTGGCTCTTCACTTTCTACTGGTATTACTGGAGAAATTGCAGGGTTCTTGTTTTTGCGCAAGAAAGAATTCAGGCGTGAAACAGAGTAGTGGGAGGTAAAATAGCAAGGTTTATTAGGGAAGGGACATCCGTAAGGTTGGATGGGCACCTCTCCAGACAGAGCCAGAGAGACTGGGGAGAGGGGGAGGAAAAGGAGCAAGGTTACATGGTTGAGTGCAGACATTACACCGGGCGACTCAGCAGAGAGGCTGAGGGCTGAGTGCACAGTCCGGTTGGGGGGAGGGGGGTTAAGGAGATGGGTCTTGCTTCCTCACCTCTGCTCCTCTTGGAACAAAGGGCTTTTTGGCTGTAAATAGAAAAACTTCTCTCTTGAATGTCTGAAACAAAGGACTTTATGGATGCAAATGTTATCAGACAGGAGGAAGGGAGCAGGGTGTTTGAGATGCAGATACTGGGCTGCACCGGGGAGATTGTGGAAGATTTGTCAGGCAGAAGGGGTGGGACCTCCACCTGGCAGATTATCAGGTGGAAGGGGGCAGGGCAGGGCAGGGCAGTATGTGAATACCAGGCTGCCCCTGAAACACCATCAGGATGGCTTTGAGATGCAGCATGTGCTGGACATAGATGTCTTCTCTTGGCCTTTATGTCACACACACATAAGCTCATAACTGACTTCCTACCTAACACTGGGATCTCACTGGCAGAGATCTTTCTTTTAGTTTTTTTTTTTTTTTTTTTTTTTTTTTTTTTTTTTTTTTTTTTGCCAGAGTGTCTTGGCTTTCCATAACTAAAATACTCTCATGGGCTCTTCAGCCAGATCCGAATGCCTTAAGGGATGAGTCTGAGGCCAGAGTGCTGTTTAGGACATCTGTCATTCTATGAGTCTGCTGTGTATCCCACTTCCCATGTTGGATCATTCTCTTCCTTTTTTTATTCTATCAGTTTGTATTTTCAGAAACTAGTCTTATTTGTGTGATCCCTTTGACTCTTAGACCTATCAGTATGATCAATTGTGAACTGAAATTGATCACTTGGACTAGTGAGATGGCATTGGTACATGCCACCTTGATGGGATTGTATTGGAATCCCCTGGCACATTTCTAATTCCACCATTTGGAGCAATTTGATAAGTTAAAATTGTAATAGATGTTCATGTTCCTATTTAGAAAAAGACAGGTAAACATTAACCAAATCAAGCCCAATCAAGGTAAGATATTGGTGATGTCCTTTAGCAATTAAATCTGCAACAGCCTGTGAGTAAGAATAGATGATACAGGAAGAGGTATGAGGTAAATAAAGCCATTCAACAATGTAAATATTTTCAGAAACCTTTGCAAGCAATACTCTAATGGAGTTAATAAGAGTGGGAACAACAGCTACTTTTAAAGGGGCCTTATGAGAAATGCAGTTAATAAATTCTGCCATAAGGTCAGATTAATTAGAGATTGTTGAACTTGAGAAATTTTAATGGTAGCTGTTGGATGTATTTTTCCCTTCAAGGCTTCAAACAGCAGTTGTAACTGCTTGGTAGTTAACCTAAAATATGAACAGGCCCAATTAAGGTGTCCTAAATACTGTCATAATTGTACCAAGGTTAAAGGCTGAAGCAAAAGCAATTGGGGAAGGGAAGGGATAGATTTGGTAGTAAGTAACTTTTGACCTAGTGTGGGCAGCCACAGGCAGTCGCCCCTTTTGTTTACACTTAAACATATGGATGGAGACATCCTGGCACAGACAAAAGGCTGAGATTCCCGGAAGAGGCAGGAAGAACCTTATGGGGAACTCTTTGTAATCTCAGCCAGGTTGAAGGCAGCCCTGTGTAGGGATACATTAATTCAGTAGAGGCTCCTATCACATGAATAGTAGTTTGAATTTGTTGTAATAAATCTCGACCCCAAATAGGAAAGGAAATAAGAATATAAGGGCAAATGTGAGCAACGAGGTGTTCGCCTCCAGGATTGTAACAAAACAAAATTAAAACTTTTTTTTCAGAACCTTTAAGAGGAGCAGCCAATAGATTGGTTTTATAAGTGTCAGGTTTATCAGCAACAGGCTTTAACACATCTTTACAATCATTACTAGCATTTTTAAAGGCCAGTTGTTGCAACAAAACCTGAGTGCGTCTTGGTTTTCTACTTATCTCCCAATAGCTTTTGGTAATTTATTAATGAAGTACATATAATTTTCAGTAGGCCCTTGTTTTACTGCAGAGAAAGAGGTGGATGGATCACAGACATCAGGTATCTTTTTCAAGGCTTTTAAAGCCATATTAGAAATTTGAATATTTGCTTCTCTTAGTGGATAATTAACTTGTTGATTTGAATTAGCAGAAGTTCCTTATCTTAATAATTTCTCTGCTCTAATAGGTATATTATGAGTAAAATTATCCATGGCTTGGACATGAGCAAGATCTTGATACTCTTGTGCCCACACCATATACTGTGCTGCAGTTACAAGCGCCTTTATTAAAGTTTGCCAGTCACAGGGCACTATCTCGTAACTTCCTCCAATAGTCTCTAACAATCCCACAGTATAAGAACTTTGTATACCATACTTAGTGAGGTTCTTTTTTACTTTTTTAAACATATTGTTAGGTAGAGATTCATGCCTGTCTGGGGCATTCTGCAGTCTTATAATAGGAAAATATCCGATAATAAATCCCCTTGTTCTTCAGCTTCTAACATACCTGGCAGGGCAGGTTGAGCAGGTGGCTCTTCCATCGAAAGAGCAATAATAGGATTAGTTTTTTCTTCATTAGCAGCCTTGGGAGCTAAGGGACAAGTCTCCTGTGGCAAAGTTGGCATGGTTGGGTGGCTCCCCTGGCCAGGGAGAGCGTCAAACAGGCTCACAACCTTGCTTATTGTGTTATGGGAAAACAGCAGAGAAATTATTGTTAGCTCAGTTCTTTGTCTCATGTGGAAGAAGAATTTCCAAGCAGACCGCAAAGAGATTTAAAAGTATTTATTAGAATCAAGGACCTGGAGTAGCATGGAAGTGAAGTAGGTAGGCATACAGGTTAAATTGATCAGATTTGTGAACTGGAAGACCATGCCTTCGCCACACCCCTGTGTGGCCTCATTACCCTACCTGGCCACACCTGGGTGCTCACCAGCCACTCAGGTTAATTAACCATTCCCCTTTGGAAGTGGGTTAAAAGCCAGGCCACACCTGCTCTTTTTCCCTGGCCTCTTGCTAGGAAGGAGCTTGCTGTAGCCCCGCGCCTCCAGGGCACATGGGCCATGTGCTCTAGGCTTCCTGGCCTAGATGCCCATCCATGTGGCTGGTTCCTGGTGCTCAGTATGAACCTCCATTCACTTCTCTCTCCTAAGTAAAGCTCTCACTCTCTTATGCATCTTTCTTACTAAATAAAAGCTTAAAACATACCAGGCTGCCTCATTTATCTGTGCCGGTATTTAGAATTCTTCTTTAAATATTAGGCAAGAACCCTCTTGGGCTTATTAATATCAGGGCTTTAGTAATAAGCCCGTGGTGAAATTGTAAGGCACCCCAAATTCCAGTAGTGCATGTGGCACCCCGGATAGCATTTCTAGGGAACCTTAAGGGGCCACATTTCAGGGTAAAATTTAGGGGGTCTTCTCCAATTTCAGAAGGGGCTTCCAAGAGAGGAAAGAACCCAAAAAGCCTCATAGCATTTGGATTTTTAAATTCAATCTTGGGAACCAAACTGTCAATCAACAACGTGGAGAGAAACTCAACAAACAACTTCATTTATAATTCTCCATCCTGTCTGGCCTGCTAAGGGTGGGATAGGTAACTTGTTTTCACAATAAGCTGTGAGCTAAGGAAGAGCTCCTTTGCTATTCTCATGGTAAATCTGGAGATTCTGAAGGTGGTGGCCTATTCTTGCTAAAGATGACATTTTGGGAAAGAAAGCAAATATTTTACACCCCAAATTCTATTGGGACCACCTTGACTACCTATTAACCCATCTGACTCCTCACAATTGGATCCCAACAGCAATACTGTGCCTGAAGCACCTGGATGGGAACCTATGGTTCATGATGTAATTTTTCTCCTATTTTTTTCCCCAATCTGTCACCTTCAAGGTACCTTCATCAAGATACCAAGGGCAACAGCTGTCTATTTCCTGAAGTAATTGCCTGATGATGTTTTCAGGGATTGTTAGGAAACTGGCGCAGTTGTAGCCAGGTGGCGGCATGGCCCAGCTACCTGAGCCAGGCTCCACCCCCATCCTAATGGGATTCGCAGCTCCTGCTTCCCTGCCCGCCCTCAGGCAAAGTTTTAAAAGGGCCTGTGTGGGGAGCAACCTGGACTGGACTGAGTTACTGGAATTAAGACTTATTCTATGCATCTGCTCTCCCACAATATGGCGCTGGGAGAGGAGAAAACAGCTTCTACGCAGCTGCCTCTTGCCAACTTGGGTGATGACCTCCAGGAGCTGATCCTGCTCCTGATTGGAGGAGAGCAGCGTACTCGGCGTGTGGGTAGCAGAGTTGGGATTGGCGGAAGAGGACTATAAAGGAGGAGAGAGACAGCATGCACCAGGAACATCTAAGGGGAACACCTGTGCAGCCCCCGAGAGAGCCGGCCGGCAGTGTGCCGCTCCCCCGCGGAAGTGGGGAAAGTGGCAGGGGGCACCGCCCTTCCACGGAGGTGGAAGGGACGGTAGCCAACCCGGGAAGAACCAGCAGCAAACCCGGGGAGGGCCGAGCAGACGAAAGAACAACGCAGGGTCCTGTGTCGTTCCTCCACGAAGAGGGGGAGCGACAGGCCTGTTCCTGCACATGTATTCTCTTGGCCCTTCTCTCCCGCTCTCTCTCTGGGTTCCTCTCTCTAGCCTCCTCCTCTGGGCTCTTGGCCCTTCTCTCCTGCTCTCTTGGTCCTCTCCTGTGCTCTCTTGACTTCTCTCCTCTCTCTTCTCCCTCCTCTGTCTCTCTCTCACAGTCTCCTTCTCTTTTTTTTTCCTTCGCTGCCCCTTCACTCCAGTCTGTAGGGTGTTCTCCAATAAACCCTTTCCCTTACTCCGATGTCCGGTGTGCTTTGCGACAGCTAACATTAAGATATAACATTGAGTGTCCTGCCTGTTTTAGCAAATAATACAATTCTGCCCTATGCTTTTGTTGCACCAGAGAGAGGGAATTTCTCATGTTAATGATTCACCAGGATCTCAAAGAGATGAATGGTGTATCTGTAACCCTTGCCAGATGTGACAAGCCATCCCTTGCTCAGGTGCCAGTTGTGGGGTCTTTCAAATGAGGAGACAGGACACAGGAGTGTCCGTTCTAAGAGCACACTGCTGGATAGCCTTGCACTCCCACTTTTATTTAGAAGGTGCCAGCAAGTCTACAAGCAAGGAAGCACTTAGGCAAGGTTATACATCAACTTAATTATTGGAAAAAGGAATTTGGTCTGGTGATCCATGATACAGATAGAACTGTGGTGTAAATCTTTAAAGGCAGGTCCATTCAAACACTCATTCAAGTTTACAAATTCCAGAAAACACCCCAGATACCAATTAACATCCATTAGCTGCCTCCGTTGCCACAATCCTTCAGGAGCGGGTGTTCCCAACCCCTGGCCTATTTTGGCAGAGATCAGAAACTGCAGCCATGCCTCTAATTTCAAGGGGAGGTATCCCTCCACCAAGAAGCACTTAGGCAGCATCCTCTACACAGGCTATTTATCTACAGATGGTGAGTGATGATAAAGTGAAGAGATGAGTTGAGTTGTTTTCCTCCTACTACTCACTAATAAGATCCATGATATTTCCCCCCCAACTTTTTAATCTCCAGATGTTCTTGAGAGGAAATGGAAATATTAAGACTTCCATGTGGTCCATGTGGTTTTCTCCGGAATAGGCAGAATTGGGTATTGGCTCAGTACCTGGAGGTCTGACAGTTCTGGAGGGATCATTAAAATAAGGATTAAGATCCCTGAGTAATAACTGAAATATAAATCATGTTCATGACAATTGTTTTCTTTCTCTAATTATGTTAATATGTTTGCTTTCTTTTTGTTTTATAACTGAGATTTTTAAATCAAGAGTATAGGGACTGGCGCTGTAGTGTAGCAGGTAAAGCCTTAGCCTGCAGTGACAGCATGGCATATGGGTGCCAGTTCAAGTCCTGGCTGCTCCACTTACTATCCAGCTCTCTGCTATGGCCTGGGAACACAATGGAATATGGCCCAAGTCACTGGGCCCCTGCACCAGTGTGGGAGACCTGGAAGAAGTTTCTGGCTCCTGGCTTCAGATATGGCCCAGCTCTGGCCATTGCAGCCATTTGGGGAGTGAATCAGAGGATAAAAGACCTCTCTTTCTCTCCCTCTCTGCTTCTGCCTCTCTGTAACACTGCCTTTCAAATAAATAATCTTCTTTAAAAAAATCAAGAGCATATATAGATATCATACCACAGAGATCTTTTTCATCTTTATTCCTACAGCTGTTTAGAACTCATACAGACTTATACAGTTTATGCAATCACTCCTTTGTAGAGGCATTTTTGTTGTATTTTAGTAGCTTTTCATTATTTTAACTAAAATACCTGAGAGGGGCTATTTGGGATGGAAGACAGTTTATTTCAGCTTACACTTTCAGAAGTTAGTCATGTGGTGATGCTACAGGATTTCAGAAGGATGATCCCATAGTGAGTAAGGAAGCAGAAAGACACTCTTCAACTAGCGCATGTGTGTTCTCTACTTATAACACCATCATGATTTGATCATGGGGTCATTGAAACAGCCTGATCCAATTTAATCCCTTCCCACAAGCTACACCATTAGGCACAAAACCAGATTACATTTCCACTCCAATCTATCAACACTTAACATTAATCCACAACCATTAATGTAAGACTTTAGAGTTTAAATATTTTCAAGTTTGGAGAGCCTAATCTTATTCAAACCATAACAGATGGTTTTCAATATTTCAATATTACAAACAAACATGAAATAAATAACCCTGAAGAAACAAATTTCTATTTTGTTGCAGACCTATTTATATGGTAAATTTTGACATATGTGATTGCTAAGTCAAATAATAAATGTTTCATTTTTTCCATATTTCTATTTTGTGTTAGAAATTGCCAGATTCTCCTCCAAAGGGCTGCATAAGCTGTATTTTCACCAGTAATGCATGAGGCTGCCTTCCCATTCCTAGTTGAAATGTTTCTCAATCTCATTTTTGTTGCTAAAGAAAATTTCATGGAGCATTGAGACTACTTGCAGTAATTTCAAGCATTTCTTAGAGTTCTCCATCTGGCCTGTGCTCTTGTGAGATAGTTCTTTGATAGTTTTCTGTTTCATTTGTTATAGTTGTCTAAATTTCACTTCCAGTTGGGCCCCTTGTGTCAATCTGTATTTCTCTAACAAATTGGTCAGTTTACCAGGATAAGCACCTGGCTCCTGCCATCGGATCAGCGCGGTGCACCGGCTGCAGCAGCCATTGGAGGGTGAACCAACGGCAAAGGAAGACCTTTCTCCCTGTCTCTCTCTCACTGTCCACGCTGCCTGTCAAAATAAATAAATAAATAAATAAATAAATATTTAAAAATTAAAAAAAAAACAAATTGGTCAGTTTATCAGTTTTTCAAATTTATGTGCATAGAGTTCTGCAAAGTAGCCTCCTGCAGTTTTTGTAAAAGATTTATTTACTTATTTGAAAAGCAGAGTGACAGAGCCAGAGACAGAGAATGAGCGAGCTATCTTCCATTCACTCTTTTTTTTTTTTTTTTTTTTTTTTTTTTGACAGGCAGAGTGGATAGTGAGAGAGAGACAGAGAGAAAGGTCTTCCTTTGCCGTTGGTTCACCCTCCAATGGCCGCCGCTGCAGCCGGTGCACCGCGCTGATCCTGGCAGGAGCCAGGAGCCAGGTGCTTTTCCTGGTCTCCCATGGGGTGCAGGGCCCAAGCACCTGGGCCATCCTCCACTGCACTCCCTGGCCATAGCAGAGAGCTGGCCTGGAAGAGGGGCAACCGGGACAGAATCCGGCGCCCCAACCGGGACTAGAACCCGGTGTGCCGGCGCCGCAAGGTGGAGGATTAGCCTATTGAGCCACGGCGCCGGCTCATTCACTCTTTTATGCAAGGTGTCCGACGAGTAACAAATCTTCCCAGGCAGATGAATCAATTAATTCACAAGCTTTTATTGGGATTTCGCTCCCGGGTGAGGTTCCAGGGTCCCAACAGGGCGGGGCAGGGGAAGTCACACATCAGAGGTTGGGAGGGCTCCTTTTATAGATACAGGGCGTGGGGGCTAAAGGTTGAGGCAGGTCTGATCCTCATTGGTTGACATTTAGGCACCTGTGGGGACTTTGACAAGGACTCTTCATCCCTGGAAGTGCGGGTAGGGACTCTCCATTCCCAGAAATGTAGGCCTTCTCCCCTTGCAGATCCCAAAGCTACCAGTTTACTCCTCAAATGGCTACTCCAGCTATATCTGGGCCAGCCAGGCTAAGGCCAGGAGCCACGAACTCCAACTAGGTTTACTACATGAATAGCAGGAACTAAAATATTTCAACCATCATCTGCTTCTTACCAGGTATGTTAGCAGAAACATACCAGGTATGTTAGATTAGAAACAGAGTAGCTGAGACTTGAACAAGCATTCAGATATTGGATGTGGATGTCCCACCTGGCACTTTAACCACAATGCCAGCCCCTTCATACATTTTTAAACATTTCTGCTATTTCCTGCTTGCCTGTTGTCATTTCTCATTTGTATATTTGTGCCTTTTTTTTGCTCATTGATCAATTTATTTTATTGTTTGTCCATTTTGTTAATTTTTGTAAACTAAGTTGAATCCATATTTTTCTCTTCCTCATTAATTTTGCCTTTAATCACCATAATTTCCTTTGTATGCTTTCTTTTTGTTTATCATTTTCTTTGTTTAAACTTAGAACTATTAATTTATTTTAAATCTGTTATTTTACTGACAAAAGTTTTTAGTACTATGGATTTGCCTTGATCACTATTTTAAATATATGCTATAGATTCTGATACACTGCATTTTGTTATCAATATTTCAGTTTTTATTTCTTCTTTCAAGCAAGAGAAATTTGGTGGAAAATTTTATGAATTTTTGGTTAAAAAAGACCTTTAAAATTATTTTATAAATATTTTCTAGTTTTCTAACACTCTAAGATGGCTGATGAGAGGTGTCTTATTCTTGCTTTTGCCACAGAGAGGAAATTGGGTAACAGAACAAGAATTACTGTTCAAGGAGGTTAGCAAAAGAAGAGTTTCGGTAAGAAACCCTAAAGGAAAGAGATGGAAAAGCAACAGTGAGAAAGGGAAAAAACCCACTGCAACTTCAACGCCAGCTCCCTTGCCTGGAAGGGGCTCCACAGTGCCAGGAGAAAGCAACTGGGAGACCACAATGACCTCCATCATCCCTACAGTGTGCAAGCCTTGCTTACAGGAGAACACCACAGACTCCGTGGGCTTAACTTAAATCCAGGTTGGAAAACTGACTAGGATACAAGCAACTGTTTTGTCCACATAAAACAAACCCACATTACACCTCCCCAGTCCCCAGAGCCCCAACTGCCACAAGCACAGACAGGGCAAGACTCATCCCTGGACACCAGTAGATACCCCCATAACCAGTGTGCCTCCCAAGGCAGAGGACAGGCATATGAGGCCTGAGGGGAAAGTTTAGGAGACAGTGTTATGCACAGTGAGCTAAGCTGGCCCCTATGATACCAGCATCCCGTATCAGAGTGCCAGTTCAATTCCCAGCTGCTCTGCTTGCAGTCCAGCTTCCTCCTAATCTGCCTGGGAAAGCAGTGGGAGATGGCCTATGTAGTCGGGCCCCTGCCACCCACATTGGAGATCCAGAAGGAGCTCTGGTTTCCTGTCTTTGGCATGGCTACTTGGGGAGTGAGCCAGCAGATGGAAGATCTCTTTCCCACTCCCTTTCTATTTTTCTATCACTGTGCATTCAAATAAATACTTTTTTTAAAAAAGGGGAGGAGTTATAGCAATAATTGAATACATAAAATATATATTTCAAGTGGACAATCTAATGATGCACCTCAAGGAAAAGTAAGAATAAATCAAACACAAAACTAGTAGGAAGATAGAAATAATAAGTACCGGCCGGCGCCACGGCTCAATAGGCTAATCCTCCGCCTAGCAGCGCCGGCACGCTGGGTTCTAGTCCCGGTCGGGGTGCCAGATTCTGTCCCAGATGCCCCTCTTCCAGGTCAGCTCTCTGCTAGGGCCCGGGAGTGCAGTGGAGGATGGCCCAGGTGCTTGGGCCCTGCACCCCATGGGAGACCAGGATAAGCACCTGGCTCCTGCCATCGGATCAGTGCGGTGCGCCAACCACAGCACACCGGCTGCGGCAGCCATTGGAGGGTGAACCAACAGCAAAGGAAGACCTTTCTCTCTGTCTCTCTCTCTCACTGTCCACTCTGCCTGTAAAAAAAAAAGAAAAAGAAAAAAAAAGAAATAATAAGTACCAGAACAGAAAATGAAATTCAGCCAAAACATCTAAACAACAAAATGAAAAATGGGTTCGTTGAGAAAAAACATTTAACTACAAACATTTAGCTACATTAACAAAGAAAAAACTATATAAAAATTAGGGATGAAAAAAGAAACACTACAGCTGAAACCATAGAAATATGAAGGGTCAAAAGAAACTACTATGAAAAACTATATGCTAACACATTGGAAAACTTTTAAAAAATAGAAAAATTCTTGGTCAAATACAACTACTGAGATTGAAGCAAACTGCTTTAGAAAAATCTAAGCAGACCAATAGTAAATAATGAGATTGAGTCTGTAGCTTAAAGTCTCCCAACAAAGAAAAATGCAAAATCTGCATTTTATACATGTTATATAACATTTAAAGAACAACTTAGTCCAATAGTTCTCAAATTATTCCAAAAAATTGAGAAGAATGGAACGCTGCCAAACTCTTTTTACATGATTAGCCTTACTCTGATAATAAAACCTAACAAAGAGAAAAAGCGAAAAATAAAAAATGTCTGATGAATATAGGTGCAAAAAATATCAACAAAATATTAGTAAATTGAATTAAATCAAACATTAAAAATATCAAACATAGGGGCTGGTGTTGTGTTGCAGCGATTAAGCTGTCACCTACTCTGTTGGCATCCCATATTAGAGTGTCAGTTCTATTCTCAGCTGCTCCACTTCCCATCCAGCTTCCTGCTAATGTGCCTGGGAAAGCAGAGGATGATGGCCCAACTACTTGGAAGATATCTCTCTATGTAAATCTGCATTTCAAATAAATAAATAAAATCTTTTAAAAAGTGACATTTTAATATACCAATTACATACTTGTTGAAAGAGAAATCAAGAAACTGCCCCATTTACAATAATTACCAAAAATTAAAATACTGAGGAATAAATGCTACTAAATAAGCAAAAGAGCCTTACAATGAAAATGATAGTACTGATGAATCATAGAAACTACACAAAGTGGAAATATATTACTTGCTTATTTGTTGGAAGAATTAACATTGTTAAAATGTTCATTCTACACAAAGCAATCTATAGATTTAAAATAATCCCCCACCAAAATGCCAATGACATTCCTTATAGAAATACAAAAAGCAATCATAAAACTCATTTGGAAGTACAGAAGACCCAGATAAAAGAAATCTTTAGCAAAAATGGTAAAGTTGAAAGCATTGTCATTCTTTGACTTCAAAACATAATACAATAGTAACTTAAAAAGCATGACTCTGATGTAAAAACCAACTGTTTGCCTCTAAGAATTTCGGGTGATGTAAATTGCACATTAATGCAACTTCAGCATTTTCAGCCGAATACAAAAAAAATGCCCCAGTGATTAAACACATACAAAGATGGGTTCTAAGGAAACATCTACATCACTGAAGAATCTGATTAACAACTGAATCATGTTTCAGTACCCAGAATGATAATTTCTCTACAACTTCATTTTGATTCATTTACCCAGGGCTACCTCACCATTTATTCAAGTAATTAACACACTATTTATAGGAGTTTTAGGCTTACAGAAATTAAACTACTCACACACTCCCTGCCCATTAGCCCCTCAAATTTTCCCATTCAAGGATCTTCCTCCCTCTCTTTGATACCGTTGCTTTCCATCTTAATGGCATTCTACCATTAAAGAAGGGATTTTATTACTTGGTTTTAGTGTGGAATTTAAAAAAGTGCTTTAAAACTAATCTTTAACTTTTCACTCAATAAGTATACTCCAAAATGACACACAGCTGATTTCGTCTATACCTCTGTCTGTAACAAAAACTCCCTAAAACACATCATAAAAATGAATGATTTGTTATATTTGACAACTTAAATATATTTTAGATAAAATAATCAACTGCTTTGGGAGAATAATTAATTCCAACAAATGCTAAAAAGGATCTTGGAACGGAAGCCCAGCGAGGTGATGCATCTTGTCCCAGGTCACACAGTTAATGCTGCACAGGGGATGCCATCCTGTCACCCCGCCAGCCCCAGACTCAGCCACAACACTTCCTGTCAGGTCGTGCATCAGAATGACCACTGCACTAGAGTCTAGTCTGTCTGCGCACAAACACTGTCAAAATGACGTCTTCATCCGACGCCTCATCTGGATCCAAGCAGTCAGGAAGCTGGGTTAGGAATTCCCTAGGTTTCTTTCCTGCCGTTCTTTGAGACTTGGTCCTTATTCTCTTCATTTGCCTTCAAACGCTTTTGTAACTTCTCATCTAGTTCCGCAGGTCTCTTCTTTCTTTCCTGGTTCTCCTTCGTCCATAGCCTGGGCTGTGATTTCTGCTCTGACGTTAGACACGGCAAGTGCTACTGATTCTTCCTCTAGCTCCTGTGTTATATCACTCAAAGTGGTGAGGAGCGACGCCTTTCTGGCATCGGCTTCTTTAATAAAGCTCTCCATTTGGCTCTCAGCTCTTGAAAGGAAACTTTAGAAAGCATTTTGGATCAAAGATCTCACACTGAGCACACTCAGCTTGAGCTAAAGTTGCTGCAAGTTCACTTCGAGCATTTTCAGCCACATTCCCGTAGTGATTCCCTTGCTCCGGAGGGACTGGGACTTTAAAAAGATGTTTCCTGGGTCGGGTCCAGGCGTCTGTGGCTGCTGGGAAAGTCTCCTTGGCCACCCACAAACAATGCAGGGAGGTGTCCGCGTCCAGGCCGCCCTGTGCCTCGGAGCCCAGCCGGGGCACTGTGCTGCAAACATCTTACACTGATGTGGGACTTTTGCTATAATTGATGAAGCAATACTGATACAATTCTGATGTATTATTTGACCAACTTTTACATTATGTACCATCTGGGTCTCATGGGTGGCAGGAGCCATCTGCTGCTGCTTTTCCCAGGCCATTTTATAGGCAGCTGGATCGGAAATGGAGCTGCCAGGACTGGAACTCGCACCCAGATGGGATTATCTGTGTTGCAAGAGGCAGCTTAACCTGCACCTGCTCCCAAGTTTGCAGTTTCTAGTTTGTCATATAGTTACAATCATATAGCATATAACCTTTCCAGATTGATTTCTTCCACTTAGTATATATGTAAGGGTCTTCCATGTCTGATTATTATTCAATAGCTCATTTCCTTTTGCTACTGAATCATATTCTGTTGGAGCAAGGTCCCACAGTTTGTTTATCCCTTCACTTATTGATGGATATCTCAATAGCTTCCAGATATTGGCAGCTATGAATAAAGCTGCTATAAACATTCACATTCAGGCTTTTGTGTGGATATGTTTTCAGCTCCATTGGGTAAATACCTAGGAGCATGCCTGTTTGTATGATGAGACTGTTTTGTTTTGTAGGAGACTGCCAAACTGTCTTCTAAAATGGCTGTACCACTTAACATTCTCACAAGTAATGAGAGTTTCTGTTACTCCACAGTCTTGTCAGCATTTGGGTTGTCACCATTTTAGTCATTTTACCAGGTGCAATGTGGTATTTCACTGTTCTAATCTGCAGCTCTCTAATAATATATAATGTTGAGCTTCTCTTCATATGTTCATTTGTCATGTTTATCTTCTTTGTAGGGGTGCCTGGATGGAGTATTTGGCCCATTTTTATATAGGCTTTTTCTTATTTTTGTGTTTTAAGAATTCTTGGGGCTGGCACTGTGGCTCAGTAGGCTAAGCGTCTACCTGTGGTGCTGGCATCCCATATGGGTGCAGATTTGTGTCCCAGCTGCTCCTTTTCCAATGAGCTCTCTACAAGCAGTAGGATGACCCAAGTGCTTGGGTCCCTGCACCTACATGGGAGACCCAGAAGAAGCTCTGGGCTCCTGGCTTTGACCTCTTGAGAATTGGATTAGCAGAAGGACGTTCTCCTAATAAGCTATTTGTTTGCAGTAAAATTATTCAACTTGCACTTTGAATAATCATATTAAAATATATGCTAATTGTTGAAGTGGGATGGGGTGATGAATTGATGTTATAATAGTAACTTACATTATTGAATTATTATCATGTAATATAATAACATATTAAAGGAAGATAATAATGCCTACTGTATGGGGCCCCACTAAAGATTAGATAAACTTATATTTATGAAATTTGTAAATAACAACTTACATTTGGAAAACATTTAGTTCAGTGTTTGACACAGATCTAACACTCAATAAATGCAATTATTGAGTAAAAAACTCATATCTTACAAAAGATGTGATAAAGGTCTTTGCTACTTTTCTGTTAATTAATTTTTATAATTTTCAAGAACAGTTTTGATTAATATCTAATACTGTGGGGTATACTGCAATATTTCCACACATGTATGTGGTGTAAGCTGATCATATCAGTTAATTAATCTTTGCTTCTGCTTTCTTCATGTTTGTAATCTACCAACTCTTTCTTCCAGTTCTCCATACAGAAATATAGTGTCATGGACATTCATCTCTCACCCTTCTTAGCCTCCAATAAACACTATTCTAAGTCCAGGCCAATTTTTTTTTTAATTCCCATATGTGAAAGAACATGTGGTATTTATCTTTCTGTGTCTGGTATATTCTAGTAAACACAATGTCCTCTACTTCCATTCATTTTGCTTCAATGCAAAATGGTGAATGAATAACAATCCACTGCTTATATATACAATATTTTCTGTATGCATTCATCTAATGATGTATACCCAGATTGATTCCACTTCTTTTTTTAAGATATATTTATTTGAAAAGCAGAGTTGCAGAGACAGAGGGAGAGACACACACAGAGATAAATCTTCCATCTGCTGGTTCACTCTGCAATGGACAAGACTGGGCCAGGCTAAAGCCAGGCACCTGGAACTCCATCTGGGTCTCCCACATGGACTGGAGGAGCTCAGGTACTTGGGCCATCTTCTGCTGTATCCCAGGCACATTAGCAGGAAGCTGGATCAGAAATTGGAGCATCCAGGACTTGAAGCAACATCTATATGGGATGTCAGCATTGCAGAAGGCAGATTAACCCACTGTGCCACAGTGGCAGCCCAAGATCCATATTTTGACTGCTATGAATAGTATTACAACAAACATGGGATTGCAGGTGTCCCTTTCATATTGCTGGCTTCCTTTCCTTCAGAGATACACCAGAAGTAGGATATCTAGGCCATATTATAGATATATTCAATCTCTTTCATTAGCATTTTGTAATTTCATTGTAGAAGTCTGTCTCATCCTTGGTTAAATTATTCCAAGATATTTTTATAGCTAATGTAAATGGGATTGCTCTTATAATGTTGTTTTCAGCCATTTCCGTATTGGTTAATAATAATGCTCAGATTTTATATGTTTATTTTGTATTCTGCTTTCTTCCTGTTAGTTTTTGTTTGTTTGTTTGTTTGGACAGGCAGAGTGGACAGTGTGAGAGAGAGACAGAGAGAAAGGTCTTCCTTTTGCCGTTGGTTCACCCTCCAGTGGCTGTCGCAGCCGGCGCACTGTGGCTGGTGCACCGCACTGATCCGGAGCCAGGAGCCAGGTGCTTCTCCTGGTCTCCCATGTGGGTGCAGGGCCCAAGGACTTGGGTCATCCTCCACTGCACTCCCGGGCCCTAGTAGAGGGCTATTGTGGAAGAGGGGCAACTGGAACAGAATCCGGCGCCCCGACCGGGACTAGAACCCCGGGTGCCTGCGCCACAGGCAGAGGATTAGCCTACTGAGCCACGGCAAAGGCCCTGTTAGTTTTTTTTAAAAGACTTATTTATTGGGTAGGTGCTGTGGCACAGCAGGTTAATGCCCTGGCCTGAAAGTGCCGGCATCCCATATAGGCACCGGTTCTAGTTCTGGCTGCTCCTCTTCTGATCCAGCTCTCTGCTATGGCCTGGGAAAGCTGTAGAAGATGGCCCAAGTCCTTGTGCCTCTGCACCCGAGTGGGAGACCTGGAGGAAGCTCCTGGCTCCTGGCTCCTGGCTTTGGATCAGCCCAGCTCCAGCCGCTGCGGCCAGATGGGTAGTGAACCATCAGATGGAAGATCTCTCTCTCTCTCTCTCTCTCTCTCTCTCTCTCTCTGTATAACTCTGACTTTCAAGTAAATAAATAAGTCTTTTTTTAAAAAAAGACTCATTTTTTTCTTTTAGAGGCAGAGTTACAGACAGAGGGAACAACAGAGAGAGAGGGACCTGCTACCTGATGGTTCACTCCTCAGATGGCCACAACTGCCAGAGCTGGGTTGATCCAAATTCAGTTTTTACTGGATCTCCTATGTGGGTGCAGGGGCCCACCCACTTGGGCCATTTCTACTGCTTTCTGAGGCTATTAGGAGGGAGCTGGATTGGAAGTGGAGTAGCTGGGACATGAGTCTGCGTGGGATGCTGGCACTGCAGGTGGCAGCTTGACTTGCTACGCCACCAAGCCAGCCCCTCTACACCACATTCTCTAAACTTAAAATTGCATTACCTTTCCTCTCCCTTTAACATTTGTGAGCAGATGCCTATATGGAAAAAAATGGGATGCCGGCGCCACAGGTGCAGACTTAACCTACCATGCCACCATGCCAACCTCTGTTAGTTCTAAGTCCTTTGGTAGAATAAGTTTCTCTCTATATGGAATCATGTGGCTGGGAAACATGAATACTTTAATTTTCATGGGTACTCTCAGATAATCATGAGGAACTCTGAAGGAAATTGTTTCTTTTCTATGGACACTTGTGTGTATGTTCCCTTTGCCTTCTTTGAGTACAAAGAGAAGCCTAGAGAAGGAGTGGGAGAGACCTCTCAAGGGTAAGGAATGCCTTTTTCTGCCAAGGGTCTGTTTGGATATTTATAACATCATTTCTGGGCCATACAAAATTATCAACTGAAAAAAATTAGCTTGGGGCTGGTGCTGCAGCTCAATGAATTAAGCTGCTGTCTGTAACACTGGCATTCCATATTGACACTGGTTCGAGTCCCAGCTGCTCTGCTTTGGATCCAGCTTCCTGTTAATGTTCCTGGGGAAGTAGTGGAAGATGGCCCAAGTGCTTGGGCCCCTGCACCAACATGGGAAACCTGGAAGAAGCTCCTAGCTCCTGGCCCAGCTCCAGTTGTTGCTGCCTTTCGGGAAGTGAACTAGTAGATGGAAGAGCTCTCTCTCTATCTCTCCCTCTCTATGTAACACTGCCTTTCAAATAAATAAATAAATAAATCTTTTGAAAATATTAATAAAATATCTTGCTAAAATGTGGAAATCTTTACTTAACATACGCTAAATTGATCTTCTGTATATAAAGATAATTGAAAATTAATCGTGATGTGAAGCGGAAGGGGAGAGGGAGTGGGAGAGGGGAGCGTTGTGGGTGGGAGGGAAGTTATGGGGGGGGGAAGCTATTGTAATCCATAAGCTGTACTTTGGAAATTTATGCTCATTAAATAAAAAAAACAAAAAACAAAAAAAAAAAACAAAAAAAATAAAATATCTTGCTATAGATGCATTGAATTTCAAGTACTGCTTGCAGTTGCCTTGGCAGGGCTAGACCAAATGACTTTGCAGGCCTTATATGGATCATGGGCTGAATATTTCCCACCCCTGGCTGATGGGAATATTTGCATTTGCTTATATTTTGCTCAGAGCTTTTATTATGAATGGATGTTGAATACTATCAAATGCTTTTTCTGTGTCTATTGAGATAATCTTGTGGTTTTTGTCCTTCATTGTGTGGATATATTACATTTGTGGAATTGTGTATGTTGAAGCATCACTGCAACCTTTGAATAAATTCCACTTGATCATCATGTACAATCTTTTTTTCAAAGATTTATTTATTTATTTGAAAGGCGGAGTTACAGAGAGCAAAGATAGAAAAAGAGAGAGAGAGAGAGAGATCTTCCATCTGGTGGTTCATTCCCCAAATGGCCTCAAAGGCTGGAGCTGCACCAATCCAGAGCCAGGAGCCAGGAGCTTCCTCCAGGTCTCCTACAAGGATACAGGGGTCTAAGGACGTGGGCCATCCCTCATTGTTTTCCCAGGCCATAGCAGAGAGCTGGATTGGAAGTGGAGCAGCCAGGACTAGAACCAGTGCCCATATGGGATGCCAGCACTGCAGGTGGCAGCTTTACCTACTACGCCACAGTGCTGGCACAGCACCGGCCCCCATGTATAATCTTTTTGGTGTGCTGTTGGAGTCAGTTTATTATTTTATCAAGAATGATTTTATATCTGTTCTGTTCATCACAGATATTGGTTTCTTTCTTTTCCCTCTTTTGTTTCCCCTCCCTCCCTTCCTTCCTTTTTTTCTCCTCTCTCTCTCTCTCTCTCTCTCTCTCTCCCTCCCTTCTTGTTCTTTCTCCTGACTGATTTTGTAATCAGGGTAATACTGTCCATGTAGCACTAGTATGGCAGGTTTGCTCCCTTTCTATTCTTTTGGCACAGTTTGAGAATTGGTGCTGATTCTTACAAGTTTGGTAGAAGGGTCCAGCACTCTGGCACTGTGGCACAACAGGTTATATCCCCACTCTGCAGTGTTGGTATCCCATATAGGCACTGGTTCGAGTCCTGGCTGCTCTACTTTCAGTCCCTGCTAATGCACCTGGGAAGGCAGTGGAGGATGGCACAAGTCCTTGAGCCCCTGCATCCATGTGGGAGACCTGGTGGAAGCTCCTGCTCCTGGTTCCTAGCTTAGGATTGGCTCAGCTCCGGCCATTGCAGCTGTTCGGAGAGTGAACCAGCAGTGGAAGACCTCTCTCTCTGTCTCTACTTCTCTCTGTAACTCTTTCAAAGAAATAAAATAAATCTTAAAAAAAAAAAAAAGGCAGGGGTGGTGACATTGTGTCTAAGCAGGTCAGCCTACAAGTCCAGGAAACATATGGGCATTGGTTCAAGTCCCAGCTGCTCCACTTCCAAACCAGCTCCGTGCTAATGTTCCTGGGGAAGCAGTGGAAAGATGGCCCAAGTGCTTAGGCCCCTGTACCCACATGAGAGACCTGGAAAAAATTGTTGTCTCCTGGTTTCAACATGGCCTAGCCATGACTGTTTTAGCCATTTGGGAGTGAACCAGTAGATGGAATCTCTCTCTCTCTCTCTCTCCCCCGCCACCTCTTGTGTGTATGTGTATGTGTATGTGTGTGTGTCTCCCTCTCTCTCTGTGCCTTTCAAATAAACAAACAAAAAAAACTTTTTAAAAAGAGTTTGGTAGAATTCTTCACTGAAGCCATCTTGTTCTGGAATATTCTTTGAGTTTATTACTGCTCCAATCTCAGTATTCTGGGTATATTCAAGTTTCCTGTGCCTTCAAGTGATGGTTTCTGTAACACTTCAAAGAAGATAACATAGTTGTGGGCTGGATTATCTGGGGAAAGTGTGGCTAAATGCATCTTGTGCAGGTGATGGTGTCTTATTCCTAAATTCCCTCCTACTAGAACAGTCAAGGTACTTAGCATATACAATGTGTTTAATAAACATTTGCCCCCTTGAAGGACTTTTATTTGAGTTAGAAATCCCAAAGATGGGTAGGATTTGTGTGGGTCAGATGAGAGGGTACTTTCTTGGTGAGAACAGAAATTTAGCAAATGCTGACATAAGTGGTTAAGCAATGGTGATTAACCCAGCCACTTCTCATGCAGGGTGGTAGTCAAAGTAAGTTTGGTTAGACATGGTCAGCCTCTGGAAGACATAATCACCTTGCTAGAATGAACTTAATTTCATAGGCACTGGGTGGTCACAGTCAGGAGAGAAGCAATGTTAAAAGAATGAT
This sequence comes from Oryctolagus cuniculus, assembly GCF_051225735.1. Taxonomy (NCBI): domain Eukaryota; kingdom Metazoa; phylum Chordata; class Mammalia; order Lagomorpha; family Leporidae; genus Oryctolagus; species Oryctolagus cuniculus. The sequence goes on along the minus strand of NC_142880.1, from coordinate 33,450,144 downwards.
AGTAAATAAGAATAATCTTATATAATATATATAAATATTAAAAGGTAAGGCTCAGAGAAAATCTATTATTGGATGTGAGACAATAAGAACTTCAACTGCAACTGTAGAAGGGAGATTAGAAAGGAGAAAACTCCATACTGCAAGTTATTTGCATACAGTATTTCATAAGCTTTCAGTGAGGTGGGCCTTCTCATTTTACAGGCAAGAAAACTGGGGTTCAGAGAGATTATTAGTGTCCTGTGTAACAATAACTCCAGCTAGGTTTTCCAGGATCCTAAGGCATGATCTTTTTGATAGGCATTGACCAACTGCAAAAGATCTAATGAGAAATGAGATGATTTCAAATTTTGATTGTAGATCAGAAAATAACAACATTATGGAGTAGGGAGAGCCAGTTTATAAAAGATAATGAATTTAGCTTTTAATACATCAAATTTGATGTAACATGCCAATGTACATGAAATAGAAATACGGATTTGGAACTAACTTACAGTAGTTACTGAAGATAAACATTGGGAAGTCAATTCAAGCAATGGTGGTAGATGATATATATTGTTTTAGGTACAAAAAGTAAAGGCTTAGAGTTTGGAAAACTCTAATGATAGGGTGAGAAACAGGAGCCAGTAAAGAAGACAAAAGATGGAATGAAAAAAAAAAAGCAGCAAATAAGAGAAGAAAAAAAAGCAGTGTTTGAAAAGTAGGGGGCTTATCAATGCCACAAATTCAGAGTTTCAGGTATTTATATTTAGATATATGTAGAAGGAAATAAAGGCTTAGAGTTTGGAAAACTCTAATGATAGGGTGAGAAACAGGAGCCAGTAAAGACTGCTGTGGCCAGGGAGTGCAGTGGAGGATGGCCCAGGTGCTTGGGCCCTGCACCCCATGGGAGACCAGGAAAAGCACCTGGCTCCTGGCTCCTGCCATCGGATCAGCGCGGTGCGCCGGCCGCAGCGCGCCGGCCGCGGCAGCCATTGGAGGGTGAACCAATAGCAAAGGAAGACCTTTCTCTCTGTCTCTCTCTCTCACTGTCCACTCTGCCTGTTAAAAAAAAAAAAAAAAAATGGAATGAAAAAAAAAAGCAGCAAATAAGAGAAGAAAAAAAAAAGCAGTGTTTGAAAAGTAGGGGGCTTATCAATGCCACAAATTCAGAGTTTCAGGTATTTATATTTAGATATATGTAGAAGGAAATAAGGGCTTCAATGACAAAGTTAAGAGGCTAATTGATTAGTCAGGGAGTAGGAAAACCTCAGTTGCAGCACTAGTTCTGTCATACAGCTTTTCGTAGTATTCTTTTGTAAACCCTTTTGTTTCTATAAATTCGGTATTAATATAGCCCTTTTTACTTCTGGTTTAATTAATTCAATCTAACTAAAATTCATCAAAATCTGTCCTATTTATCTTTCCAAATAATCACTTTTTAAAATTTTCTCCATGGTTTTCCCATTCTCTATTTCATTTATTTCTGTTCTAAACATTATGTCCTTTCTTCTACATTCTTTGTTCCTTTTTCTAGTTCCCGAGACATTTCATCTTTTTTAATGTAAGCAATTGCAGCTATAAATTTTCCTTGAAGCACTAGTTTCACTGCTTCCCACAAGTTTTGGTGTCTTTTTATTTTCATTCATCTACAAGTACTTTTTTAACTTCCCTGGTGAATTATTTTGCCCATGGGTTAAGTATATTGTGTAATTTTTACTTACTTGTGAGTTTTCCAGTTTTCCTTCTGCTTTTAGTTTTTTCTTATAGTGGCCAATGACTTCTTTTTATGTTTATTCAGATTTAATAACTTCTGTGCAATGTTTCATGTGTGCTTCAGAAAAAACATGTATTCTACTGTTGTTGAGCAGTGTTCAGTGCATGTCTTTTAGGTCTATTTAATTTACTGATTGTTCAAGTCCTCTATTTCCTTACTGATCTGTCTGGCTTTCTATCCATTATTAGGTACTGAAATCATCAAAGCATATGAGAATTTTTGCATTATTCTCTTAAATTGTTTCAATCCTGCTTATTGTATTCTGGGAGTCTTAGGTATATACAGTACTTGATCAATTCAATCTTTTATCAATATATAATGTCCTTGTCTCATACCCACTTTTGACTTAAAATTTATTTTCTCTGATAATGTCACCCCAAATTTTTATTTCCTTTCTGCCTTTTGCTTTCAATCTCTTTGTGTTTTTATCTAAAGTGTCTCTCGTTAAGATCATACAGATGTATATTTACAATACTAACAAATATTTATAATAGTTATACATAATAGTCAAAATTGAAAATGGTACAAATGTTCATGAATAAATTAATGCTTGTGCTATACAACAGAACACTATACAGCAGTGAAAATAGCTAAACCATAGCCACATACAATGACATGAGAATCTCAAGAACATAATATTAAGTGAAAGGAACAAATCACAAAAATATACTGATATCATTTAATTTATATAAAATTTAAAACTCAGAAAAGCCCAATGTTATTTTGTGATATATTCACAATGGCAAAATTATCAAGTAACATAAAGGGAAAGATCTATATGAAATTAAGTGCAGATAAAAACAACAAAAAAAGAAATTAAGTGCAGATAGTTTGGTACATAAGGTGTCTTTAAGGTACTGGCAATGTTTAATTTCTTAATCTGCATAGTTTTGGTTTTATTACTTTTTAGGCGGCAAATACATCATTTGTATACTATTGATAATGTAATCACATTTAGAAAAAGGCAAAATTTATAGCTGAATCTGTGCCATAATGCACAATTTTAATAACTGATTGCAGATGACCATTTCAAAGGGATATGAATGCAAATAGAGCTAATTCTAGGCTGAGCAGTTGAGAAGGAATTTGAACAGGCTGCCCTCTCCATATCCACCCTTTGTTCTTTCTTTTACTGTCTTTAAAGGAAATTCAACATTTTTAATTTCACTTCCTATCTACTATATTTTTCCTTTTCTCTTCAGTATGCTATATAGGAGGCAGTTAGTTATCAGCAGTGTTGCTTATTTCTGCCATTTTTTTTTTTATTTCAGTTTCCCTAGAGCTTTTCATTAATATCTTGTTCTATCGCTTCTCGGCCTTTTGGCTAAGATCAAGTGCATTAATATCTTGTTCTAACTTATAAATAGTATAGGTCAATTCAAATAGAATACACATGTATTATCACTGTTACTAAAATCACACTTATTACATTAGTAATTAGGCATTTATAGGTGCTTTTACCATCTGGTATTTTTTTCATGTTAATTTTTTAATACAAAGAGAACAGATTTAATGTTGTTCACAGATAAAATTCTAATAATATATTCTCTTCCTCCCTCTTTTTCTTTCCTTCCTTCCTTTTCTGAAATTACATATTTCAGAAATTACATATTTCAATGTTCCACTAAAAAAGAGTACAACAAGCAAAATGCCCCTAGTTTAGCAGAAATATTGCCAAGGGCTATAAACAATAATGAAATGAAAAGATGACCCTTCACTCATATGCAGAAAATTTTAAATAATCATGGCAGATACATCATATTTTTAACTCTTTCTGTGATCTCTCCCTTTTAGAGAAAACAGCACTTTGTCAAACAAGCACTATTCAAAAAACATCATAGGGCTGTTGAGACGTACAAAATACAACAGATGGAACCTTACTTTAGGAAATACATGTTACTTGTTTTGTGAGCCATGTTAGTTAACATTACTTTTATGATGATTAAGGATTTTTTACATGGTGGACAAAAAAATTCAATTTTCCACACTTTTCTTGATCTTCATTTCTACCTACAAAACATACTTTTATCTTTAATATCAGCCTTAGTAGTCTTCTACCATAAGTAAGAGAAAAACATTGGTTTTATTTCAACATTTTATTGAACTTTTAATAGTACACAATTTATCCCAAACATTTAAAATGCCAGTAAGGCAAAAACAACTTAAAAAAAAAAAGACACAAACACAAAACACCTCTTCTAGCTGAGGTAATAATATCTAAGATTCATTATCAAAACACAAGTTTTTTTTTTAACTCTGCTATACAACTTGGTACCATTTCAGTGATACTCAATGACTCAAAATTAAGACATTACACATTCACTTTATGAGAAGGGTAGAGATTAAGTACAACTACTTTAAAGAGAAGAAAGAGAAGGCAGAAATGCTAACGTTAATTACCACTCAAATGCTAGTGCAATGTGAATTGCTACTGAGGGATTTCACTTGCTTAAAGATTTGAAAAGAATTCAAACCTGGCTATGTTTTGAAGAGCTGGCAGAGTAGTTTTTTCTGTTCTATCGGGGAACAACCAGAGGGCAAACATTCTCTATCTCGGTTGACAGAACAACTCACATTTCTTTCCCCGAAATTTTGTCAACAGACATATGAATACTTACATATGAATATTGAAGCATTTGTATCCAGTCAGTTAAGCGAATGATTTTTGCAACTATGACGAAGTCAGCGGTGAAGAGTTGTGAGTAGGCAGGCAAATCTGTTAAACTGAGAAAGTCCCCTCATCTCTCCAGTTTTGTTTCTAAGTAAAACAGCTAAGGTGTACATGCCCTGACCCATAACAATTTCTAGGTTAGCTATTTTACTCTTTCATACTTATAGTATCTAGTGCTGAGAGTTTGGAATTTGAATAAATAACTTTAATAACCTAGGGATTTCTTTTAAGGGCCTATGAAACAAAATTGAGAAAGGCAACTCAGCATAGTTTATATACACATATTTAGTAAAACAACTAATAAATTTATTTAACATAATAGGTTAATATTTATCAGGTTTTAGTTCAATTACTCTTAATCTATTTGACCCAAATTAAGAAGCCCTATCATGTAAGGCAAGCATATCAAAAGCTCCATGGCCTACTAACTCTGGTTTATTTAAGAAATTTATTGGGCCTGTGGAACTTAATAAATCTTATCCTTAACACTATTATTCATACTGAATTCAAAAATACTATACTGAACTATTATTACCTTAAGAAATGCAGCCAATAGACATTAGATATTGGCACCCCCATATGTAAAAAAAATTAGCAACTTTAAAAGGGAGATGGTGGTTATTTTACTTACTCTTGTAAAATAATTGAAATAATTTGGCTAGCTAAAACTTGAATGCTTGATTAATCAATATTTTACTTACCACTTTTCAATATTAGTTTTAATGTTAATTTTTGCTTTATCCAAAAAGACAGAAAATAAGACAAACCTGAATAGTACATGGTTCAGCCTATTGGAATGATTCCATATTGAAACAAATTTATCTAACTGTATGTCCATGCTAACTTCTAATAATATTGAAATATGAAATTTTTAGCTCAATAAAGAATCCACAGATTTTCATTAGTAAACACTTGATTCCATTCAGATTGTATTCTAGAAATTTCCTAAACCTTGAAATTTTCTGGCTTACTCTTGTCTGAAACCACCTTGATTATAATAAAAGTGAAAATTTTCCAGAAAGATGAATATATTACATACACATAAAATCATTTAGCAGTTGAGAAGAAATCAATTTAAAAACCATAATCTAAAAGAAGTTAACTATAAAATACTAAACATGATCAATATTTGATTTTATTTTCCCCCTTTAGTGCGGCTAAAATTAAAAAACGGAAACCTTATGTAGTTTCAGTAACTAAAATTCAAATGCACAAACTCAAGACAGTAGAGAGAATTGTTATTTTATGTTTCATACTTTTTGAATATTTTTTGTTCCAACATGATTAATCTCAAAAAGTAACCATTTATGTGACATTTAACAAGTAAACTAAATTTTGGTTTGTGTACATTCTAGGTTGGATAACATTAGTGCAAAGTCTCAGTGCTTCAGAGAGGTAAACAGTTTATATTAAAACAGTGATATTCAAATAAAGAAATGACATTTTAAAATGTTTAATGATAGGCCAAACACATATTATTTTACTATAAAAAAGAGTCTAACTCTTCAAATTAAAATTTAATTGAAAGAACTTTTTTAAACTACACTGATTAAAAAAAATTGTTTTTCCTTATTTGTTGAAATATACATTTTGCTCCTCATCCAGACAACACAAGGACAAATTTCCCTTAAGGTTTGCATTTTTTCTTTAGTATTCATCTAACCAAATTTAAAAGGTGTTAAGGATAACTTCCATTTTCCCTTTATGAGAATCTAGAGGTGAACAAAACTTTAAGCAAAACCTGAAAGAAAATAAAAAGTGAAGCCATTATTTAATAATGACTCTACAGTAGAAAAGGCACAATTTGCAGGTGAATTTTAATTTTGTTCTTCTAAGACAAGTCATTCAGAAATGAAAGGCAAGTGAGGTTCCAAGTACACAATTTGTAAATGTGAAAACAGTAACAGTTGTCATGATTATACTTCCTCTTATGACTGGTTCTAAAAATCGCTTGACAATTCACTTAAATAGCTAAGCAAACCAATCTGTATAAATTTATATCAAATTTTAAGCTGCTGGCGTGGAAACACTGAGTTTGGAGATGGACAGGTGTGCTATTTTTGACTTAAATTCTGGGGGCACCTTGGCTTTTGATGTTTTATTCTGATGTTCAAGCAGAAAGCATATAATTTCATTTTATGCAATAAGCTGACCTAAGAATACAGAATTTGTAAGAATGAAGGAAATTCCAAGTTATATGTTAGTGCATAAATGGCTTTATATAATACATGTATAATGGCCATGAAAATATTTATAAATGCAATTTAAAACCTTTGCCTCCTGCTTACAGATTGCCAAATCTAATACTCTTTTTCAATGATGACGTGACTGATTTTTTAAAGGTAAAAACTGATATTACAGGCTATATTAAAGAGATATCAGTATCAATCTAGAAGGTAAAATAAGCATGTAGCAAATATGAAGGTCAGAAAGATTACACTCTGAAATTTTTTTACATTGATGATAAATTTTTGCTTCTGCCCTGTATAATTATTTCAGCATGAGTGCTACGATAGCTAAAATTTAAATTATATATGTGTTATTTTTATTTAGCTTCCAAATCTTCAATAGGTTTGATCCAAAAGGAAAAAAAAATACATATCTCTTTAAAAAAAAAAAAGTGTCAACATAATCTGAATGGGCTTTGTCTGCCAGGTTCACTTCCCACTCCATTTTCCCCCCAGTCTTTCATTTTAGCCCTCATCAGTTCATAGCAAATTGTCCAGGTACACCTTCTGGACTAGCCAGTGATGAAACATAATCTCAAACACTATTCTGAAGAAGTGTAGAGTAAATAATTTTGGTAATCTGTAAGACAGCTGCATGCAGTGTATACTGTATTATAACAGCACCAAACCCTTTATAAAAACCAAGCACTCCTTCCTCCTGCCTTATCGTATTGATGCAGTCTCTCATTCCCTCATACTGCGTATTAATTGGAAGTACTTCATAGCCCAGGTCTGTATTGTCAATTATTGTGCGTGTTCCTTGAATGTGAAGGCGGTGCAAAACTGTTTCCAGTGGGTAAAGTATAACGTCAGAGCAAAGACTGGCAGCAAAGTTAGCAATAAGTTCTGGAAAGTAAGCATCCAACATATTCTGCACGGGGCTAGTGTTCTCAACTAAGTGGCTATTATAAGTCTTTCTCTTTAGAATCAGGAGAACAAACTTCTGCACGATTGAGCTGATGATATAATGAAGAACGCCATGCAGCACCGTGGGGAAGACCAAGGAAAGAAGCGGAAGAAGTCGTTTGCTATGAGGCACTCCCAAGCCTATCACTCTTCCAATTCCTTCTTTAATACATTCCAAAATGCCGGTATTATCTCGAATTATTTCACTCTGAAATAAAAATTATGAAATAAGTAAATATTAACATTTGCTATTTTGCACAAAAAACCAGAACTCTTTCTTGGTGTCTTTTAAGTCCTAATCTATTGACTACAAGGAGAAAACAAGAATGGTTTGCAGGAAGCAACTGTCATCTACACAGTGGCTTCTTTTTCAAATAAAATACAGTGAGGTTGAGGGCTATTCTTATAGGGGTTCGGAGCCTGGGGAGGAGGTAAGGAGGCAGACACAGTTGGTTTCCCCAATCTGAAGAAACTCCTTAGAACTCATTTGTAAAAGTACACACCTCGGGATGCCTCAAATGGGTTTAAATCCCGCCTCTATTATCTGTTACATTCCAACTGGCAAGTTACCTAACTTCTCCTAAGTGTCAGTTTACATCCTATAAACATGGAAATTAGCGCCACCTAACTTTTGTGCAGAGTCACATTAAGTGAAAAAAGAGAAAGGGGAAGGAAAGGAAGGGAAAGAAAAAGGCCAGGCACCCAGTACGTACAATAAATGTGGTCTTATCATCTGAAACGTCTGCTTTTTTCTTTCTTTTACAATTTGAGGAATACAAAGAAGTGGGTTGTAGAGATTGCAGAGGTACACTTAGGCAGGACTAAAGGACACGTAAAAGTTCACTTGGCTGCAGCAAAGACTTCAGAAGAATCAAAGCAAAATTAAAAAGGTAGCCAAAAGCCACGTCAAGCTTTACAGACCACTCTTAGAACTTTGGCTTCTAGTTAGATGCTTGGTCTTTAGCAGAAGATGGGTATGATACAATTCACGTTTTAAAATACTACTGGCTGTTGTGCAAAGAACAGCAAAGGGAGAAGATGAGAAACCAGATAAAAAGTTACTGCCATCACCTAAGAAAGACATGGTAGTGGCTCAGACTATCTATTGGGCAGCAATGGAAGTAAAAGCATATCAATTGTGCTTTTATCCTAAAATCACAGTCAACAGGATTTACTGGTGGATTGCATTTGGGATGTGAAAGATTACTGTGATAAAGTAAGTTAATGATTTAGTTCACATGGACATCAGAGTTAAAATGATTCTTATCATTAAATGCACTCTCCCAGGATAATGAGTGTAGAATAAAACAGAAAGTGGGTCAAGAAATGAGCCTTAAAGTATAAAGGATTATGATGCTTAGGGGAGTAGAAACCTAAGAAGATTTTAGAAAAGCAGAAAAAGAGTAAAAAAAGAGTATCAGAAGTAGGAACTTGGAGCAGGAAGCAAAAAGGACGGATACTGAGTTAACACATAGACACAGACACAGACACACACACACACACACACACACACACAAAACCCTATCACACAAGAGGTGCACTCACATAAATCATTCATTCAATTTTCATAAGTCAGTTATTAGAATATTATATCCATTTTACAGGTAAAAATTATTTATAAGCATTAAGAAATTTTTCTGAAGTCACAGATCTAATTTAAGTAGAGAAATGTGATTCCAATATGAGTGTTTCTCAAGCCAAAACTTGTTTTCCTCAAGTATTTTGCTATTTAGTTATTTTTCCTTAAATAATTATGCTCTTGTTATTTTTTCCATTATCTTTAAAATGATAACTGTAAACTCTAAAGCAACACACAAAGTGAACAGTATTTATTACATAATACTGAATGCAAGGGGAAAGTACATCTGTATTACAAGAGGTTAACTTCAATAACTGAAGCTAGTTCTAACAAACCAAAACAAAGATCAACAATGGGGCCAGAAAAGAAAATCAGTTGGAAAGAGTAATTAGAAGAAAGGCTTAGCCAGTGAGGGTTTTTATAGAAAAACGTACTTACACATACTGAAAAACTGATGTTGGAGGCAGAAGACAGCTTTATCAGTGGTTGGATGTTGTGCAAAAGTAAAGTTAAAATTATCATCACACTACAGTTTTAACTCATCTGTACCATTTCAACTAGACTTGCTGAATAAAGGGGCATTGGTGATCAAGGGAATGACATTTAATTCAATGAACTTGAAGCGCCACCATGTGGTTAAAATAGTAAAACAAGAAAACAATTTAAATTGCTACTGAGAATTTTTTTTTCATTTCAGTATTTTAATAACAAATTGTGCTACTGGGCTACTGGGAACTGCTTTAAATTTGTAGTTTGGTCATTCCTCCCTCTGCATGACTCCTGCATCCATGAATTCAACAACAGATGGAAAATAATTGTCAGAAAAAATTGTAATGAACATGTATAGATTTTCATCTTAATTATTCCCCCAGACAATTCACTATAACACTTCTTCCAGTGTTTACATAGGAAGATGCTTGCAGTTTATATGCAAATACTATGTCATTTTAAATAAGGACTTTGAGCCTTCACAGATTTGGTATTCACGGCAGGGCCCCAGAACCAATCCTCTACCAAGAGATGATGACTGCACATACCACAGGGAGAGTGTAAAGGCTCTTTAAATTACCTATGGGAATCACTGGCTTGAAGTCTGGATGACTATACATGTTTATATTCAGATAAAGATTTGTTAATTTACTGTCATATAAGCCATAAATATCTCAGTTGTACACAAGGGCCTGCCTTAAAATGTTAGGAGATTTCTTTGTATTGAGAGCAAGGCACAGTTTGGATTCTGAAATATCTGAATGAAGAATATCACTGCCTATAATTTTTAATCATAAAAATAATTAAAGAGGGGCCAGTGGTGAGGTGTAGCAGGATCCCATATGGGTGCTGATTCTAGTCCTGGCTGTTCCTCTTCTGATCCAGCTCTCTGCTATGGCCTGGGAAAGCAGAAGATGGCCCAAGTGCTTGGGCCCCTGCACCCACGTGGGAGACCCAGAAGAAGCTACCAGCTCCTGGCTTTTGATCGACTCAAGTCATTGCTGCCATTTGGGGAATCAGTGGATGGAAAACCTTTCTCTCTGTCCCTCTCTCTATCTGTAACTCTACCTCTCAGATAAATAAGTAAAACCTTAAAAAAATAATAATAATACTAATTAAGGGGCCAGCATTGTGGTGCAATGTGCTGGTTTGAGTCTCCACTGCCATACTTCCAATTCAGGCCCTGAAATGTGTCTTGGGAAAGCAGCAGAAGATGGCCCAAGTCCCAGGGCCCCTACACCTAGGTGGGAGACCTGGAGGCAGCTCTTGGATCCTGACTTTGGTCTGGCCCAGCCCTGGCAGTTGAGGCTCTTTGGGGAATTAACCAGTGGATGTAAGATCTCTCTCTCTCTCTCTTTCTCCATAACTTTACTTTTCAAATAAAACAAATCTTAAAAAAAAAAAAATTAAAATAAAAGTGTGACTTAAATGCAATGGAAATATGTACATCAGTAGTGTGATATATTTGTGGTATCTGTGACATAAACATTTTAAAAGGATACTATCAAGCATTTTTGCTAGAAAGACATACAAAATATACTGAATATTCCAGAAGATATTTTAACTAAAAAAAGATAACAAAAGGCAGCTCACCTGTACTGTTTCAATTAGACTTGCTGAATAAAAAGGCATTGCTATTATATAAGTTAGGCTGTAGAAAATAAAACAAATTTATTAAACAATATGCTTAATTCTAATTTTTAATATCTGCTTTAATATTTCAATATAGTCAAGTTAATATTATCTTAAGGTTTTCAACTATGAGGGGTCTTTAAAAAGTTCAGAGAAAATATGTCTTATGAAAAAATTATGCATGGATTTCAAAACCATTTTGCATCAAAACAAACATTTTAATTTTATTTTTCCCTCATTAATACTTAAAGATAATAACTTCAAAGACCTGTAACACAGAATGCTTTATTCAACAAAGATTAAAAAAAATTCAATAATAATACAGGGGCATCCTGCAAAGTAAAGATTTTATTTTAAGCCAGTAAAATAGAGGCTCATTTATGATTCACTGTGAACACTTACCTGTAGAGAGCTAATGCAATCTATAAATCTGATACTTAAAATTTAGGATGAGGGACCTATTCCAAAGTTTGCCTTTTCAGTATCATTCACACAAGTCCACTTTTCTGCTATTAGTCTTTTAGTGTTATCTATTCCCTTTTTTACCATCCAACAGAGCTAAACCAGCCTTCAATGTTGAGTAAAGTCCCCCTTTCATTTTTTTAACTAAAAACTGAGACTATACAACTTTGCAAAGTTGTTTCCTATCACAGACATTTGGACAGTAACATTACAACCTTGCAAGTGTTCAAAATAGGATTATTTAAAATAATATCAAAATGGGACTTGCCTAACCCTAGTGGATCAAGTCCTGGTAAGTAGTGATTTTCAAGGTGAATGGAACATCACTGAGTAATCATGAACTGGAATGTATAATAGAAGGAATCAACAAGATAGAGGATTTCCAACTGACAATAATAAAAAAAAAAACTTAAAAAATTGAAGAGTAAAATCAATGTCAGTAAGTTTTTGAGTTTTCTCATCCCTATATAAGTAAATTTGCTATCTTTGTTTAATACTAAAAATAAAGATCTAATATCTCTGATACAAAATGCTTAGACCAGAAGTGCTTTGGAATTTTTGCATATATATAATGAAATATTTCAGCAATAGTACCTAAGCCTAGAAACATGAAATTCATTCAAGGCCATATACTTCATACACATAGCTCAGCAGTAATTTAATACAATATTTTTAGTGTATGCATTCACTGCCATGAGTCCCAGGGTTACCTACTGAATTTTCTACCCGTGGGATCGTGTTGATACTCAAAAGGTTTCAGATTTTGGAGCATTTCCAATTTTCAAATTAGACATTCTCAATCTGTCATATAAATAATTTTCTTAGAGATTTGGGTCAGATGAATGAAAGCTCTGTCCTAACTTCCTAAGAACGTAAGAAAAATTTGAGATATCATTCTAGCTGATCAAAATGGTAGGATTTATTTTAAAGACCATATGTATGTCAACATCTTATCCCTATGCTCTGTGTCACTTTTCCTTTGAAGTTCTACTTGCACAAATATTTCACTGTTCTGATTTCCTTCACTGTATTGATTTAATAAGATTTTTCAGTTTTAATATGATAAAAATTAATGGAAATTTTCAATAAAAGTACCATTTTGATACTTACGATTTCAATAGAAGATGTTCTCCTATTTGTTTAGGACTCCATTTGTGTGAAACCTCCCTAAAACATAAAAAAGAAACTTAAATAAAACAAGGACCATATTACTTAAACTATCTTGTTTTAGCCTATTTTCTTCAAAAAGGTAACCAGATTCTAATACTGTTTTAATCTGCAAGAGAAATATAGTCTTTAACTTTCATATGATCCTTCTAGGAAAAAAAAAAAACTTTCCTCAACACAACCCAAACTCATCTACCCATTCTCTCTCTTTGTATTATATTCTCTTCACAGAAAACACTCTACCTTTATCCAGGTCTTCCCACTTACCTCTGAATACATTCTTCAAATGGTTTCTACCCCATTTTCCTATGAAAACAATTCTTGACAAGGTCCCCACAACCCCTATGTCACTAAGTCCAACAGGCAACTTTAACAGTGGACCTCACTTGACATTTCAGCAACAATCAGATGCCAGTGGTCCTCTCTGCTCTCACAACTCCAGCTCCTGTTTTTTCAGGCTTTTACTTCCTTTCTGGGCCCTACTCCCACTCATTTGAAGGATCTTTCTCAACACTACAATCACCTGTTGCTGAAGGTACTAAAGTCTCAGGCCACCACCTTCCTTATCTCACATGGGATACTACTTCCACAGGCCCTTTCATCCAAGACCACAGCTTCAAATCACCCAAATTTATTTACCTTCAGTTAAAGTTTCACTTCTATATGCCAACTGCATGTCATCTGTCTACTGACAATTCTACTGGGATATGATAAAGAACCTGAAAATGAACTGAATTTGTACAAAGTAAAACTTACAATCTTTCTTTACTGTTTACTCTCTTAGTGTTCCTTACTTAAAAGCTGTTATCAAAAAGGAAATCTACTGAATTTGAGGAATATTTCATTGTGCTCAGAATAGCATGTGTTTAAAGTAAGTGGATTCAGAGCAATCATGGGAGAAAACTCCAAGATGTTTTGTTGTAACATTGTTACAAGCACAAATGTGAGAGGAATCAAAGCAACCAAAGGGGTTTTGTAAGGGATTGAACCACACAGTAGTCTCAGTTACAGGGGCTCCTACTTTAAGTCAATGAAAGGAGAAAAAACACATACAAATAAAGGGCACTTTGAGGTAGAACAATATACGGTCTAACTCACTCCAAAAGGGGGTAGGTTAGAGAAAGGGTTGGGACAAGGCTGGCAGTAGCCAACAAGAGGTCAAAGATCATGGTCCTGCCATACACATTTTCTTTCAAGATTTATTTACTTATTTTGAAAGTCAGAGTTAGAGACAGATCGATCTTCTGTCCACTGGTTCACTCCCCAGACGGCTGCAAGCCAGGCCAAAGCCAGGAGCCAGGAGCTTCATCTGGGTTTCCCATGTGAGTGGCAGGGGCCCAAATACTTGGGCCATCTTGTGGTGCCTTTCCTAGGTCATTAGCAGACAGCTGGATCAGAAGTGGGGCAGCCAGGACTCAGACTGGCACCCACATGGGTTGCTGGTGTCACAGGTAACAGCTTTACTTGCTATGCCACAATGCTGGTCCTACACATTTTCTTAAAAAGTAACAACCATAACTTTGGTGATTTAATGGGCTAACAGAGATTTGCTGTTTTTCTCTGTGATGTGATCATAATCAACATAAAAACTAAATACTGGCAAACCATACTGTTCTATCTAGAGCTCATTAAGAAAGCCCCATCTAGGAGACTTCAGAACTCATCGGGGAGCTTCTAAGAATTGCTGAGTTGCTGCTTTGATATCTTGCTTGCCACTGGTCTCCTTCACCCCAAGAAAGGCCACTCCTGCCCCAAATGAAAGAATAATTTTTAAAAAGTTTACCTCAGCAAATGGCTTCCTCTGACATCCAGTCAGTTACACAAGCCATGATTCTAGAAGTCGTCACTGATGTCACCTTATCTTTCTTACCATTCCTAATCCATCACTATGTTTCACCAATTTACTTAATTCTCTTTCAAAACTGTCCACTTACCTTCATCTCAAAAGATACTACACTGGTGCTAGCTACCATCATTTCTCACCTTCAATACAATGGACTTAAGATGTCTCACTTTACCCACTTTGGTACTCCTGCAATCTTTACATCTACAGCTACAATGACCCCTTGAAAACATAAATCTGATGTCACTAGGCTTGCCTAAAACTCTTCAATATCTTTCAAGTGGCCTACAAGGCTTGCATAATCTGGCTCCAATCTACTTCTGAAACATTTATCTCACATCTCTCTCTATTTTGCCTCCTGACTCCACCAGATGAGCCCTCAGTATTACCTGAATCCCCATGCTTCCCATCTCCACAGCATTTCCACACAAACTGGTCTGTGCTTCCTGTTCACCACTCACATCTCAGCTTGAGAGTCAGGTTACTAAGGACACTGTTCCCAACCCTTAAATATCTCACAGAACTGTATCCTTTTCTCTCAGAGAACAAATTTCAATTGTTAATTACTTATTAGCGGGATTATTTTACTTGACAGATGTTCTTACACTAGATATGAAGTTTAGGGTAACAGGTATCTTTTGTTTCTTTCCCTTATTGTAATTCTGATTTCTAGCACAGGACCCAGCAGAATTGGTGCTCAGAAAATGTTAGCTAAGTAATAAATGGCTAAGAGAAAATACACACTCAAACAAGTGACAATTCTGTATGACTACTGAGTTAAAAAGATAGATGACAAATTTTTTTAGAATTTTACACTTTCCCATTAGCAATTCTTTCTCCCTCCTTTTTCTTTTTTTAAAACAAAGGAAAGATTTATTTATTTATTTATTTATTTGAAAGGCAGAGCTACAGAGAGGCAGAGGCAGAGGCAGAGAGAGAGGGAGGTCTTTCATTCACTGGCTTACTCCCCAGATGGCCACAATGGCCGGAGCCGGGCCAGCCAAGCTTCGGCTGTTGTGACCATTTGGGAAGTGACCAGCGGATGGAAGACCCATATCTCTCTCTCTCTCTGCCTTTACCTCTCTGTACCTCTCTGCCTTTCAAATAAATAAATAAATCTTAAAAAAAAAATCTCATATCCTTTTTACACAAAATAAACAAAGAAGCAAATTTCCCCACCCCTCCTTCCAAGGGTATCTGCAATTCTGTTTCCATTTTTACAAAGATTTATTTTATTTATTTGAATGGCAGAGTTACAAAGAGAGAGATCTTCCATTTGCTGATTCAACCCCCCAGATGGCTGCGATGGACAGGGTTGGGGCCAAAGGCAGGAGCCTAGAACTCAATCTGGGTCTCCCACATGGACAGCAGAAGTCCAACTACAAGATCATCTTCTGCTGCTTTTCCAGGTACATTAGCAGGGAGCTGGATAGGAAGTAGAGGAGCTGGGACTTGAACAGCGCTTACATGGATTTCCAGAGGTGTCCCAACCTGCTGTGCCATAACACCGGCCCCTAAGTTCCTGAGTTTTGTATCTAGGGCACTACAGGCCTACACCTTGGTGCTATTTTAATTGTTTTGAAGGCATCTCTTAACTATCCTCCTCAACTTTCCCAACACACACACAGCACACATACGTGCATACACAAGCTTCCCAGGATTGATTATTGGCACACTTCATGCCATCTAGCCTACAATTTTTCCGTAGGCAATTTCATTCATTCAAATGATTCAACTGCTACTTCTGTGCCATAACACTTGAAGCTACACCTCTGCTTCAAATCTGCTCCCTGGTTCCACCCACCTATGAGGCATGTGCCCCTAGATGTCTTGCAAGAATCCCAAACTTTACTGAAAGTTAAATTCCTTATCTTCTTCTTCATGCCAACATCCTCCTCTTCATGAATTCTCCAACCTTGTTAACATTTTCAAGTACAGAAACCTCAGTCATTGCTGACAACTCACTGTCCAATACCTCCATTTCCAATCGAACAGCAATTATCATTCATATTTCAGAAATGTTATCTAGTTCATCCTTTTCTGTTCTGTTTCATAGTTAAAAAACTTCTCTATCTGGCTTACATTATTATAGTAGCTCCACATTAGTCTGTCTATAACAGTCTTTTTTATACTGACATGAGTATATCCTTGATCAAAACACCCATATATTAGGAAAAGAAAAGAAACCTTAGATTCCCAACCCCACAAAGCATTCGGCCTTACAAAGGCACAATAATGTTTTAATCTAGCACTTCAGTTTCTTTGTTAGCCTTCCACTTCATACACGCAAAATATAACAAGCATTAGATACTTCTTTCTGTTCCCTAAACTGTCCAACTAAGCACTTTATCACATACTAATTCAGTAAGATATAAATCACAAGTAATTTATTCTTTGTTTCTTCTTTCAACCACTTCAGACAAACTTCTAGATTCAGGGTATCTTTAGAAACTACCATATTTTACTAGAATTGAATATATAACCAATATTGATAAAAAGCCTAAAAGATACCTTGGCAAGGGTGTGAATTCACTAATTATGCCTTCTGCTCCAAGTGTGACTCCTTGGACAATAAATGTACTTCCCATTCCTTTCCACAGGGCTCTTGGTCCCTAAATGAACAAAATTTATTGTTATTTTTATTAATTCCCAAACATGAAAAAAAGGTCTTTATAAAACTTGATACTAAACATCTACTGAGATTTTCAAATAATCTGTCATTCTAAGAGAAATTTAAGTAGTGAAGCACAAATGAATTTCACTGTTTTAATGTTAGGTGGCCTATGTTTAGGCAAAAATGAACACTCCAATACCTCTGATATAATACATCTAAATAATTTGTTAAAAATCCTCAATATTTACTAGTCCTGCCTTTAATATATTTTTTTTTGACAGGCAGATTTAGACAGTGAGAGAGAGAGAGACAGAGAGAAAGGTCTTCCTTTACCGTTGGTTCACCCTCCAATGGCTGCTGTGGCTGGCACACCATGCTGATCCGAAGCCAGGAGCCAGGTGCTTCCTCCTGGTCTCCCATGCAGGTGCAGGGCCCAAGCACTTGGGCCATCCTCCACTGCCTTCCCGGGCCACAGCAGAGAGCTGGACTAGAAGAGGAGCAACCGGGACAGAACCTGGCGCCCCAACTGGGACTAGAACCTGGGGTACTGGCGCTGCAGGTGGAGGATTAGCCAAGTGAGCCGTGGTGCCGACCAACTAGTCCTGCCTTTTGAATTATCCATAGGTATCTCAATATTTACTTATCTCCAACTTAACTCATCACAACTACTCATACCACCCCAATTGTTTCTTTCTCTGCTGTATTTCCTATCTTCCTAGATAGCAGCTTCATCTTCCCACAGTGCAAATCATACATCGCATTAATAAACAACATATAACACAGTATACTTAAAAAAAGAAGCAATGGTATATCAGTTAAAAAGTCTGTCTCCTTTTCACTCCAGGTTCCAGAAGCAATTTTCATTTATCTTACAGAGACCACCCATGTTTACACAAGCACATCTCCATGAGTACGTACAAATATAGATGTGTCATTATTTTGCTCATTTTTACCAGTGGTACTATCTTGAACCATAAAACATATCAGAGATCATGCTGTATCAATACATCCAGAGCTGCCTTTTTGTTTTTAAAAGCTACATGGCATTTTTTCCACATAAATACACTGTAATTATTTTACTTGTATCCTACTGATAGATACTTATCATTTCCAATCTCATTATATTTAACGCTACAATGACATCCTTATACACACATGTACACATGTATGTGGGCTAAGTTCTTAGAAAAAATTAGTATGTCAATAACATGTATATTTTAAATTTTAATAGATACTGTCAAAGAACTCAAGATAATGGTGGTCACTGCTAAACCACCTTAAATGGTACTCTTCTAGCTTTTAATATCAAGTGTGTAGTTCCTAAAAGATCCTCTTTGATCTAGATCCTGCTTACATCTTTAGCACTTTTCCATCTTTCTCTTACTCATCAAACCCTGCTCCTAGCTCCCACTATTGTACTGCATTAAGGCCATTCCAAACATGTATTGCGTCCTTCTCTTCTGTCTTTGAACTTCTAAAATCTTTTCTCTACCCTTATAATTAAGAGGTGGCCTTCTTTTCAGTAAGTATAAAACTTAGTGTCTCTCCCAAAGATTTTCCTAGTCATAGTCTAGTCATAAATCTCACTTATTTATTTTTATTTAAGAGAAAGAGAGAGAAAATCCATCTGCTGGTTCATGTCTCAAATGCCCACAACAGCCAGAATTGGGCCAGGCTGAAGCTGAGAGATAGGAAAATCCAAGTTTCTTACATAGGTGACAGGGACCCCATTACATGAGCCATGACCATTGACTCCCAGGGTATGCATTGGCAGAAACCTGGATCAGAAGCCAGAGTTGGGTATTGAAACCAGGCTCTCCAATGTAGGATTTGGGCACCTTAACCAGTGTCTTGACCAACTATGTTAAATGCCTGTCCCCTCAATCCCAGTTTGGAGTTGACCTCTCTTTTGTACACTGGTGGTATTTTATATTTTTAACATTGCATTTATCTTACTACACCACTGGTGGTATTTCTTATTCTTAACATTGCATTTATCTTACTATACCACAATCTTCTGGATAAGTTTTAATATCCATAACTAAACTACAAATCCCTTGATATCAAGCCATTATTTTACCTGGTACTAGGTTCTTAGAGCCTAGCACAGCTTTTTGCAGTTTTTGCTGAATTAATTAAGTGAAATTTTGAAAAATCCAAAAATATATTACCATGCTATTTAAGTTTTACTATAAAAGCAAAGATATTTGTACTAATCAAATTGAAAGGAACCATTCTTGCAATATTTACCAAGCCCAAATGACCCTTGTTATATGCTTTAATAAAATTAACAGACTAATTTTCACCTGAGTTTTGTTGAAGCTGTACATAATATTGATGACTGTAAATGGAGTGAGATGATAATGCCGAGCATGATAATTAACCTGTAAAACAATTACATAATTTTTAATTTTTATTGATTTGTGAAGAAATAACAAGTCCCATGAAAAATATAAACCAGAATTGTATTCTAAACAAAATGTTAATTCTAAAGTCAATATAATTACATGTAAGCAAAATTACTGTTGAAAGTGCTTTAAATAACCAATTAAAAATACAGTAAATATATTATATAAATACAATCTGAAGATCAGTGTACAATATACATAAAAATATAGACTACATAATAAAGAGTTATTTTATATTTATATTTCTTTAAATATTATAATTATACCCCCTAACTAACATTCCTCTTAGGCAAGCATTTCTCAAACTGTTAAGTTGCAACCAATTGGTAAATTATGAATCAGTTAAAAGTGTCAATACAACTTTATATTGGACCTCAGTGCAATATTATCACAATGTAAAATATACGTTTGAAATACTATTCAGGGAGGCCAGCGCCGCGGCTCACTAGGCTAATCCTCCGCCTAGCGGCGCCGGCACACCAGGTTCTAGTCCCGGTCGGGGCGCCGGATTCTGTCCCGGTCGCCCCTCTTCCAGGCCAGCTCTCTGCTGTGGCCAGGGAGTGCAGTGGAGGATGGCCCAGGTGCTTGGGCCCTGCACCCCATGGGAGACCAGGAAAAGCACCTGGCTCCTGGCTCCTGCCATCGGATCAGCGCGGTGCGCCGGCCGCAGCGCGCCGGCCGTGGCGGCCATTGGAGGGTGAACCAACGGCAAAGGAAGACCTTTCTCTCTGTCTCTCTCTCTCACTGTCCACTCTGCCTGTCAAAAAAAAAAAAGAAATACTGTTCAGGGACACACATGCTGTCTGTGCTATAATGTGGTTGTTTCTCTAAGCATACCTATTTACCAAAGCTAAGCATCAGCAGATTAACTTGTAATAATTTATACTGCTTTGAATTCTAACAGCAAAAAATACAGGAAAAAATTACACTGCAAATAAACTAAGTTACATTTTATCAGCATTTGCCACATGTGGTCCAGTCACCCCGGAGGGTCTCATTATACATTCAGGGGATCAACAAGTTCAAAGTTATCTTCCTAAAGATGCTAAGGCATCGTTCGCCTGTGTTGACATTTTCACTAATGACCCATACACAATGGTGTGTAAAACTGCTAGCTCTTTAGCATGAATCAACAACTGTATTTTTGTATTCAACTGTATTCTTCACCCCACTTACTCACAGGAAGGAGAGGGTAACCTTCATATTATTGATGAAGCAGTAAAAAATCTTGTGTATTGCATAAACAGCAAGATGACTGTCATGAGGAAAAGCACTTGAATGATGGAACTGCAAGCTAAACTAACCACTTTTTTTCATGAACATCATTTTTGCTTGAATAAAATCACTGCCTATGGTTATATACTTGGGACTAACATGTTTTTAAAAATGAACTGAGATTGTGATTTAAAACAAAAAAACCCAACAATATTTGTGGTCAATGATAATTCTGAGTTTGCAAGTGAAAATCAGAATTTTAAATAATCTGTATCCACCATCTAGAGCTTCTAATACCTAGACTTTTCCTGTGAGATCAGTGGTGCTTTTATAAAATGTTTTGTTTTTCATTCCAAATCCAATGTCATTTTTATTTAAGAAAACAACTTTATTTAAGTGTAACAGATGCATGAAATCATATTTAAGGTATACAACTTGATTCATTTTGAACTGATATGCTCACTGTGAAATCATGACTACAATAAAGATAATTACTTCCATTGCTCTCAAAGGTTTTTTTACATCTTTTTTTTTTTCCTTTATAAATTTTATTTAAGTTGTACAAGTTTCATGTTTTTCATATATAGAGATTTAGGAACACACAGATACTTTCCCCCCCTACCATCTATGCTAAAATATGATTTTTTGGTATTATATAATCAAACATCTAAATTTCAGAAGACCTATGTAACAGAAAAGCAACATTTTTTGGAAAAAATAACCATTCAAAAATATTTATAACTAGATCTTTTAATGTAAAAAGTATTAAACTTCATTAATACAGTTTCAGGTTTTACATTGCAAATATCTTTAGAAACTACTATTTAATGTATTTTGGTATAATTTCAAAGCAGAATACCCCAAATTATCTGAAAAGGATATACAATACTACTACAAAAGGTTTTTGCTACATATATGTAACAAGGCTAGACTTCTTTTCCTTTATTTCTTCTAAAAACAACATTCCAACAGACTGACTTCAGAGTAGATAAAAAGAATTTGGCTATCTCCTATTATGCCAGACATTAGACATTTGTAAAAATATAAAACAGCTATTTTTCATGAAAATGTTATTTATGTTCATTATCTAATAGGATAGACATATTACATTTTTTCTAAACTTCTAAAATAGCAAATATCAACAGATATGACTCACATAAACCAAAGTTCTTTGAAATTCTAAATAATTTAAGACTTTAAAGAGGGCTTGAACCAAAAACATAAAGAAACTATTAAGATTTTGAAACATTTCACATGAAATAATGGTTACATGCTTTCATGACATTTATCTGAGTTTTGCAATTTAGATCAGGGTTAACATCATTGTTTCAAAAGGTCACAGAAATTACATGTACCTGACATTGACGGCGTAGGACAATGCAAGGATGGGCCAGCACATTTTCTGTAAAAAGACTACATAAAAATGACTTATGTAGATATGTGTTTACATACAAATTTTACCTGTAACACATGTACATATGAAATTACATATGTAGACATGAAATTCTTCTTGCCTGAAGAATTATGAATTACTTTACATTCTCCATTCAAAAAAACTAGTTTTTTAAAATATCCCAATATATTTTCAAATGATTCCACCATTAACAAAATCAATATGAAAAGAGTGAAAACCAGATTAGCAAATTACTGAGGGAAACAATACATAATAGTAGTATCTGTAGAACAAACATACCACATCAATTAAGTTGTATCATCAACACCATTTACTTTCCAATTCTTTCAGAAAATGTTCTATGAACGAAATTCTCATCTGAAAAGCCATCTGTTTCTCATGAACCTCATTCTAAAGATTTTTATTTAACCTGACACTTAATAAGTTATAGAATTAATAATGACTGTTAACTGACTACTATTTTATGTATCAAATATTTCTTCTGAAAATATTTCCCACAGAAGAATTAGAGCTGTGGGCTTAAGCTTTAACAATGACATATAAGTATACATTTACCTACATACACTTACATATATAAATATCTTATATCAAATGAACACTTTAAATATAGTGAAGCTAAAAAAATTAACTGGAAGAATAGAAAACACAGATTTTATTGGTATTTACATTAACATGTTTAGGTTTCATGCAAATTAGGGGGTTTTTAGGTTAAACTATTTAAAATGATTAAGATCAGTAAGTCTTGTGCAATTCCAATGTTTTTGAAAATGGTATTCACTAAAGACCACAATAATCAAGACTGATGACTTTTCTTAACCAAAATGATCATAGGAAAAAACATGTGGTACTAAGTAACCAAATGCTCATTAGGAGCAAAATCTAGACTCTATGCTGCTAAATACCTTGTTAGCATTTCAATGCTTAGAAATCTTAATTTTTTGTAATTATATTCATATATAATACAAATATACATTTATATATAGTATATATAATATATTCATAAAGTTTAATTTTTGCAATTATTTTTGATGGAAAGGAAATAAGACTACATTTGATGTTATTCTTTGGGTGATTCATAAAAGTTGTTACAATATCCATTACAAAATTACTTAGTATTTGTAAACTGAATAACTCTTACTGGGAAAAATACCAAGTTATAGATTTAAATAATGATCATTTTTTTTCCTGTGAAATATTATTCAATACTTAATCTGCTGCTCCAAAGAAACAACCTAAAGAAAGTAATACTAACCACCAGTATTCAAAATTAAAGGAAAACTCTAAATAAAAACTTTTTAAAATTTAGATACATTATTACCTTGCAAGTCCAATACCAAATCCAGCAAATCTATTCAATTGTTCTGAAATGAAAGGAATAAGATTACTCATAACCAATATTTAGGTTTACTATAAAATTTTTCTTTTAGTAACATGCTGTTCATTTAAACCTCCAAGTCAAATTCCCATAAGCACCAGGGATGTAATCTGAATGAGTGCAGGACTCTCTGGGACTATGGCAAGCTGCAAGGTACAGTTTTTAAAGGTGCAGCAGATCTTTAGTTCCAATTCACTGCTGCCGCATGGGTTTCTAACCTGTGATTGTTTTCTAAAAAACACTTGTTTTTATATAAAATCTTCCAACACTTAGAAATGGGCAACTATTTCAGAATTAAACATTGCATAGGCCAAATCAAACAAGTATGCAAGGATGATCAATTTTCAACTTCTGACCTCAATCATCTAAAATTTTTTTCTGAAGGCTGGCATTCTGGTATAGTGGGTTAAACTGCCGCCTGCAACGTCAGCATCCTATGTAGCGCTTGTTCGTGTTCCAGTTGCTCTACTTTTTTTTTTTTTTTAAAGATTTTATTTATTTTATTTGAGAGTTAGAGTTACAGACAGTGAAAGGAAGAGACAGAGAGTGAGGTCTTCCATCTGCTGGTTCACTCCGCAAATGGTCACAACAGCCAGAGCTGTGCTGATCAGAAGCCAGGAGTCAGGAGCTTCTTCTGGGTCTCCCATGTGGGTGCAGGGGCCCAAAGACTTGGGCCATCTTCTACTGCTTTCCCAGGCCATAGCACAGAGCCGGACTGAAAGAGGAGCAACCTGGACTAGAACCAGTACCCATATGGCGTGCCAGCATTGCAGGCAGATGATTAACCCACTGTGCCACGGCACCAGCCCCTGCTCTACTTCTGATCTAGCTACTAGCTGATGGCCTGGGAAAGCAACAGAAGATGGCCCAAGTACTTGGGCCCCAACATGGAAGACCTGAAGGAGGCTCCTGGCTTCAGCCTTGCCCACTTCTGGTCACTGTGACCATTTGGGGAGTGAGCCGGTGATCAAAGATCCCTCTCTCCCTCCCTCTCTGTAACTCTGCCTCTCAAATAAATTAATAAAATCTAGGGATGTGGTACAGTAGGTTAATCCTCTGCCTGCGGCGCCCGAGTGCCAATTCTAGTCCTGGCTGCTTCTGCAGCAGCCAGTAGCCAGGAATTCCATCTGGTCTCCCACATGAGTGGCAGGGACCCAAGAACGTAGGCCTGGGAAAACTGTGGAAGATGGCCCAAGTGATTGGGTGCTACACTGGCATGGGAGACCCAGAAGAAGCTCCTGGCTTCTGGCTCCTGGTGGGCCCACCTCAGGACATTGCGGCCATTTGGAGAGTGAACCAGTAGATGGAAGACCTTTCTCTCTCTCTCCCTCTCACTGTCTGCAACTCTACCTCTCAAATAAGTAAAATCTTTAAAATAAATAATAAGTAAATAGAATCTTAAAAAAAATTTTCCCCAGTGAATGAACTTATTTTCCTCCCATACTGTAAAACCAAAAGTTTCACTATTTTTGATGGAAAGCACCCCTAAATTAATTGATTTGTTGAATACTCAGGGTAACAAAAATGGATAAATGTAGTTTTCTTCTTCCTTACCTCAAGTTTTAGCCATTGAGCAGCTGTCTAATTCAGTGTCTGATAGGTTACAGCATAGATGTGTGCTACTACTAATAGCATTCCTGTGACTGGGAAAGTTCATAGCTATTAGAAAATTCCTGTGCTTATGTCAAATGAGAAAGCCTTTCTCCTTTGCAAAAGAACCAGAATCATAATGAGGAACTATCACAATCTCAGGACACCAGGCAGTAAACTAAAAACAATATCCACAATGAGCAATTCTCTGTGTCTCCCTGCCCATTGCTCTTCCAAAAGCAGCAATCGCCTCAATACAAAATAAAACCATGTGACCCTGTTCCTCAGGAAACAGCATGGTTTACCCTTGAAAAACACACAAGCAGACAGAAATCTTCTTTTGCCTCATAAAGATAGTTTCTCTCTTCAGCTTTTACCGTTTTTGCTGTATACAGATGATTCCTAGGTATTAACAGAAAATGTCTTTGACATATTCTGGAAGGTGTTAGGAAAGTTTTTTATTGTTAACTGTGTAAGCCATGCGGGGGCTAATCTGGTTGCAGTTATGTTTGTCAGCCTTATAACGGCTGCAAATAAAATCCTGGTTTTGTTAAGGAACTCTTCATCACTGTAACCAGATAACAATAACTTAGGAAAACATAAACTCGACTGCCTAAGAAGGTAGCTCGGTACTATCTATATGTATTTTGAATTACTTAGTTTCTAACTTACAAACCATTCCAGTATTCTTTTGGGCCCAGGACACGGTGGTAAGGAAAAAGCTAATGGTACCATCTGCCTTCATATCCTCATTTGCTTACTAGATAGTCATTAAAGTCCATCACTCCCAGTTAATTCAGATCAAATAATGATTATTGTACTTGCAAGCAGAAACGGAGGAAATGAGTATAAAGCTGATGTCTCAGAATATATTTAATATGTAATGATATAATTACTCTATTACACTAACAATTCCAGAATGAGAAGAGGCCATTGTTATTTCAGTTTACACATAAAAACGATGTATACAGATCATGCAGTGTGGCAATTAAAACAGATCTGGAGTCGGCCTGGGACAGAGCCATTGTGACAATGGCATGCCACATCCAATGCCTTAGGTGGTCAGTGGCCTCCACTTCTAATCATGTCCTGCTAATGCACCTGGAAAGTCAGTGGCTGATGGCCTACGTTCTTGGGTCCCTGCCACTCATGTGGGAGACCAGATGGAATTCCTGGCTACTGGCTGCTGCAGACATACGAGGTGTGAACCAGCGATGGAAGATCTCGCTCTCTCCCTGTCAGTCTGACTTTCAAACACAAAAATTTTCCAAAAAAGAAAGCACAAGTCTGTTTGTTGACATTCTACAGAGAGTAATTATGTCTCCAGCCCAAAGTTCTAACCTGAAACTGTATGGGTGTTTTTAACCCTTAAGCGGAGTTTTCATGACAGAAAAAGGAAAGCAATAGAAGGGAAAATTATTGGGAGGAAAACGTCTAGATTGGGATCTAAAAAAACACATGCAACTCCCACGACTAAAAAGGAAAATCAAGGATTCTCTTTAGCTTACTGTATGCCCCATACTTCGTGAAGCAGGCGTTATTCAATTCCTCTAACACCCGTAAAAAGCCTCCCATAACTCTTCCACACACCTTAAAGAGGAGATAACGGCTCACCGAGGTCAAGCTTATGAATACAAACCGGCCTATGCTGACCGGCTTCTCTTTGGACAACATAAAGGTTCAAGTGACTACCTTCACTGAAGCAAGAAAACACAGCCGCCGACGTGAATTGGGTAACAGTAAACAATCCGGTTTCCCTCTCTCCGGACTCAAACTACAGAATGTGAGACGCCACGAGCCCCGAAGATCCTCACTCTGCACCCCACGGCCACGGCAGATGTCCCTCTTGGAGGCGATCCCGGAGAGGACGTGTGCGCGAGGGACACGCCTCAGGGACAGAGGACGAAAAGAGGGCAGAGGGTGTGGCGTGGGACAGGCCGAGAAAGCCCTGGGACCCGGCTTCCGGGGTCTGAGGGCCGGAACGCGGCTCCGCCACCCCACCCCGAT
Organism: Oryctolagus cuniculus; assembly: GCF_051225735.1. Classification (NCBI taxonomy): domain Eukaryota; kingdom Metazoa; phylum Chordata; class Mammalia; order Lagomorpha; family Leporidae; genus Oryctolagus; species Oryctolagus cuniculus. The sequence goes on along the minus strand of NC_142880.1, from coordinate 33,422,791 downwards.
CCCCAGGGTCCCCGCGCCCTCACCGCTGCTCTGCCCCTGCACGCCGCCGCCGCCAGTGCCAGGAAAGGGCTCCTCCGCGGGGACCTCGTGCGGCGTGGAGGCGGAGGGCACGCCAAACGGCGGGCTCTTCTCGCCCCAGTGCAGGTTGCGGCTGCCTGGGATGTCTGGGGGAGTCGTCACCCAGTGGCCCAGGTCCGAGCCGGAGCTGAAAGACCTTGCAGGGAAAGCGCCGCCGAAGCCCTGCTCGTCCCGGGCCCCGCCCCGGTAGCCCAAGCCATCGAATCCATCCGGGCGCCGCGGATGCATGGCAGCGCGGGAGGATGAGGCAAGCCTACCCGGGGCCCGCCACTACCGGGCCACGGCGACCTAGGGTCCCACGGCCTCCCCTCACGGGCCACCGGCGCCGCCGCCGCCGCCGCCGCCGCCGCGTCCGGAGGATTCTGACAACCGGAAGTTACGTCGGAACCCGGAAGGCGTGGGACCACGTGATCGCGGCCTCTTCCGGCGGCCGTTAGTGACAAGGTTGCTAAGGAGAACTGGCCAGACCCTAAACTTTGTTTATGTGAGGAAGAAGGTGAGAGGATGCTTGCGGGTTAATAAAACGCCGGCCAAAGACGCCAGAACAGGCATCGGTGTAGGAGACGGTGCCTGGGTGGAGTAGTCAGATAAGCAGGTTTCTCCTAGGGAGCTGATAACTCTCGAGTGGTGTGGCCGCACAGCTCCGCCCGCTTCTGGGTCTCGTTTCCCACCGGGCCGGGCCTTGGCGCCGCCGCAGGGGTACCAGCTCAGGTTGCCACCTGTTGGTGGCGTCTCATCTAGCTTTAGCTCCTGCAGTCAGGGTTTTGGATAAAATTATCTGTGGAGATGTGGTCTTGCCCAGTGGGCCCCCACGTACTGGGGAGCACCGAGGAAACGTTTGGAAGGGTCTGGCGATCGGTGGGGAGGAAATAACTCACACGCTGGACTGCGTGTGAGTCCCGCCCTCCGGGATTTAGGAATTGAGCGACAATAAAGAGATACTGTTCCTATTTTTCGGCTGCATCCAAATCAGCAATACTGTTAAAAATGGGGACCCCAAGTTGAACCATTGGGATTTGGCCGGGGCCCCTGCTACCTGTTTGCCTGTGCTCCATGGCTGTAGGGGCAGTGTCTTTCTCCAGGTCTCACCGAGTCCTCCATGGGTTCTTCTGTGTCCCTGCTTCCCACTGGACGCCCAGGATTCCGAGGGCTTTCAGCGAGAACCCTGACGCACCTTTGTCACCTGCCAGGCGTGAACCTTTATTTAAAGTGATAACTTCGTTTTGAGAGAACTGACATTCTTAGACATTCTTTTAAAGAAAGGAAGACGGTTAAAAGGTGTGTGTCTTTTTAATATAAAAGCAGTGACAGCTCACAATTTCATGTCAGCATCAGTGGAGATAGGACGAATTATTAAAAAGAACCAACTGAGTAGCTAGTTCAGGGGAGAAATAGAAAAGCAATAGATGCCTTCTCTGACAGCTTGCTGTCAAATCCCCCGTGATATATTGTGTTTTTATTTAAAAAAAAAAAAACTGAAGAAGTGAAAGGTGAATATTTTTTATACAATAAATTGGAAAACTTTCTAAGAGTGGCACAAGGTCAAAAGGCATTTAGGGAATCGGGGACAGTCTATAATTTGTATAAAATATAAATTTCTTCTCTCTGCCTCTCCTCTCTTTGTGTAACTTTTTCAAATAAATAAATCTTTTAAAAGATATAAATTTCTATATGTTAAATGAAAAAAGCCATAGTAATCAATATTGAAAGACAAAATGGAAAAATGACTCTTTAATGTATAAAGAACTCTTATCAATGAATAAAAGTAAATTAGTAGAAATATGAGCAAAATACATGAGGAGGCAATTCAAAAACAAATGGATAGTATATGAAAAATATAATCCTCTAGTAATTAAAATGATAAATATCAATTATCATCTATTAAAATGCCAATCTTTAGAATGTGGGGATTATCATGACATGAGAAGAAAGTAGTTATCATTAATTTAACAAGTAATGTGAATGTAACACCTTTTAATGGAGAATATTTTGACTATATATTAAAAACCATAAAAGTGATCACATCTTTTAACTCCAAAATATTACAAAATGTTGTTCCCCAGATCTGTTTACAACATGTGTGAGAATAATAAACACATGTGTATGGTCCATGATAGAAAAAATTGGCAGGAATCTGAATATCAAGAAATTATTAATAGGTGTTTTCACATCAATTATTAAAGTAATATATCCATGCAATCCTTTAATAAAAATCTATCTTTGAATATATATCTTGTGCCAGGCACTGGGTTAAGTTATGGAGACAGAGTAGTGAATTAACCACACAAAATCCCTGCATTCTTAGGACTGACATTCTAGTTTAGCTAGACAAATAACAGACAAATATATTGCATCAAATAACAAAGCAAACATACAACACAATGACAGGTAATATCATTATTATGTTGAAATAAACAGAAATAGAGGCAGTCCTTTTAGGTCAGCTTTTTTAGAACAAGGTGTCTTCTCTGAAGAAGGGACTTTTGAACAGAGACCTGGAAGAAGTATAGAGTGAGCCATGTGCCAATATCTGAGAGAAAAGTTTTCCAGGCAGGCTAAGCATAAGCCCTTGATAACCAGCTAGGTAGCCAGTGAGCAAGGGTGTAAGTGGTAGGAACTGAGAGCTGAAAGAGGCCAAGAGCCTGATCTTATAGAGCCTTGTCAATGATGGACACAATATAGGGGTTTTTTGAGATTAGAGGAATAGTGTGACCTTACCAAGATTTTAGCTGGATCAACATGGCAGCTGCATGGGGCCAGAGTAGAGCCTTTTCTATTTAGTAGGCAGTTGTAAGTTGCTGAGGCAAGAGATAGTAGTAACTTGGTCTAGAGTGTTAGTGGTGAAGGAGGAAAGAAGTTAGAATCCAGATAAAGATTACATTAGAGAAGTATATTGAATGATGTGAAAGTTCATGTTAAAAACATAAACAGCATGATCTCACTCTTTAAAAAAACATAAGTAATGATAGACTCACAATAGAAAGATATGTGCCAGAATGAAATTATGTCAGCATAGTTTTAGTTTTTTACTGGCATTTACTAATTGCTCTTAAAAACTTACTTTTTTTCCAAGAAGAAATAATTTGGGAAAAAAGTAATAACATTCAATTAATTCAATTATGAAAAGACAGCAGTAAAGAACTTTCTGTTGTAATCCATAAGCTGTACTTTGGAAATTTATATTCATTAAATAAAAGTTTAAAAAAAGATAAAAAAAGATCTTTCTGGATTACTATATCTGTTCATATCATTCAATTAGCAACATCTAACACACCAACCATCAAAGTCCTATCATTCTGTATTTCTTCAAATTTTCTCTAAAATAATGATGCTGAAATGGTCCAGAATCTGAAGCTCCAAACTAGTTTGATAAATAACATGTAAATTAAAACACACATTTTAAAAAGTGACCAACATTCATTGTATGAGAATAACAGTATAGTATTTGTATTAGTAATCATTTGTGGCTTAATAAATTAGCTCCACTCACAATAAATTGAGCAGCTAGAAATATCTCCTGGCTTCTGTAAATCAAGAATTTGAGAGTGGCTTATCTGTATGGTACCCGCTTGGGGCTTTCATGAGGTTGCAACTAAGATGTCAATTTGGGTACAGTAATTTTAGAATCAAGTAGGTGTTTAACTGGGGTTTGAGGACCCCCCCCCCTAAGATATTTCACTCAGCTGTGGAAAAAAAAAAAAAACTTCGTTTCTATTGATTGTGATTAGGAGGTTTCAGTTTCTGATAACACAGAATTCTTTATAGAATGCCTTGAATGTCCTCACGAAATGATAGCTGGCTTTTTCCCCAACAAATGACTCCAAAGGAGAGGGCAAAGGGAAGCCAAGTTAACCATGTAACTATATAACTAATCACAGCTCATCAGTTCTGTCAATTCTATTTTTTAGAAAAAAAATCAATCACTAAATTTCACAATAAAGGGGAAAGATGCCTTCAACTTTTGAAGGGAGTTGTGAGTGTGTAACAGAGTGTGTGTATATATAAAAGTGTCACAATCCAGTATGAAAAACTTCACACTTGATTACTTTGTTAGGAAGGTTAGGCAAAATACAGTCAATGCCTAAATACTTAATGGGGTATGCACAGTTAGCACAGTTAGTGGAAGTAACTATAAGTAACTTATGATTTGTGTCCAAAGTTTTTTTCATTGCCAAACTTAATCTCTTTCTACTTGAATGGCTGTTCCAATTTGTGTTAAGAAGATTGCTGTAGACTAAATCATTGGACTCAATGTTTCACTCCTCTGGAGAAGTGTTATACTCTGTATCCATACCCTTGTCATGGACTCATTCCTTGCCCTTTGATTTGGGGATTTGTCCAAAAGGATGTTAGCAGTTGTCACCCAAGCAGAGGCTTTGTTCGGTTGACTTGTCCTCCTGGGCTTCTGTTCCACCATAAGGAAAAACAAAACAAAACAAAACAACACCTCCATAGTAAACACCCCTTTACCCTGGCACCAGAATGAGGTACTTAGAGTGGATCTGAGCCCAACTGGCCATCTGGAGCCAATTCTAGGTGAGCCAGCCAACATCACGAAACCCAAGCCAACCTGCAGACTAGTGAGAAAAACTATTTATATTTTAAACTATTAAGAATGTTCTGCCAGGCCGGCACCACGGCTCACTTGGCTAATCCTCCTCCTGTGGCGCCAGCACCCCGGGCTCTAGTCCCGGTTAGGGCGCCGGATTCTGCTCTTCTTCAGTGCAGCTCTCTGCTGTGGCCCAGGAAGGCAGTGGAGGATGGCCCAAGTGCTTGGGCCCTGCACCCGCATGGGAGATCAGGAGGAAACTCCTGGCTCCTGGCTTCGGATCGGCGCAGCACGCAGGCCACAGCGTGCCGCTGTAGCGGCCATTTGAGGGGTTAACCAATGGAAAAGGAAGACCTTTCTCTCTGTCTCCCTCTCTCACTAACTGCCTGTCAAAAAAAAAAAAAAAAAAAAAAAAAAAAAAGGATGTTCTGCCAATAGTTGATTAACATGATTATTGTGCAGGTTTTTTTTTTTTTTTTAAACTTATTTGTTTGAGAGGGAGCAAGAAAGAAAGAACTTTCATTTGCTCATTCACTCCCTAATTGCCTGCAATGGCTAGTGCTGGGCTTGGGCCAAAACTAAGAGCTGGGAACTCTATCCACACCAACCACACGGATGTCAGAAACCCCATTACTTGGGCCATCACTGCTGCTTCCCATGTTCTGTATCAGCAGGAAGCTGGAGTCAGGCTTGGGAGCTGGGAATCAAACTCAGGTACTTCAGCGTGGGACATAGGCATCTTAATCAGCTTTTTAACCACTAATCCAAATGCCCACCCCTTTATGCAGATTTCTAACGTGATTTTATTTTTAAAATGTCTCTTATAGGATTAAATATTAGCATCACAAACATATCAATTAATTTACAAATATGAAACATAACCCATTGGTACAGGAAATAACGTGGTAAATGCAATTCATTTCTTAAAATTTTTGGTTTATCTGCTTCATGAACTAATATACAGAAAAATTATTTATAAATAAAATTATATATTCTTTGATAAACACAATTTGATATCAGAGAACTTCAAAAATAGTAAAAAAATTGTGATTTAGAAGGTTGTTAAGTTGCAAAATACTAATGTAGCAAGCAGTTCAAATTAATTATATGTCTTCATGGAAATGTCTTTTTCTATGATTCACTTAAAATTTTATTTATTTATTTGAAAGAGAGAAAGCAGGCACTCTTATCCTCTGGTTGACTCCCCGACATGACTGGGCCTGGATTCTGCCACAGCAGGAAAACAAGAACTCAGTACAGGTAGGCTTTCCATGTGGATTATGGGAACCCAGGTATTTGAGCCATTATATGCTGCCTTCTAGGGTCTGCATTAGCTGAAATCTGGAGTCAGGAGTCGGAAAGTGGGCAAACTCAGGTCATCTTATACTAGTTTGAAACATGGCAATGAAGATGCTAATAGCCATAATTGTGTGTGTGAAATGTTGTAAATTGAAATTTGGAATATAAATAAAATTTAAAATGAAGCAAGATTTGAGAAATATTATTTTTAAAATGCAGTATTTTAAATTGTCTAAGAGTTTCATCTCTTTCATGACTTTTCATTGAGCACTCATTGTGTGGATTTCTTTAGATGGAATTTGGTAAGTGCTATGTAAGATAACCATCATTTTATTGGAAACAGGCATGGACTTTTTTTTTTTTTTTTTTTTTTTTTTTTTGGTAGTTCTACGGTTTTTGGTTGAGTGTAAATTCGACCCCTTGTGGTTACGGGGCAGACACCCTGAGGACTTGATTTTCCAGAGCTCTGGTGCTGAGCGCATTAGCGCCTTCAGATCCACGCGGAGGCGTTTCAGAACAGCAATTTGACTGAAATACGGCTCCCTTTAAGATAAAGCGTACTGTCTTTACGACTATTTTAAAGGTTTAGACTCGGGAGGAGAGGGCAGTCGCCGGAGAGGGCGTTAAGACCCGGAGGAGACGTTCAAGCTCTGCCTTCGCCTCAGGCCGGGAATGAAAACTAGGTTCGGCATTTAGGATGAATCGTTAGCAGGTACTCTGCCGCTAACTGCAGGCTTTCCCACCACCCGCATTTGTTCTTGCCTAATCCAACACAGATTGTGGAAGCGGAGACCGGCAGGTGAAATTTCACTCCTGTGCGCTGATTGGCTCAAAGCTGGTCGCGAGCCGCCCACAGCGTTCTTAGCAACCAGCCGGGTGCCCGCAGCCCGCAGCCCTGGAGTGAGGGGCTACCGGGTCCTGCCTGCCGCTGGCGGCCCCCGCGCTGGCGCCCACCAGCTTCCGCAGGGAACCCAGAGCCACCTTTCCTGGCGTCCCTGCCCCTTAGGGAGGTAAGAGTTCCCCGGGTGGTTTGAAAACGGAAAGATTTTTTCTTTTTCCATATGGATTGGTTCTGAGTTTGAGCTTCAACTTTGGGCCTTAGTTCATATAGCTATGAAGTGAGCACATTAATTAAGTTGGCCTTAACGTAATCTTACATTTTATGATTGATTCTTATTTGGGATGGATTATAATGAAATAACCTTAAATGCCAAATCCCTTTTCTTTTTTTTTTTTTTTTTTAAGATTTAAATCCTCAATAAGCCCGAGAGGGTTCTTGTCTATTTAGAGAAGAATTCTAAATACCGGCACAGATAAAAGAGGCAGCATGGTACATTTTAAGCCTTTATTTAGTGAGAAAGATGCATAAAAGAGTGAGAGCTTTATCTAAGAGAGAGGGGGGTAAATCTGGGTTCATACAGAGCGCCAGGAACCAGCCACGTGGATGAGCATCTAGGCCAGGAAGCCTAGGGCGGGTGGCCCAGGGCTTTAGCTAGACCCCTCCTGGCAAGAAGCCAGGGAAGAAGAGATGGGCCAACGCTCCCTGTTCCAGGCTTTTAACCCACTTCCAAAGGGGAGTGGTTAATTAACCTGATTGGCTGGTGGGCAGTCAGGTGTGGCCAGGTAGGGACATGAGGTCACACAGGGGTGTGGCAAAGCTATCAGGTAGGGCGTGAGGTCACACAGGGGCATGACAAAGGCGTGGTCTTCCAGCTCACAAGCCTAATCAGTTTTAGCCTGTATGCCTGCCTACTTCAGGACCACATGGGATGCCAGCACTGCAGGTCAGGGATTTAACCTGCTGGGCCACGGCCTGGGCCCCAGAAAGGAAGGCTTTGCTGGGCAGACTGAAGGAGGAGGGCAATTATCCTATTGCTCCGAAAGGTGAAATGCGTTTAATTTCTTGTGGACTCACTTGTCCTGGGGCAACCCTGCTTGTCTGGATGGTCAGTATTGGTGGTGAAATTGCACTTCTCCCTTTTCCTTTTTGTTTTTCTGTGTGTGTGTGTGTGTGTTTCTTTTGTAGTACTCAGACACTTTTGGACTTTAAAAGAGAAACTCAAATATCTGGCCCTCTGAGCATTTGGGCTGTAGGAAGGCATTAGAGATGTGAAGTAAAAGGTTATTAGAAACAATTAAGCTTGCTAAAAGCTTTCAGGTTATCCATTAGGAAAAATTTCTAAGAGGGGATCACACTGGTGTTCTTTGGTCAAATTGCTCTTTTCTCCTAAGGTTATGGTGTAAATATTGTATTGCAGACAATGTAATTTTAATACCTAATTTTCAGAAACTGCCTTTTAAAATGTACATTTTCAACCTTGTTTTAACAGGAGGGTTTTTGTTTAAATAATTTTTTAAAAATTTATTTATTGGGGCTGGCACTAGACATACTAGGCTAAGCCTCGCCGTGTGGTGCTAGCATCCCATAAGGGCACCAGTTTGTGTCCTGGTTGTTCCTCTTCTGATCTAGCTCTCATCCATGGCCTGGGAAGGCGCTGAAAGCAAGTGTTTGGGTCCCTAAACCTGCACGGGAGACCTGGAAGAAGATCCTGGCTCCAGCCATTGTGGCCATCTGGGGAGTGAATCAGCAGATGGAAGACCTTTCTGTCTCCCCCACTCTCTCCTGTAACTCTACCTCTCTAAATAAATACAATTTTTTGTTAAAAAGATTGTATTTATTTATTTGTTTGAAAGAGTTACAGAGGGAGAAGGAAGGGGAGGAGGAGGAGGAGGGAGAGGGAGAGGGAGAGGGATCTTCCCTCTGCTGATTCACTCCCCAGATGGCCGCAAAGGCAAGGGCTGAGCCAAGCTGAAGCCATTAGCCAGGAGCCGCAAGCTAGGAGCTTCATCCAGGTCTCCCACATGGGTGTAAGGGCCCAAACATTGGGCTATCTTCTGCTGCCTTTCCCAGGCCATTAGCAGTGAGCTGGATCAGAAGTAGAGCAGCCAGGACTTGACCCAGTGCCGTATGGGATACTGGCCTTGCAGGTAAAAATTCTACCTGCTGTGCTACAACACCAGCGCCTAACAGGAGCTTTAGAAAAATATGACAGGAATTAATACAAATACTTTTTTTTTTTCATTTTGTTTCTATGCCTGGTTGTCAATGAACTGCTAAGCACTGGGTATTTTGCTGTGACCATTTCATGAGCTGGGACATATCTTTGTTTTGATGCTCCACATACATCTTTAGGCTCAGGTGAGCACCAGATTTTTATTTCATTAAGAACTATTCTATATGACCCCTTATTTTTTTGTAAGATTTATTTATTTATTTGAAAGAGATATATAGAAAGAAAGAGAGAGAGAGATCTTCCATCCATTATTTTACTTTCCAAATAGTCACTGGGCTAGGCCAAAGCCAGGAGCTGGGAGCTTCCTCTGGGTCTGCCATATGGGTGCAGGGGCTGAAGAACTTGGGCCATTCCCTGCTGCTTTCCCAGGCACTTTTCTGGGGGCTGGATTGGAAGTGCAGCAACTGGGACTTGGACTGGTGCCCATTTTATGGGATGTCAATGCCCTATTCTCTTTTTTGCACATCGGATTCATAACCAGAATCACACTTACTCCTGCCTTGAAGTCCATCCAGAACTCCTTGTAAAATATCTGGTCACAACACATAGCTTTGTGCTCTAAATTAGCATTTTGCAAACTATATCATTGTGTGATTCTAGGAGATAGTGTTCCAAAAATGTTCCTGTGGTCATTAAGTTTAAGAAAAATTACATATCACACTGTACTTTCTGGAGATTCACAGTGCACCTGAGCATAGTAATAGCTCAGAGGAATATTACAGTGTACAATCCTATTTAATTTTGTTTAAACCAATGCTTTCCAAATGTATTTTACAACAAAAAGCTTTCTTGAAGTAATTTCATCCACAGAGGCTGTATTCCACAGAACATGTTTTGGGAATTACAGTTCTTAAAGTAAATACTACATTCTCTATTTTTGCATGTACTGCTGTAAAACCAAATGAATTAGTTTCTTTAAAATGTTTCCTACTGATTTATTACAATGCTGAAGAAAATAAATATTTTCAAAACAACTATACCACTATAATAAATTATTTTATTCCTATTACTTTGCATTGCATTTCAACAGTAATATAATCAATCACTTGCTTAATCTATATTTATTATTAGGATCACTAGCTTCTCACTACAACATGGAGAGTTTTTTATTGAAACCATATTTTTAACATCATAATATTTCATGTGTGAAATTATACTTTTCTGTAACTATCCGGTGAATGAATAAATAAAAATAAATGATTTATCTTTTAGAATAAATTTCTGTTTAAATGATTTTAATGACAGTCTTCCAGGAAAAAAAATGATACCTAAACTCAGGCAGTAGTGATTAGGTGGATTTCTGATGGATTTCTAAGTAGATTTGGCTATTGATTGGTTTGGGCAGTACATAGAACACAAAGTTGAAGATAATTAAAATTCCTAGCTTGTGGAGTTTGGGTGCTCATATTAACAATATTAACAGCTTTTTTTAAGGATTATTTATTTATTTGAAAGGTGGAGTTACAGATAGGGAGAGGGAGAGGCAGAGACAGAGACAGAGACAGAGAGGTCTTCCATTTGCTGGTTCACTCCCCAAATAGCTGTAATGGCCAGAGTTAGGCCAATCTGAAGCCAGGAATCAGGAGTTCCTTCCTGGTCTCTCATGTGAGTGCAGGAGCCCAAGTACTTTTGCCATGCTCTACTGCTTTCCCAGGCACATTAGCAGGGAGCTGGAACAGAAGTGGAACAGCCGGGACTTGAACTAGCACCCATATGGGACGTTGGTACCACAGGCAGCACTTTAACCTGTTGTACCAGAGTGCTGGCCCCTCCTAACAGCTTCTTTTAAAAATGCTGGAAAAGGAGAAGAGTTTATAGGTTAGGGATAGGGAAATAATGTGTTAAGTTATGAAAAATTGAAGTTTCTAAGTACATGTCTTCAACTTGAGTGTCCAGAATTCAGTTGAAGAATCAGAACTAAAGCTCAGAAGAGGTCAAGACTGGAGAGAAAGACCTGGAATCTTAGGTTTACATTGTAGTTGGCAGCATAGAAATCGCTGGTATCAGTTCCTGAGGGAGGAGAATGTGAAGAGAAAGGTACTGTGGCCACATAGTTGATGTGATTATTAGAAGATATAACATATATGAAAGCTCTTTGTAAACTACAAAGTCCCACACAAAAGTTATTATTATTAATTCCAGAGAATTCCTAAACAAATAGTTTTAAACTTGGCTTTTAGGAAGATATTGAACACCCAAGGAGTGCAGCTGACTGAATGTAACAGAAACTCCACTTCAGGGGCATGTTTTCTTAGATCACAGAAAGTAGGATTGTCAGAGCTTGCATGATAGTTTTCTAATACATCAATGCCCCAGGATCCTGTCACTGTGTCCCATCATCTTTGTGTGTGATTTTCATCTTGATCATCCCCAGATAGCAAGATGACTCCTCTAAGATCACTCCTATGTCTGTCATCCAGGGAATCATAAGAAATAGAAAGGGACAAAGAAGAAGCAACTGCACTTCTGTCAGGAAAGCAAACTTTATGATGATTTCCTACTAGATTCTCATTAGAACTTTTAGTTATGGGGTGAGTGTTTGGTGTACCAGTTAAGACACTGTTTGGGATCCGCATATCCCATATCAGAGTGCCTGGGATTGAGTTGGCTCTGCTTCCAATTCTAGTTTCCTGTTAATGTGCACTCTGGGAGGCAGCGGATGATGGCCTTGTCTTCCAGGGAGACCTGGATGGAATTCCCAACCCATGGCTTGGGACTGACCCAGCCCAGCTGTTGTGGGCATTTGGGGAATGAACCTGTGGATGGAAGATTCATTCTCTCTTTCCCTTTCAAATACAATAAGTGAAGTTTTTAAAAAGTGGAGGCTGGCATTGAGGCATAGCAGATTATGCTGCTGCTTACGATGTGGGAGCAACAGTTAGAGTCCCAGCTGCTCTGCTTATCATCCAACTCTCTGCTATTGTGTCTGAGAAAGCAGTGGAAGACGTCTCAAATACTTGGGCCCCTGTTTTCCACTTGGGAGACCCTGAAACCTCCATCCAGGTCTCCCACATAGATGTCAAGGCAGAAGCCCCAGGACCCTCTTTTGCTGCTTTCCCAGGTGTATTAGCAGGGAATTGGAATTGCAAGTGGAGCAGCCAGGACTTGAACCTACCCTCAACTGGGATACCAGCATTGTAGGCAATCGTTTAATCTTCTGTACCACAATGCTGACCCTAGGAGAACTTTCTGACTCATTCTATGAAGGTAACTTTAGTCTAATTCCAAAATTGGACAAGGAAATTTCAAGAAAAGAACACTATAGGCCAATATCTCCCATGAACATAGATGCAAACATCATGAACAAAATGTTGGAAAATTGAATTCAACAATGTGTATGTCTCTTCTGCTTTTGATTTGTTGCCTTCAACAAATGTACAAAGAATAAGCAAATAAATAAATAAAAAGCACTGTAGTTATGGTCCTTCAGATTGCTGCTGCTGATCATTTTTTAAAGGTTTATTTATTTATTTGAAAATCAGAATTATAGAGAGAGAAAGAGAGACAGAAAGTGAGATCTTCTACCTGCTGGTTCACTCCCCAGGTGGCTACAATGGCTGGAACTGGGCCAGGCTTAAGCTAGGAGACAGGAGCTTCCTCCAGCTCTCCCATGTGGGTAGCAGTGGCCCAAGCACAAGGGCCATCTTCTACTGTTCTTCCTAGACTGTTAGCAGGGAGCTGGGTGGGAAGTGGAACAGCTGGGACTCACACTGGTGCCCATTCAGGATGGCTGCATTGCTGGTGAAGGCTTTACCTGCTACCCCATAATTGCAGCCCCAAATTTTCTTTTGGTATTTATACCCTTTTGTAGTCTCTATTCATATTTAATCACCGTTTGTCTGGATGACTAATAAAATATGTGGCATAAAATAATGACATAGGCTTTCCAATGCTAAGTCCCAGAAGCATTAAAGCTTTTACTTTGGTTTCTGAAATGTCCTTTCTATGGGAGGTCAGCTGCTCTGCGGTGAGAGCAAAGTGGCATTGAGGAACAGTCCACGTGAAGAGGAACTGAGGCCTGTCAGAATCATCCAGCATCAACTTGAGAGTTGTATGTGGGAGACACTTTGAAAGTAGGTCCTCTGTGCTCCCTAAAATCTTAGGCGACTACCACCCCTAGTCAACATGTGACTGAAGCTGCAGCAGATGATTTGATTGTAACTTAAGAGGAAGCCTGAGCCAGTTCTATTAGACAAGCTGTTATGATTCTTAATCTAGGGAAATCATGAGTTAGTAAATGATTATTATTGCGTTAAGTCAGCAAGTTTGGGAATGATTTGTTATACAGATTAGATGCCTAATACAATAACCAAACATACTGTGTTTAATTATTTTTTCTAAAGATTTGAGGGTGTCTCTGCAAAAGAACTTTTATTTCTGCTGCATCCCTTCTCTCATCCTGCTTTACATTTGCACCCCACCCATTCCAAACTTTGTCACCTCCCACTTACCCCTCACCCTTAAAAGAGAATGTTAGTTCCACCATCCCTGCCTCTTTCTGCGTTCTTGGTAAGCCATGCTGGGAATCTAATGAATAAAATCATCTTGATCATCATGTTTTTTAAATAATTCCTTCTTATTGAGAGGTCCTGTTATAAAACAAGTGAAAAGGAAACTGATCCAGTTGAACAAGATAGGGAATCACAACTAACCCCCTACACACAGGCACACACACACACACACTATACAAGCTCACAGTTACCAAAATCTGGGAGTCATCTCTGTGGAAGAGTTTGAAATTCATAATCCAGATCAGTGTTCTTAAGGTAGGAGAGGTGCTATTGTCATCTTGAGAGCAGTAATACTTCCTCATGAAGTCCTCTCTCACAATGGAGAGGGAAAGGTATACTTTCCAACATTGGACACTGCTCTATGTCACAGCCTTAAACCTTATGACAAGCACCTCCATGCATTTCCAGATGTCGCCCAGCAGATGGCACTATCCCTAGTGACTAGAATCAATAGACCACAAAAAAACTGTAGCAGGCAGACTTTTAGAGATCTGAATGGCAGGACAACATTTTATTAGTGTCACAAATCGATTATTGTTTGTTTAATGTCACGTATTTATTCTGAGCATGAGAGACTTCCCCATGAAACTTTCTTATTCTAATGTTGAGGGGGTTATTCATTACATTATATTCTATTTCCTCAATGATTGCTTTAGAAGAAATGTCTTGGAACTTTACTAGGAATAATTGCTAGTTGCTAATTAACTGTTACACTCTTATAAGAGACAGTGTATCAACAATTGAACATACATTAATGTAGGAGGAAGTATAATGTACCACAAAAGCACTGATTTGGGATTTTAGTTCAGAAAGTATATGATTTTTATCCAAAGCACTTTAGAATAAGTATACTTAGTTGAAAGCCAGCTGTTATATCAAATGTTGATTTGGACAAAAGCAATGGAGAAAAGTAGAAAAAAGTAGCCTTAAAGTCAGCCCCCAAAATAACTCTTGAACAATAACCTTTTACAGAGATTTCCACTGGAGCCATGACCAGCTCAGCTGGAGTTAACTCCACTTTGTGCAGATATAGCCAAGAGGCTGGGAGTTCAGTTCCTCATACTCCCCATTCCTCCACTGAGTCCTCATCCATAGGGAGAAGGCTGTGCACTAAAAGGAGTGAAGAATACTGTTGTCCCAGTTTCCCAGTTTCCCTCATTACTGTTCACTCTGAGACAGGTAAGCCAAGATCAGAAGCTACTGCCCTGCCCAGTAGAGGCTACAGCAGAGGCTTAGAGACTTTGCTCCAGAGGAAAAAAACCAATCTGTTAAAAAAAAAAAAAAAAAAAGTAGGGACCTGAAACTCTCCCCAAAGGAACTCATTTTATTTGAGACAATGTCAAGCCTACTCATGTTCCTGGAAATAATAGAACCCCTTAATTAAGAGCAGCAAGCTAAATCCTGGGTCATTTAGCATGCCAGTCTGAACCAGGGGATCAAAACAATCCTCACAGACTGGCTTCACAACTCTCCCTGCCTAAATTTAAATGGACCAGACTGGGCAATGCATATTCTAGAGATTTTGAGAAACAATAGAGCAATCAACTGATAATTAGTGGAGACTGATGGGCTAGATACCACACAATGGGGCACACAGAAAGGGTTTGCCAAATTCACTGTCATCTCAGGGTGACTGTGTGCATGCTCAAAACTGACTCTGGTGAGTAGCTTCACTCTATGGAGGAAATAGAATTTTACTAAAATAACCTAACCAAGTACAAGACAAATAAGCAAACAATTACAAAAATAAGCTCCAGAGAAGCTTAAGAGAATCTGTACCCAGAATTACTGCAACATCTTTCCTAAAACAATCAGGTATCAACAAAAAATTACAGGCTACACAAGGAAGCAGGAAAGTTTGATTTACACCCAGAAGGGGCACAAAGGCAGCACAATTCCTTGTGCACAGGACGGCATGTCAGATTTAACAAATACTTTAAAGCAATAATTTTAATATGTTCAGGGAACTAAAGGAAACCATGTTTGGAGAGGTAAAAAGACATAAAGACAACATCTCATCAGCTAGAAAGTATCAATAAAGAGGATAGAAGTTAGATACACATCTCTATATATTTATATATGTATACACACAGATACATTCAAAATGGATAATTGAAAGTATAAAAACCAAAATGAAAAAAATTTTATTAGAGGGGCTCAAAAATAGATTTGGACTGGGATACTAAAAAATCAAAGCCGGCGCCGCGGCTCACTAGGCTAATCCTCCGCCTAGCGGCGCCGGCACACCGGGTTCTAGTCCCGGTTGGGGCGCCGGATTCTGTCCCGGTTGCCCCTCTTCCAGGCCAGCCCTCTGCTGTGGCCAGGGAGTGCAGTGGAGGATGGCCCAGGTGCTTGGGCCCTGCACCCCATGGGAGACCAGGAAAAGCACCTGGCTCCTGGCTCCTGCCATGGGATCAGCGTGGTGTGCCGGCCGCGGCGGCCATTGGAGGGTGAACCAACGGCAAAGGAAGACCTTTCTCTCTGTCTCTCTCTCTCACTGTCCACTCTGCCTGTCAAAAAAAAAAAAAAAAAAAAAAAAAGTCCATAAAAAATCAGTGTATATATGTGAAGATACACTGATGCAAATTATGCCATCTAAGGGACAGAAAACAATAAAATGAAGGAAAATGAATGTGGGATATCATTAAACACACTGGCAGTCATGCAATGAGAGTACTAGAAGGAGAGAAGGAGAAAATGAAATCTGACAAGAGCCCCCTAAAATTTACCCTGAAATGTGGCCCCTTAAAGTTCTCTAGAAATGTTATCTGGAGTACCACATGTACTACTGGAATTTGGGGTGCCTTACGATTTCACCACGGTCTTATTACTAAATCCCCAATATTAATGAGCCTGAGAGGGTTCTTGCCTAATATTTAGAGAAGAATTCTAAATACCGGCACAGATAAACGAGGCAGCATGGTATGTTTTAAGCTTTTATTTAGTGAGAAAGATGCGTAGAAGAGTGAGAGCTTTATTTAGGAGAGAGAAGTGAATGGGGGTTCCTACGGAGCACCAGGAACCAGCCACATGGATGAGCATCTATGCCAGGAAGCCTAGAGCACATGGCCCGAAGGGCATGCGCCCTGGAGGCGCAGGGCTACAGTAAGCCCTGTCCTGGCAAGAGGCCAGGGAAGAAGAGCAGGGTGGGCCACACCGTGTCCTGGCTTTTAACCCACTTCCAAAGGGGAGTGGTTAATTAACCTGATTGGCTGGTGGGCACCCAGGTGTGGCCAGGTCGGGAAATGAGGCCACACAGGGGTGTGGCAAAGGCTTCAGGTAGGGGCATGAGGTCACACAGGAGCGTGGTCTTCCAGTTCACAAATCTGATCAATTTTAACCTGTATGCCTGCCTACTTCAAAAGGAACAGAAAAAAATTGAAGAGATAATGGTTAAAAACTTACCAAAATTACCAAAAAAAGAGCAATAATCATTGCAATCAGGTTTAATGAACTCCATAAATGCAAAGGATGCCACATTCAGACACATGAGAGTAACACTGATAACGATAACTGCAAAGAGCAAATCTGGAAAGCAACAAGAAGAAAAATGACTCAACACATCAAGCAAATTCCAGTAAAGTTAACAGCCAACTTCTTATCAGGAACAGTTGAGATGAGAAGAGAGTAGGATGGATTCAAAGTGCTGAAAGATAAAACGAGTTGTCAATCAACACATATTAAGCAACATTTCAAAAAGGAAGGTATATTAACAAATTCCAAGGTTAACAAAACCTGAAAGAATCTATTAGATTTTCCTAACAAGAAATGATCTGCAGATATTGAGGAGAAGATATTCTGGCAAGTATGTTGAGGCTATACTTCCTCCTCATTTTGGAAGTTAGCAAAGAGTTGGCTCACCTAATAGAAGTCAGTATAAAGAAAACAGAAATAGGAGAGTATTTAGGTTTGAATTATTGGGCCTCTATTAACTGCAGATATTCCAGAGTTAAAAAAAATGTGTAATTTGATTTATAGAACATGCAATTTCATGGCTTCGTGTCTTTGTCAATGGTCTTACATTGTGTGTGAATGTAATGGAGCAGGGAAACACATACTTCAGACATTACTATTAGGAAGTAGTTCAGCAGAGAATAAAGATGGAAGTTGTTTGTTTGATGAGAATAAATGTTACCATTTTCTTCTACTCTGATTTCTTGAAATGACCTTGTGTCCCTAGGACAAATCATCATTCACCTGGTAAGGAGACATTTCTATGTTTATCCATACTACTTTTCTTTCTTTCTTTTCTTTCTTTTCTTTCTTTCTTTTCTTTCTTTTCTTTCTTTCTTTCTTTCTTTCTTTTACAAGCAGAGTTAGACAGTGAGAGAGAGAGACAGAGAGAAAGGTCTTCCTTCCATTGGTTCATCCCCCAAATGGCTGCCATGGCTGGTGCGCTGCACTGATCCGAAACCAGGAGCCAGGTGCCTCCTCCTGGTCTCCCATGCGGGTGCAGGGCCCAAGCACTTGGGCTATCCTCCACTACCTTCCTGGGCCACAGCAGAGAGCTGGCCTGGAAGAGGAGCAACCGGGACTAGAACCCCGGGATGCCAGTGCCGCAGGCAGAGGACTAGCCTAGTGAGCCACGGCACCAGCCATAATTTGTTTTCTTAGTAATACTTGGATAAATTCCATGTGTCCTTCATGCACTTTGGACATGGGCATTTTTTTTTTTGATAGGCAGCGTGGACAGTGAGAGAGAGAGAGACAGAGAGAAAGGTCTTCCTTTTCCGTTGGTTCACCCCCAATGGCCGCCTCCGTCAGCAGCGCTGCAGCTGGTGCACCACGCTGATCTGAAGCCAGGAGCCAGGTGGTTCTCCTGGTCTCTCATGTGGGTGCAGGGCCCAAGCACTTGGGCCATCCTCCACTGCAATCCTGGACCAGAGCAGAGTGGACTGGAAGAGGGGCAACCAGGACAGAATCTGGTGCCCTGACCAGGACTAGAACCCAGTGTGCCGGCGCCACAGGTGGAGGATTAGCCTATTGAGCCGTGGCGCCGGCAACATTGGCATTTTCTAACTACTGCCACTTTTTCCTGAGTTGTTGGTACCCTAAGCACCAATAAGCCAACCAATGCCTTTTGTTCTTACAACCTGCTAGTTTACTTTCCTTAGTCATGGTTAATGTTCTTCCAGAACACAGCACTAATATAGAACTGTTTGTTTGGGTTTATGATTAAGGTTTTCATCAGATATAATCAATGTAATTGTCAGTAGGTTTTTTTCTCAAAAAGTTGTTTTATATTTTATACCTGAAGTTTCTTAAATTTCTATTCTCAGTCTTCTGAACATTCACACTCACATTCAGTGTTGTTTTTATAGTAAGTTCTATATTGTATAGTGAGCCACAAGTAAATTAGTTCCCTTATTCACACAGTTCAGTATGATCTCATATATTCATTAGTCATTTGTTTGCTTATTTTTCTTGGTCCTTTCAATT
The DNA here is from genome assembly GCF_051225735.1 of Oryctolagus cuniculus. Classification (NCBI taxonomy): domain Eukaryota; kingdom Metazoa; phylum Chordata; class Mammalia; order Lagomorpha; family Leporidae; genus Oryctolagus; species Oryctolagus cuniculus. Next base: position 33,403,841 of record NC_142880.1, on the reverse strand, counting down.
TAAATGCTTTTCTATAGCTTAGGGAAACTTTCATTGTATCCTTGATTACTGCTTCTTCTCTAATGATTCCTTTACTCCCTCAAAAATAACCTAAAAACTTGGATTTAGGCATGGGCAAGTTACAAGAATAAGAACTAAAGGCCATCATATAACTTAACATATATGTACCGAAATAATCTATTGTTAATTACTTTCAAATTTTAACTATTTTTTAAAATTAGATAAAGAGATTTGCATTTTTTGAACTGAGAGACAAAACAGGCAAAGAACTCTGAAGAGATGAGTGTAGAATTTTTTTAATATACATTAAATTATTTTTAACTTTTATTTAATGAATATAAATTTCCAAAGTACAGCTTATGGATTACAATGGCTTCCCCCCCATAACGTCCCTCCCACCCGCAACCCTCCCCTCTCCCACTCCCTCTCCCCTTCCATTCACATCAAGATTCATTTTCGATTCTCTTTATATACAGAAGATCAGCTTAGCATACATTAAGTAAAGATTTCAACAGTTTGCTCCCACAAAGAAACATAAAGTGAAAAATAATAGATGATTTTTTAAATGATGATGAAATCAGATCAGACCTATTGTCATGTTTAATCCCAGTGAGAGTCAAGTTGGGAATTGATAATTTCTTCTTCTTCTTTTTTTTTTTTTTTACAGAAGATCAGTTCAGTATACATTAAGTAAAGCTTTCAACAGTTTGCACCCCCATAGAAACACAGAGTGAAATATACTGTTTGAGTACTCGTTATAGCGTTAAGTCTCAATGTACAGCACGCTAAGGACAGAGATCCTACATGAGGAGTAAGTGCACAGTGACTCCTGTTGTTGGCCTCAGTAATCTCCCCATGCTCCAGTCATGAGTTTCCAAGGCTATGGAAGCCCCTTGAGTTCTCCGACTCTTATCTTGTTTAGACAAGGTCATAGTCAAAGTGGAGGTTCTGTCCTCCCTTCAGAGAAAGGTACCTCCTTCTTAATTTACGTTTAAAATTAACTTTATGCTCTATTTCTCATCATATATTTACAGCCTATGATATTGACCACAGTTTTTTTCTTGGGGTATTTCATTTTCCCTAAAAATCACATGCACTCCTATCTGAAATTCAGCATCTTCAAATGTAATAATGTTGGTCTATAGGCCAGTCCTTTTTCTCTAGATTATAATTTCTTGAGGGAAAGTACCATATTCTAATTATTTTTGTGTTTCTCAGAAATCTTAAAAATCATTAACACTTTTATATTTGTAAAAGCTGAGCCAAATTGAACTTCCTAAATGAAAACCACTTAAAATGAATACATGAACACTTAAAATGAATATTGCTTGTAGTGCTAAATATAAAATAGTTAAAAAGTATTTTATTTCTAGTTTCTTTGTGTGTGGTTTTCTTTATACTGTGTTGTGAATTGAAACTTATAAATAAACAAAATGTACTGGAACACAACATAAGCCCACTGTAAGAATTCATGGTCAGTTACTTCCAATTTTGGAATTCCTCAAAAACCCATTCATCACATTAGAATTTGCATTTATTCCTATGGTGAATAAAGAGAGTTAAGGTATTTAACTGAGTATTTTAGAATGAAGCTTTATCATTTTAGTATCAGCTCATTGTGATTTTCCTGGTTAAATGTGTAAATAAGTGAATGATAGGAAATAAATGGAAATAGCTCATTTAAATGTTAATGGTAATTTTTAGTTTCTTTAACTCATTGTCCAAGGCTTTCTAAATCAATCGTAAACATTTAAACACTCCAATTTTCAGTATTTTAAAGTTATTAACTGTGGATTGCATTTATACTTATTTCTGGAAAAATTACCAATTATTTTATTTAGTATTATAAAGTTAACATGTATGCAGTAAATCATAGTTGGATTTATGTGTGCAAAAAATACTATTTATATGTTTTCTTTAAATTGACTAGGTACACTCCAAGCCTCTTCTGCTTGACTGTTTGAATATTCAGTCCCAGTTCTTACTAGGCCTCTCCCTGCTCCAAGGTTGGACGGAGGTCCTTGGTGCTTACCCATCCATAAGGCATTAGAGAGGCATCCTGGGGAGCTGGGTCAATTGTCGCATTTCTATGATTCCTCTGGTTTGGCATAACTTTTCTGGATTATAGGACAGGAGAGGATTTTTCAGTGCCTCTGCTGTGCTGTGGGGTCCAGGTTATCAAGGATCAGTGCCGGGTCATTTCTTCTGAGCTGCTGTCATTTGGGATGCTGCTACATAGAGGGAATGACTCTGAGTGACCTACTGACTTCCAGTCTCAAGAGACATCTCATTCTCCACAGTCTCAGAAGCGTTTCCTTCCTTATAGAATGCAGAGAGTCATATCTTCTGTTTTGCCAAATCAGTGACTCAAGGCAGTTTTAGCTTTCTGCCTTGGAGAAAGGAAAGAAACGAAGAAACCCTGCATCTATATATATGCCTATGTATCTATGTAATTTTCTGTATAGAAATGAAAATCTACCCTTAACTTCTATGTCCAGAACTCATTTTTGGGTAAGTTAAGGTAAATGAAGTAAAGAAAGTATAAGACAAAAACAGTATACACATACATACACTGGAAATTACCTCCAAAAGTTTACAAAAAGTAGAATTAATTAAATGATGTTTATTTTGGTGGATTTTTTTTGAAATCCATGTGTTTTTTTTTTCATAATATGCATTTTCCATGATTTTTTTTCTCTCTCCATATAAATATATCAGAGGAATCTAAATCATGGAGAGAGAGAAGTTATTAAATATACAAAGGCTTCATACTTGTTATCAACAACATGCTATCATCTACACAAAGTTATTTCAGAGTTCATGGAAAAATTGAATTTGAAGATAAGTTTGTTTTGGTGCAAAATTTTTTGAATTTTTATAATATTTGAAATACCCTCATACTTTACACATGAAACTTTTTCAATCTGTTTACAAATGGATGTGGTTTTACATTTTCTTATTTTTCCCCTTAGACTTATCTGTAAAAGTTTCCAAGTGTTTTTTGATTTGAAAGGCAAAAAGAATGAAGCAACAATTAACTCAGGAGAGAGCTTCCATCTGCTGGTTTCCTTCCCAGTTCCCCAGAATTGCGGGGATAAGGGTGGAATGAAGCCAGAAGTCAGAAGTTGGTTGGAACACAATTCAGGTCTCCCACATGGGGACAGGAACCCTGTTACTTGAGTCATCACCTCTGCCTCCCAGGGTCTGCTTTAGCAGAAAGCAGGAATCATAGGCTGCAGGTGGAAGCTGAATCCAGGCATCCACATGTAGGACATGGGCATTTGTACTAACTGATGTTAGTACATGTGAGGCCAAAGACCTAGCCTCCCCCAATTAGTGTTTTTGAATGCAAATATAAGACCTCCAAAGGAATGATATAATCCAGTTGCTAACATATTTTACAAAGTTTGCAATTAAGATAGAGAACGGATGTGTACAGTTTAACATTATAATGGAAAATAAATTAGTTAGCTACTTTAAAAAGGCTGTAAATATAAATTATATACTTAAACTTTATGCTCCTGCAAGTTGAATGGTCCCTATCCTTGTCGCTCCCCCTCTTCGTGGAGGAACGACACAGGACCCTGCGCTGTTCTTTCGTCTGCTCGGCCCTCCCCGGGTTTGCTGCTGGTTCTTCCCGGGTTGGCTACTGTCCCTTCCACCTCCGTGGAAGGGCGGTTCCCCCTGGCCGCTTTCCCCACTTCCGCAGGGGAGCAGCACACCGCCGGCTGGCTCTCTCGGGGGCTGCACAGGTGTTCCTCCAGCTAGATGTTCCCCTTAGATGTTCCTGGTGCATGTTCTCTCTCTCCTCCTTTATAGTCCTCCTCCGCCAATCCTAACTCGGCTGCCCACACGCCGAGTACGCTGCTCTCCTCCAATCAGGAGCAAGTCCTACAGTTTATTAGCTGAACTGGAGGCAGCTGTGTAGAAGCTCTTTTCTTCTCTCCCAGCGCCATATTGTGGGAGAGCAGATGCATAGAATAAGTCTTAATTCTAGTAACTCAGTCCAGTCCGGGCTGCTCCCCACAATCCTGAGTTTGGATTCTATTTTTATAGGCAGTAGGGATGTTTACAATTGTTCAAAACAAGGGCTGGGAGTTGGGGTAAGAGTGAAATGATACTGGGAATTATGTTTGGACAGGTTACTCTAGCAGTTACATAAAAGATGAGTCTAAAAGAAGAGAGGTCAGAAGGAGCCTAGAGGATCACAAGCTATTGTATTTATCTTGGACAATAATGGCACCTGAACCTAAGCAGCATGGCAGAGGGATGAAAAGGAAATTTGGTGATTAGAGCTTCTTTGAAGAGGGGCATCAATAGCATATAGTATGACCAACAGTATCTCCCCAACTATGTGATGCTACATGAGCCTGAGAACAAGCGAGGTCTAACAATGACTGTGAAATGAATGTTTAGACAAAGTCTCAGTCTCTCAGGTTCCAGTTTGACTGTGACACAGCCAAACCAACCCTAAACTGTCCCATCTTTTGCTTTATTTTTTTCTTATTAGAAAGAAATATGCTTCTATCTTGTTTGAACCATTGCTACTTATATGTCACCAAGACCAATTCTAATATAATAGGTGAAACTTTAAAATGTTTGTGGAAAAGTAGTGTTAAAGGATACTTTTATTTTGGCCGGCGCCGCGGCTCACTGGGCTAATCCTCCGCCTTGCGGCGCCGGCACACCGGGTTCTAGTCCCGGTCGGGGCGCCGGATTCTGTCCCGGTTGCCCCTCTTCCAGGCCAGCTCTCTGCTGTGGCCCGGGAGTGCAGTGGAGGATGGCCCAGGTGCTTGGGCCCTGCACCCCATGGGGGACCGGGAAAAGCACCTGGCTCCTGGCTCCTGCCATCGGATCAGCGCAGTGCGCCGGCCGCAGCGCGCCGGCCGCGGCGGCCATTGGAGGGTGAACCAACGGCAAAGGAAGACCTTTCTCTCTGTCTCTCTCTCTCACTGTCCACTCTGCCTGTAAAAAAAAAAAAAAAAAAGGATACTTTTATTTTGATGCAAATTTTTAAAAATCAGCAGTTTTTTCATTAGATACATTTCTCATATACTTTTTGAAGACTCCTTGTACGTTCTTTTATGATCTTATTTTTATTGAGGTAAAATTTTCAGAGTGAGATGCACAAATTTCTATGGTACAGTTCAATAAGAGTCCTGATTAACTATTGCTGATAACAAACCACTCTACAACTTAGAGGCTTAAAACAAGTTTTTAGAATCAACTTTCTTGATTCTGGTACTGAGAAATTGTCATTTGCTGTCACCTGGAAGTCCAGCTGGGCACTCAGCTAGAGCTGTCAACCCCCGCCCCTGTACATGACTGTGTTGACACTGGCTTCTTATAGTATAGTGGCTGGATTCTAATAGAATGCCCCAAGAGATCCAAGAGGAAACTGAAAGGCTTTTTAACATAGCCCAGCCTCTTAAGCCCTAGAGTGTCACTTCTGCTTATCCTCTTAGTTGAGCAAGTCCCTAAATTAAGTCCAAATTAAGAGAGTGGAATGAGACTCCTTTTTGTAGGGAAGTGACAAAGTCATATTCAGCATGGGAGATACTTTTGTGATCACCTTTGAAAAATGCAATCACAATGAGTTTTGATTCATAGACGCACCATGTTACCATCATTTTCATTGTGCAGCCTTTCTTTCAGTCCCTACCTCAGCCCCACCTCCCTTCCCCCATCAAGCATCACTATGCAATAATTTTGCCCTTTCTTGAACTTCATGCTTACATATATGAATTATATTGTATATACATTTTATGATTGTTTTCTGTCACAGAATGTAATATTTTTGAGATACATGTGTGTAACCACATGTAGCAGTAGATTGTCCTTCGTTATTACTAAGACAAATTGTCTTATTTGGATTGTTAATTCATTCTTCTATTAATAGATGTTTGGGTGGTTTCCAGTTTGGAATGATCATGCATAATCCTGCTATAAACATTCTTGTATGAGGGTTGTTTTTCTTTCTCTTTCTTTTTTTTAATCATGACATTTCTTTCAGAATGAAATTTCTGGGCCATGGGTTATGGGTACCACTAACTTTACAAGGCACGGACAGCACTCCTAAGTGGATAATAGCCTTATTTTCACTCCCATCAGTGACAGTTCCATTGTTTCAGACTTAACCAAACTTGGCATTTCTTTTTGTTTTTAAGTTAGTCCTTCTAATAAGTGAGAGATAGGATTTCATTATATTCTAATTTGAAATTTCCCAGCCTCCTCTGCTTTGTTTTATTTCTCTCACAGATTTTTTTTCTGTATATCATTGATATCTTCCCTCAAAGTTCTCTTCTATTTTGTTGGGTATATATTATGAACTTGTTTTTTTTCTCATTTCCTATGAGAGCTAATTAATTTCCTGCTTTGTTGTTATATGAATGTTTAACATTTCCTCTGCAATATCATTTTTTGTAACTCATAAGTTTTTTTTTATAATTTAGTGTTTTTTTTTTGTTTGTTTGTTTGTTTTTTTTTGTTTTTTTTTTTGTTTTTTTTTTTTTTTGTTTTGACAGGCAGAGTGGATAGTGACAGAGAGAGAGACAGAGAGAAAGGTCTTCCTTTTTCCGTTGGTTCACCCCCTAATGGCTGCTTTGGCCAGCGCGCTGCGGCCGGTGCACCACTCTGATCCGAAGCCAGGAGCCAGGTGCTTCTCTTGGTCTCCCATGCGGGTGCAGGGCCCAAGCACTTGGGCCATCCTCCACTGCACTCCCGGGCCACAGCAGAAAGCTGGACAGGAAGAGGAGCGACCCGGACAGAATCCGGCGCCCTGACCGGGACTAGAACCTGGTGTGCCGGCACTGCAAGGTGGAGGATTAGCCTAGTGAGCCGCAGCACCGGCCTGTAATTTAGTTTTCATAAGTATTTTTGAATTGTTATTTCATGTTGATTCACACATGATTAGAGTTAGAACTTTTATTTCCCATTATGTCAAGTGTTAATTCATCCTTATGTTATAGTTTTCTAACTTGTGTTTTGATATTAACAAATACAATCTATTCATGTAGATCATCTCCTATTTGCATTTTGTTAAGGCATGCATTCTAGGCTGCAGAGTGATAAGTTTGTAGAAGTTACACATGTACACTTAGGAAGAATGCATTCTCCATGATTGAATACAGAATTCTCTGTTTATCCAGCAATCAAGCATATCAATTACATTGTTCTCAGCTTCTTTTTCTTTGCTGATTTGGGGCAGGGGTTTGGAGAGGTGAAAGTGTGAGGGGGTTGTCTAAATTTTATCATCAGTGGGGCCCGCACTGTGGCTCACTTGGTTAATCCTCCACCTGCGGCACCGGCATCCCATATGGGCACCGTGTTCTAGTCCCGGTTGCTCCTCTTCCAGTCCAGCTCTCTATTGTGGCCAGGGAGGGCAGTTGAGGATGGCCCAAGTGCTTGGGCCCCTGCACCTGCATGGGAGACCAGGAGGAAGCACCTGGCTCCTGGCCACAGATTGGCAAAGCTCTGGCCGTAGTGGCCATTTGGGAGATGAACCAATGGAAGGAAGACCTTTCTTCTGTCTCTCTCTCACTGTCTAACTCTATCTGTCAAATAAAAAAAATTAATCATCAGTTAAGACAGCAACTCAAGCTGTCTAATTTACTATTTAATTTTCTCAAAGTCACATTGTTTACTACCTCTCTCTCCAACTATATACATAGCAGTTCAAAGCAGCTTTTCAATTCCCCAGGGGGCTAGCTCAAGTGTGTGTGTATGTGTTAGCTATGATTTCTTGGATTTCAAATTTCCTACAAATTTCAAATAGTCCTACAAAGTTGCTTTAATCTGTGGAGCCAAAGCCTAAGCTGATTATTCATCTCTCCTGGCCCTGCAACTCACATGACTATGGTTTTTATATTACTTGTTTACTTGAAATCTTTTTGATTGGTTGTAATCTACTTTTTGTATGGGCAGATTATTCTGAAAATTTCATGTGATATTTTTCAAATAAACATACTGACTTTTTTTCTCATACTTAAACCTCTTTTTTTCTTTTTCTTAGCATACTTTGTTGACAACAACTACCTATAACATTTTAGATAGTAGTGATATTATTGATATTCATGTATTCATGGCTTTAAGATGAAGTTTTATAATCAAATGCTATGATTCTTTTAATGCTTATTTTAACTTTAGACATACTTTTATAGTGTTTGATATAAAATTCTAATGTATCTTTGAATATTTGAAGTACTTCCTTGTATAGTTCTTTTTAACAATTGATGAAGTTATATACACTCATGAGGTACCATGTGAGGTCCTGAAACAAGTAACACTGTGTAATGTTCAAATCAAGGTGAGCTTATCTATGTCCTCAAACATTTATAGCATTTTTTTGGGAAAACATTAAAAATCTTTTCATCTAGTTGTTTTTAATATACAGTACATTTACTGTAGTCACTCCACTCTGAAATTTTATACTAGACCTTACTTCTCTTAACTTAATACCCATTTATTTATTTATTTATTTATTTATTTTTTAAATTCACAGGCTTTTATTGGGGTTCTGCTCCCGGGCGAGGTTGCCCGGTCCCAACAGAGCAACAAAGCGGGGGCCGGGGAAGTCGCACGTCAGAGATTGGGAGAGCTCCTTTTATAGATTCAGGGCATGGGGGTTAAAGGTTGAGGCAGGTCTGATCCTCATTGGTTGACCTTTAGGCACCCACAGGGACCTTGACAAGGACTTTCTTCCCCAGAAGTAGGCCTCTCCATTCCCGGAAGTGTAGGCCTTCCCTCCTTGCGGATCCCAAAGCTACCATCCCGACCTTTTGATGATAGGAAAGGGGGCGACGATGAGTCTCTCTGGCTACTTCCTGCTGACTGGGGACGTTGTCTACAGGGGCCCGCTGGGGGTATCTTGGGGCTCCACAAGGACAGGCATGTATGGATGGAGAAGCATCTGGTTGACTGCCCGTCTCTTCTTCCTGTCCCTTCCCCTTCCTTACTCTTCCTAGCATCTGGCAACCACTATTCTTCTCTTAATTTTTTTGAGGTCAACTTTTTTAGATCCCACCTATGAGTGAGATTATGCAGAACTTGTCTTTCAGTACCTGCCTTATTTCACGTAGCTTTTTAAAATCCAATTCCATCCATGTTGCCCCAAATTATATGATTTCAATTTTTTAGATGACAGGATTGCATTCCATTGTGTATATACACTGTATTTTCTTTACCCATTCATCAGTTGATGGGCACTTAAATTGTTTACATTTTTTGGCTATTGTGAATAGTGCTGCAATAAACATGGGAGAGAAGGAGTCACTTTGATGCACTGATTTTTTTTCCTTTGGATGTATACCTAGTCTTGAGATTACTGGTGCATATAGTAGTTCTATTTTTTTTTTTTTTTTGAGGAATCTCCATATAGTTTTTAACAATGGCTGTACTAGTTTACATTCCCATTAACTGTGTGTGAGGGTTTCCTTTTTCCACATTCTCACTAACACTCATTGTTTTTAGCCTTTTTGATAATAGTCATTCTTCTGGCATGAGTGAGATGATATCTCATTGTAGTTTTGATTTATATTTCTCTGATGATATTCAGCATGTTTCATATACCTTTTGGCCATTTTTATGTCTTTTTGTGAGATATATCTACTTATAACTACTGCCTATTTTAAATTGGATTATTTAGTTTTTGGCAACTGAGTTGTTTGTGTTCCTATATATTCTAGATATTAATTGCTTGTCAGGTGTATAGTTTGCAGATATTTTTATCATCACTATGCTGACTGTTTCCTCTGCTATACAGAAGGTTTCTGATTTGATGTAATCTCATTTGTTTAATTTTGTTTTTGGTGACTATATTTTCACGTTCTTCTCCAAGAATATACTAGCGCATTACAATGTCCTGAAGTATTTCCCTGTATTAGTCTTCTTTTTGTCACTTTTACTAAAATGCTAGAGAGAAGCTTCATGGGGAATAAAAAGTTTATTTCAGATTATAATCTGGAGTTTACACAGAATTGGGCAGTCTCATAACCTAGTTTCTGTGGAGGCTGCCCGTGGCTGGTGTAGAGGAATGATCACCATATGGTGATCCAGGAAATTGAGACAGCAGCTATACAGAACTTGAACTCAAATAATCAACCATCTTACAAGATGGACACATCCTCAGTGACTCAAAGACTTCCCTTTGATTCTGCCTCATAGCTACCACAATTAGATGTCTCAAATATCCACCCTTAAAACATCAGTTACATTACATTAAGATATTGTTACGTTAAGATATCAGAGTTTAGCCGGCACTGCGGCTCACTTGGTTAATCCTCCACCTGTGGCACTGGCATCCCGGGTTCTAGTTCTGGTTGGGGTGCTGGATTCTGTCCCAGTTGCTCCTCTTCCAGTTCAGCTCTCTGCTGTGACCCGGGAAGGCAGTGGAGGATGGCCCAGGTGCTTGGGCCCTGCACCTGCATGGGAGACCAGAAGGAGGCACCTGACTCCTGGCTTCGGATCAGCGCAGCGGACAAGCCATAGCGGCCATTTGAGGGGTGAACCTGTGGAAAAGGAAGACCTTTCTCTCTGCCTCTCTCTAACTCTGCCTGTCAAAAAAAAAAAAAAAAAAGAAGATATCAGAGTTTAAACATCTGCATGAGTTTTGGGGGGGGATAAATCCTGCTGTACCCAAAACATTCTCCTTTTGTTTTATTTTCTGTTAACTTGATAGTTTTCATGTCTTACAGTTAAACAATTTAATCCAACTTGAGTTGATTTCCTATAGGGGGACAGATAGATAACTTCATTCTTGCAATTTTGTCCTTTCCATAATAGGTGATTTTTGTACCTTTGTCAAAGATAAATTAGTTATCAATGCATGGATTTACCTCTGGGCTCTCTGTTCTTTTTTTATTTTTTTTTTAAAGATTTATTTATTTGAAAGGCAGAGTTACAGAGAGGCAGAGAGAGAGAGAGAGAGAGAGAGAGAGAGATATCTACCCGTTGGTTTACCTCTAGATGGCTGCAACACTGGTTTAATGCACTGGCCCTGGAAGAGTGAGTTTAAGAATAATAAAATAGTTACATGTTTAAATTAAGTGATCCATTAAAAAAAGATTTATTTATTTATTTGAAAGGCAGAGTCTCAGAGAGAGAGAGATACAGAGAGAGAGTGAGATTTCCATCTGCTGATTCACTCCCCAAATGGCTGCAACAGCTGGGGCTGGGCCAGGTTGCAGCCTGGAGCCAGGAGCTTTGTCCGGGTCTCCCACATGGGTTAGGGGCCCCAGGACTTGGGCCATATTCTGCTACTTTCTCAGGCACATTGGCAGGGAGCTGGATCAGAAGTGAGGCAACTGCAACCGGAATGGTGCTCATATGGGATGCTGACATTGCAGGAGGTGGCTTAATTCTCTGAGCTGCAACACTCACCCTAGGCTCTCTATTCTGTGTCATTGATCTCTGTTTCTGTTTTTATGCCAATACCAGGCTGTTTCTCATTACTGAAGCTTTGTAGGATTTTTTGAATAAGGTGGTATAATGTATCTTACATTGTTATTTTGCTTAAGACTGCTATGGCTATTAAGTGCCATTTGTATTTCCTTACAAATTTCATAGTATTTTTTCAATTTCCATAAAGAATGTGACTGTATTTTGATAGGGATTATGTTTAATCTACAGATCACTTGAGGTAGTATTGATATTTTGTAATACTGATTCTCCCAACCCATGAACACAATATTTCTTTCATTTGTGTCTTCTTCATTTTCTTTCAACAATATTTAATAGTTTTTGTTGCACAAATTTTTCACTTCTTTTGTTAAATTCATTCCTGAATATTGGTCTATTTTGATTTTCTATTTGTTCATGATTCAGTTTGGGCAAGGTGTATGTGTATTGAAATTTGTCCATTTCTTGCAAGTTATCAACTTTGATGGGATATATTTGTTCATACCAGTTTCTGAAGACCCTTTGTATTGTCCATGGTGTCAGCTGTAATGCCTTTTTGTCTCTAAATAAAATTAGAGTCTTCTCTCTCCTTCTGTCTCTTTTTTTCTTAATCTAGCTAGGAGTACGTCAATTTTGTTTGTTTTTTAAAAAATCAATTCTTCATTTTATCCATTTCTGCTCTGGTCTTTCCTATTCCCTTCCTTCTACTAATTTTGGGTTTGGTTTGTTCTTGTTTTTCTAGTTTATTGAAGTAAATAATTTTTCTTAAATACCTTTAATTAAAATCACAAAAACTCCTATCGCTAACTTGTGAAGTTTTTTGTTTGTTTTTAGAATCATATAAACAGAATTGAATTGAATTATTCTATGATATTAATATACAATATTTCATATATTTTACTTTATGTACATCAATACAATGTTGTGGTCAGTTGAAGTTTTATAATATTGAATCATCCTTGTTCTTCTGAGACTAAATATTCTCAATTACAATGCATTCTTTTTCTTTTTTTAAAAGAATTGATGTTGTTTGGTTGGTTTCTTTATGTTCTGTTTAGAAATTTTTGGACTTAATAGGTGAGATTTCCTTATCAGTTTCTTTCCCCCATACTAACCTGTATCCTGTAGCCTATGCTGGTTGGATCTTTAATCACTTTTTGCATAAGACAGGATAATATTGTTGAAATGTTAAGATTTTAAAAATAGTAAAATTACTAAAAACTTTAGACAGTCATTCTGGAGAGAATGAATAAGCAAAAATAAAATAGATCATGACAAAAGTAATTTAAATAATTAAACTTTAAAAGTTTTTGTTTATGTGTGCTGATTATTTTTTCCTTTAAGATAGTTTTACAAATTATATTTTTTTGTTTAAGCATTTGAATCATGTATATGTATGCATTTATACATGGATATATGACAGATATAGTAACATAATTAGTAATTGAATGCTGACAAATTGATTAAATCTATGCAAAGTGAATTAAGACTTAATCAAAAATCTCAAGCTTATACAAACTTTGGATGCTACTAAAAACCTGCATTTAAAATTTATTTTTGATAATTGTCAATTAAATCCTATATTGTGGTATATGAATTATGTAATATTTTCTTTTTGAAGAGTTTACTGCTTAATATAATTATATGGTTAACTAAATGAGTAGTATATAAAGAACAACTGGTAAGTAACAAGCATTTCTCTCCACGTAGTAGTAAGAACTTATCAACAGGAAATACCATTATAATTCCTATACCTGAGATACCTGAAATAAATTATCTGCACAATAGAATTGATGAAATCTGTTAAGGAGTCAGGATTTTAAACGAGTTGTTGGACGCCTGGGCCTGGGCTTTTACCTGGCTCTCCCTGCCAGCTCTGCCCACCTCCCCATCTCTAGCCTGGATTACACCTGCTGGTGTGACATAGGACGAGGTGGTCTGCATTACCAAGAAGATGGATAAAATGTACAGAGGAAGAATGCAGCTGGAACATTGGACTTACTGAAAGAGCTTAAAAATGCTGCCACAACAAGTAAAATAAAATATATAAAAATAGAAATGAAAATAAAGTACTGCTATACCTTCGACTTATTACAGACTAGCAAGAAGAGTACAGATCAAGACATATCTTTAGCAAAGTATCTCATCAAATCTGAAAAAATGTATTAGATGGATCATCAACAGAAAAGGACCCTGAAGAAAATAAAAAGAGCCTTCAAGTACACCACAGATTAGCCCTGAAGCAAGAGAAGAAATAACTCTAGTGGCAACATCAGCAGCAGACAGGATGAAATGAATGCTCAAAATCCTTATCCAACTTCACTTTGGGCACTAAGCACTGATTCTGTGAGCTGAAAGTGCAGGGAGATGTTTGCTGAAGGTTTTCCTACAGGAGATGACTATGTTGCTGTTGGAACTGATGAGAATTAGTAGCTTACATTGAGGAGGCTTTACTCCAAGAAATGAGGAATACAAAAATAGAGTATAAAGAAGGATATCAAACCTTAAAGATAGTAAGAAAATGAAAAGGAAAAATGTACTGTCTGTGAATATTCCTCCTGACTTACTGGCTAGGGAGACAGCAAAGGAAGTGGCTTGCGATGGGCTCAAGGAAGGGTAGAGAAACTCGACCAAAGAAGCCAACAGAGAGCCTCAGGTGGCCAAGATGGGTGGAACCCAGATGGACTTGTTCACGTGCAGCAAATGTTAAAGAAGAATTGTACCTGCACAAACCCAGAGTGCTTATGAACCAATGACCATGTTTGTTGTCTGTGATGGATGTGGAAATCAATTCCATTCTATTGAGTTGGAAGAATTGGCAAAATATCTAGACCATTAATGAAATAGATTTTGCAGTTACTTTCAAAACTAGGACAAGCAACTAGTTTTCCTGCTGTCTGTAGTCAGATCAATAGCAACATCATTTAATAATTGTAACTTTTAAAACTTTTTATTCATTTTTATAAGTAAATTGATATTAAAGTTTTATTAACAATTTGATAATTTTTTATTATAAAGCATACACAGTAGAATTTTCTGTTAACTTATTAAACGATATTTAGAAATTACACTTTTCTGTTTAGCATCTGTTTACAAGTGTTAGAAAAGGTAATGCAACTTTAAGTTTACAAAATGTGGTGTAGAGGAGCCAGAGTTGTGGTGTAGTGAGTTAAGCCGCTACCTGCAATGCCAACATCCCATACAGGCGCCAGCTCATGTCCTAGCTGCTCTACTTCTGATCTAACTCTCTGCTAACATGCCTGGGAACACAGCAGAAGATGGTCAAAGTGCTTAAGCCCCTGTACCCACATGGGAGACCCAGAAGAAGCTCTGGGCTCCTGGCTTTGGCCTGGCCCAGCCCCAGCCATTGCAATAATTCAAAGACTGAACCAGTGTATGGAATCTCTCTCTCTCTCTCTCTCTCTCTCTCTCTCTCTCTCTCTAATTCTGCCTTTCAAATACATAGATAAATCTTTTTTAAAAAAGTGGTGCAGATTCAAATAATACTTGACCAGCTAATCTAAATTATACATAATATTTCAACTAACATATGAATTTGATCTTAACTATGTTCTTAAGCCTAAGATAATTAGATAGTATTTTGCATATGCAACTAGCTTAGTACACTTTCATAAATCCCCTCACAGGCAATGAATGAAAGCTGCTGCCATTTTTTTTTTCCTCCTAGGAAGACATACTGAGAAGACAATGTTAGCATATTATAAACAATTTTTAACTTGATTTTGATTTAGAAATTTATTCTCACAAAGCATAAGGATTGTATAAATCATTAAAGCTGCAGTTTCTCTATGGAATATGATAGAATAATATTTTTGTCCTGAGTCTTATTTGCTGACATTTTTTGTTACACAATGAATAAAGTTGTTGAACAAACTAAAAATGCAGGCCTTCACAAGTAATTTTACAGTACAGATCTTTATTTTTTATTTTTTATTTTTTAGAAAGCTTTTATTTAATAAATACAAATTTCATAGGTACAGCTTTAGGAATGAAGTGGTTCTTCCCCCCATGCCTGCCCTCGCACCCCCAATCCTGTCCCACCTCCTACTCCCTCTCCCATCCTATTCTTAAGATTCATTTTTAATTATCTTATATACAGAAGACCAACTCTATACTAAGTAAATATTTCAACAATTTGCACCCTCAAAGACAAGCCAAGTATAAAGTACTGTTTGAAGACAAATTTTACCATTAATTCTCATAGTAAAACTCATTAAGGAGGGAGGTCCCACATGGGGAGTAAGTGCACAGTGACTCCTGTTGTTGATTTAACAATTGACACTCTTATTTATGTTGTCAGTGATCACCTGAGGCACTTGTCATGAGCTGCCAAGGCTATGGAAGTATTTGGAGCCCACAAACTCTGTCAGTATTTACACAGGGCCATAGTCAAAGTGGAAATTCTCTCCTCCCTTCAGAGAAAGGTACCTCCTTCTTTAATGGCCCCTTCCTTCCACTGGTATTTCGTTCACAAAGATCCTTCATGTAGATCATTTTTTGCCAGTGTTTTGGATTTTCATGCCTGAAATGCTCTCATGAGCTTTTTAGCCAAATCAGCATGCCTTAAGGGCTGATTCTGAGGTCAGAGTGCCTTTTGTCATTCTATGAGTCTGCTGCGTGGCCTGCTTCCCATATTGGGTAATTCTCTCCTTTTTAATTCTATCTATTGTCATTATCAGACACTTGGTCTTATTTATGTGATCGCTTTGACACTTATTCCTATCTATATAATCAGTTACACACTTAAAATGATCACTTTAAATGTAAGATGGTGTTAGTATCACTCTTTTTTTTAAAGATTTACTTATTTATTTGAAAGTCAGAGTTACACAGAGAGAGGAGAGGCAGAGAGAGAGAGAGAGAGAGGTCTTCCATCTGATGGTTCACTCCCCTGATGGCTGCAACAGCTGGGGCTGCACCAATCTGAAGCCAGGAGCCAGGAGCTTCTTCTGGGTCTCCCACGTGAGCGCAGGGGCCCAAGAACTTGGGCCATCTTCTACTGTTTCCCAGGCCTTGGCAGAGAGCTGGATTGGAAGAAGAGCAGCTGGGACTAGAACTGGCACCCATATAGGATGCCAGCACTTCAGGCCAGGGCATTAACTCACTGCGCCACAGCGCCGGCCCCAGTACCACTCATCTTAATGGGATTTGGAGTCCCATGGCAAGTTTTTAGCTCTACTCTTATGGGTAAGTCCGTGGGAATGTGTGTCAAACTGTACATCTCCTCTCTCTCTTATTCCCACTCTTATTTTTTACTGGGATCTATTTTCAATTGGATTTAAACACCTATGAATAAATCTGTATTAAGTAAAGAGTTCAACCAATAGTATTAAGTAGTAAAAGAAAATAGTAAAAAAATAAAATAAATTCTTCTTCAACAATCAAGACAAGGGCTGATCAAGTCATTGCTTCTCATAGTATCAATTTCACTTCTACTGGTTTCCTTTCAGGTGCTCTGTTAGTTGTATCAGATCAGGGAGAACATATGAAATTTGTCTCTTTGGGACTGGCTTATTTCACTAAGTATGATGTGTTCTAGATTAATCCATTTTGTTGCAAATGACCGGATTTCATTTTTTTTACCCCTATGTAGTATTCCATAGAGTACATATCCCATAAGTTCTTTATCCAGTCTTCCATTGACAGGTATTTAGGTTGGTTCCATGTCTTAGCTATTGTGAATTGAACTGCTACAAACATGGAGGTGCAGATAGCTCTTTTATTTGCTTAGTTAATTTTCCTTGGGTAAATTCCAAGGAGTGGGATGGCTAGGTCATATGGTAGGGCTAAATTCAGATTTCTGAGGTATCTCCAAACTGTCTTCCATAGTGGCTTTACCAGTTTGCATTCCCACAAACAGTGGATTAAGGTACCTTTTCCTCCACATCCTCATCAGCATTTGATGTTTGTTGATTTCTGTATGAAAGCCATTCTAACTGGGATAAGGTGAAACCTCATTGTGGTTTTGATTTCCATTTCCCTCATGGCTAGAGATCCTGAACATTTTTTCATGTGTCTATTGGCCGTTTGGATTTCCTCTTTTGAAAAATGTCTATTTAGGTTCTTGGCCCATCTCTTAAGTGAGTTGTTTGTTTTGTTGTTCTGGAGTTTCTTGATCTCTTTGTAGATTCTGGTTATTAAATTTTTATTAGTTGCGTAGTTTTGCAAATAATTTCTCCCATTCTGTTGGTTGCCTCTTCACTTTCCTGACTATTACTTTTGCTGTACTGAAAGTTCTCAATTTGATGTAATCCCAGTTGTTAATTTTGGCTTTGACTGCCCGTGCCTCTGGGGTCTTTTCCAAGAAGTCTTTGCCTGTGCCTATATCTTGCAGGGTTCTCCAATGTTCTCTGATAGTTTGTTGGTGTCAGGTCATAGATTTAGATTGTTAATCCATGTTGAGTGGATTTTTGTGTAAGGTGTGTAAGGTAGGGGTCATGCTTCATGCTTCTGCAGTGGAAATCCAGTTTTCCCAGCGCCATTTGTTGAATAGACTGTTCTTACTCCAGGAATTGGTTTTAGATCCTTGATCAAATATAAGTTGGCTGTATATGTTTGGATTTATTCCTGGTGTTTCTATTCTGTTCCATGGTCTGTGCATCTGTTTTTGCAACAGTGCCATGCTGTTTTGATTATAACTGCCCTGTAGTATGTCTTGAATTCTGGTATTATGATGCCTCTGGCTTTGTTTTTGTTGTACAAGATTGTTTTAGCTATTCGAGGTCTCCTGTACCTCTGTATAAATTTCAGCATCATTTTTTTCTAGATCTGAGAAGAATGTCTTAGGTATTTTGACTGGTATTGCATTGCATCTATAAATGTGCTTTTGGGAGAATGGACATTTTGATGATATAGATTCTTCCACTTCATAAACATAGAGGATTTTTCCATTTTTTGTATCTTCTATGTCTTTATTTTTAAAAAGATTTTATTTATTTTATTTGAGAGTTACAGTTACAAATGGTGAAAGAGAGAGACAGAGAGAAAGGTCTTCCTTCCGTTGGTTCACTCTCCAAATGGCTGCAATAGCCGGAGTTGCACCAATCTGAAGCCAGGAGCCAGGCACTTCCTCCTGGTATCCCACGTGGGTGCAGGGGCACAAGGACTTGGTCTGTCTTTTACTGCTTTCCCAGGCCGTAGCAGAGAGCTGAACTGGAAGTGGAGCAGCTAGGACTAGAACCAGCACCCATATGGGATGCCGGTGCCGCAGGTGGAGGATTAACCCATTTTGCCACGGCACGGGTCCCTTCTTCTATTTCTTTAAACTTTTGTAATTCTCATTGTAGAGATTTTTGACATCATTTGTTAAGTTTATTCCAAGATAGTTGATTTTTTTTGGTAGCTATTGTGAATGGAATCAATCTTAGAAGTTCTTTCTCAGTCTTGGCATTATTATATGTATACAAAGGCTGTTGATTTTCGTGTATTGGTTTTATATCCTGCTACTTTACCAGACTCTTCTATAACAGTCTCTTAGTAGAGTTTTTTGGATCCCTATATACAGACTCATGTCATCTGCAAATGAGGATAGTCTGACTTCCTCCTTCCCAATTTGTATCCTTTTGATATCTTTTTCTTGCCTAATGGCTCTGGTTAAAACTTTAAGAGTGGGCATCCCTGTCTGGTACTCAGGGGAAATGCTTCCAACTTTTCTCCATTCAATATGATGCCAACCATGGGCTTTTCATAAATTTCCTTGATTGTGTTGAGGAATGTTCCTTCTATACCCAATTTGTTTAGAGATTTCTTCATGAAAAAGTGTTGTTTTTTATCAAATGCTTTCTCTGCATCTATTGAGATAATCATATGGTTTTTTTTCCAGCAGTTTGTTAATTTTATGTATCACATTGATTGATTTGCAAATGTTGAACTATCCCTGCATACCAGGGATGAATCCCAGTTGATCTTGGTGGATAATCTTTCTTACATGTTGTTGGATTTGATTGGCTAGAATTTTGTTGAAGATTTTTCACGTCTATGTTCATCAGGGAAATTGGTCTGTAATTCTCTTTCTCTGTTCCATCTCTCTCAGGTTCAAGAATTAAGGTGATGCTGTCTCTGTAGAAAGAATTTGGGAGGATTCCCTCTCTCAATTGTTTTGTATAACTTGAGAAAATTGGTGTTAGTTTTTCTTTAAATGTCTGGTCAAATTCAGCAGTGAAGCCATCCATTCCTGGGCTTTTCTTAGTTGGGAGAGCCTTTATTTACAGTACACATCTTAAAATTAAGTTGTACTGTGGCCAACACTATGGCATAGTGGGTTAGGCTGCTGCCTGCAGTGCCTGTATCCCATATTGGCGCTGGTTCAAATGCTGGCTGCTTCACTTCCAATCCAGCGCTCTGCTATGGCCTGGGAAAGCAGTGGAAAATGTCCCAAGTCCTTGGGCCCCTGCACTCACGTGGGAGGCCTAGAAGAAACCCTTAGTTCCTGGTTTTGGATCAGCACAACCCCAAAGGTTGCAGCCACCTGGGTTTGAACCAGCAGATGGAAGACCTCTCTCTCTCTCTCTACCTCTACCTCTGCCTCTCTGTAACTATATGCCTTTCAACTAAATAAATTAATTTAAAAAAAAGAAAAAAATAAATTGACATCAATAGTTTTAAAAAATAAATTATACTTTTTGTTTAGCTATGTACCATTTGCTAAGAATAAAAGGAAAATGAGTTTTCACATAGATTCTCTAGGGTACTTGTTCTAGCATATCTTACTGTACAAAGTCTGTGTCTTACCCTGCTGAACCTGTATTCTATCAGGCACGTGTACAAGGCCTCAGCACATGCTTTGTACCCTCTTTGCTCCCCTTTCCCATTGCTTACAAGTCATTACCTGTGTTATAGAGAATATTTAAATATCCCACTGGCACCAACAAACCTCTGCTTTGTGAGTTCCTCGTTACATCTTTTGTTGTATCATTTTTTTTAAAAAAAAGCAACTTTTGGAAGAGTGGTTTTTTTTTTTTAAGATTTATTTATTTATTTGAAAGGCAGAGTTACAGAGAGGCAGAGGCAGAGAGAGAGGTCTTTAAATACTGGATTACTCCCCAGATGACTGCAATGGCCACAGCTGTGCTGATCCAAAGGCAGGAGCCAGGAGCTTCTTCCGAGTCTCCCACACAGGTGCAGGCCCTTGGACTTGGGCCATCTTCTACTGTTTTCCAATGCCCTAGAAGAGAGCTGGATTGGAAGTGGAGCAGCTGAGACTCGAATCAGAGCCCATATGTGATGCCAGCATTGCAGGAGGTGGCTTTACCTGCTATGTCACAGCACATGCCCGGATGAGTGAGTTTTTTAAAATTTATCATTTATTCGAAAGGCACAGAGTTAGAGAGAGAGAGGAGTCAGGAGAGAGAGATATCTTTCATCTGCTGGCTCACTCTCCAAAGGGCTGCAACAGCCATCGCTGGGCCAGGCTGAAGCCAGGTGCCTGGAGCTCCATCTGGATCTCCCATGTTGTTGCAGGGGTCCAAGAACTTGAGCCATCCTCTGCTGCAGGAAGCAGAGCAGCCCATATGGGATGCCAGTGCTCCAGGCAGTGATTTAACTGCAGTATACCAGAGAACCAGCTTTGGAAGACTGAGTTGAAAAACAAGAAAATAGTTGCAGTTTTAAATTGAATAATCCATTTTTAAAAGTTTTTAAAAATTTATTTGAAAGGCAGAGTCACAGATACAGAGAGGGAGAGATAGAAAGAGAGAGAGAGATCTTCCATCCACTATTTTACTCATTAAATGGCTGCAACACCTGGGGCTGGCCCAGACCAAAGCCTGGAGCTGGAGCTTCATCCGGATCTCCCACATGGGGTAGGGTCCCCAGGACTTGGGCCATCTTCCACTGCTTTCCCAGGCTCATCATCAGGGAGCTGGATCAGAAGTGGAGTAGCCAGAACTCGAACCAGTGCCCATATGGGATGGCAGAGCTGCAAGGAGGTGGCCTAACATGCTAATCCACAATGGAAACCCTCATGTGATCCATCTTTAAAGCTGTAATTCAATGTTTTCTGTATTGCACACTTATCCACTATACCACACAGGCCTCTGAGGGGGAGACTTCAAACAGATGGGGTAAAGGTCAAGGGAAGGTGTCATGGTGAATGAAAAGAAAGACACTGATTTCCAGAGGTATAGATGCCGGGATTGGATACGATGAAGGCATCAGGTGAGATCAGTACTGAAAAGCTCTTCGTGGATTTGTCTACCTGAAGAGCATTGTCAGCCCTGGAAAGACTATATCAGGGTTCAGTGGTGGCAGAAACAGTATTCCACATATATTTTCTGCACTGAAGTAAATTTAACAATAAACATAATTTAATACAAAACTCATATCTGATATAAGAAAAAAACTAAAATCATGCTATCTTTTTGGCCACTTCTGATAAATATGCAATGCAATTCTTTGGAATCTACTTAAATTACTGAAAGCATACCTGGAAGATGGTAGAGCCAATGTGATTTCTGCAGGCCATCCTCCACAGGGAATGCCCTGGCAGCCAAGTGCATTACAGCAAGTGAAGACCTAGGTCTTAGGAAGAGTTGGTGTCAAAAAGAATTATGTCTTTAACATTTCATATCACTATTAGATGGAAGACTTCATTTTAAAAGAGCGATCAAATCTTTTAAGGTAAATTCTCTTAAAGTTTTATTTCCATTTCCATCTACAGATTCAATAAGTGCCCTATATTTTGGATACTATAGAGAATAAGAGAATATTGAATCATAACGATATTTTTAATTTATATAAAGCTCATTTTTTACTTTTACATCATCTTTTGCTGATTCAGGGGAAATTATAGCCATTTCTTGGCAATAATATAGAAGTGAAATGATCCAATTTAACAAGTACATTTTAGTCTCTTTACATTTGATTGTTTTGATTTTTTCCAGCACAGTAAATGTGTTTTAAATTTGATAGCAGAAAAAGTAAAAATTTCTGGCCTCATTTAAACTTTTTTTTTAAGGTGGTCTTGGATTTACGAAAGATCATGTACCCCTGTCCTTCCCTTTCTGTACAATTCATAGGTCAATTTGCTGCATGCATTTGAGGTTGCTTCAAGAAGTTCAAGGGAAGGGCCAGCACATCTATTCGAGTTCTGGCTGTTCTACTTCTTATCCAGTTCCCTGCTAAGTGCCTGGGAAAGCAGTGGAAGATGGCCCAAGTATTTGTATCCCTGCATCCACTTGGGAGACCCAGAAGAAACTCCTGGCTCCTGGCTTTCTATCAGCCCAGCTCTGGCCTTTAAGGCCATTATGGGAGTGAACCAATGGGTAGAAGATATCTCTCTCCCTGTTTCTTTCTCTCTCTCTCTCTCTCTCTCTCTCTTTTTCTTTCTCTCTCTCTCCCCCTCTCTCTCTGTAACTCTGCCTTTTAAATAAATAAATATTTAAATTCAAGGGAAATGTAATTAAGAAATGTTTATTTTGGTGCAAAACTTTTTGAAATAATATATACAAAAAGTCTTCAAAAAGTTCATGGAAAATATGTGTTGGGGAAAAAACTATGTGTGGATCTGAAGATTTTTTTGCATCCGTTTTCCATGAGTGTTCTGAAGTACCTTTGAATTATTTTCCTGAGGAGGAATAAAGTAATACATAACATTCCCATAAAAGGCTTTAATACATAATTCAGAAATCTTTTTCTTTAGCATTTTAGAATGTAAATATTTAAGTCCCCTCTTGATTAGTATTTTTGACTCCAGTTTTAATACTATATGCATTTCAGCTTGCTTTTGTAATTATGAATTGTTTTGCTAACTTCATCTAGTGAATGATTCTCAACTTTTTATATCTTCCATTCTACTTTTAAATCTCTTAAAGGAATTATATTCAACAATAAATAATGCAAAATCCACTTTTGAATAAGGACATATATTCTATTTCTCTGCTGCCTTCATCTGTTAAATAACTAACATTCAATAGTACTCTATGATATGGAAAGTATTTTATTGTATTTAATCCCCATGCAGTTCTGATTAGTAGATATCATCCTTCTATCTTCAGGTTAGGAAATTGAAACTTTAATAAGTAGGAGTTGGGGAGGAGGTGCCTCCCTCATACCCAGTTTTCCTGCCCAGCTGCTCTCACAAAGCACCGCCACACCACATAGAGATATAGCTGTTTGAATTCCTCCCCTGGCCTTATATCAGTCATCATTGAGAGTTCCCTCCCCTTGGCCAAATTTCTAGCCTTTTAGAGCAATCATTGATGCCTGAGAATTTATTATGTGAAAGTGGTTTTTAATCACTGAGTGTATGAAAGACTACTTCCCCCAGCCTTTGGCAACTGCACGTCATCTCCTCCCAACTCCTCTCTTGAAGCTCTTACTGTCTAGGTTGGAATGCCAGAGTCCTGTCCTGATGGTGGAGTATTGTTTGAAACAATTCCTATTTTCCTCCACTCATTCCCTCTTTCCTACCTCTTTTTCTTCCTCCTTTCTTTTTCCAGATTCTTCCTTATTCCACTTCCCCTACAACTCTCTCCTTGAACGGGATTATGTGAGCTGAATTAAAAAGCTCCTCAGATGACAGTTTTCTTTTTCTCTCTCCCTAAGTCCCATGACATTCCAAATCCCTTCTCCAAATATTTTACAATAGATGCTGATTCTAACTATTGATTCATTTTTTTTTTCAAAAAAAGAGAAAAGCATACCTAGAGCTTTTTTTTTTTTTTTAAAGATTTATTCATCTGAGAGTTACAGAGAGAGGTAGATATATATAGAGAAAGAGGTCTTCCATCTACTGATTTACTCCCCAGATGGCCACAATGGCTGGAGCTGAGCTAATCTGAAACCAGGAGACATGAGTTCCTTCTGAGTCTCCCACATGGGTGTAGGGGCCCAAGGACTTGGACCATCTTCCACTGCTTTCCCAGGCACATTAGGGACTTGAACTGGCACCCATATGGGATGCCGGCACTGCAGGCCAGGGCTTAACCCACTGTTCCACAGCAATGGACTGAGAACTTTTACACTTTTAAGGTGGCTTCTTAAACAATATTCCAAACTAGAAAATCCTCTTTATCTCAATAATGGAAAATGTTTTGCTGGAATAAGAAATTGTATATGACAAAAAATAGCAAAATAGAGAAGAAGGAAAGATCATACTTCTCACTGCTCTGCAATCCTTTTTTCAGATTTAATGAAAGCTCTGATTTTCCTCCATAATTATTTTATACTATTCAGGCTACATATTAAACTCACTTGAGGAGTTTAAAATAAAACAACCAAAAAAAAAAAATCAAAACCCACTGAGATACTTGGACAGCTCTACAGAACTGAAGTAGGGGTAAGAGAACTAGATGAAGTATAGATAACTTTTTAAAAGTGCTCTTCAAACTCTCTATAGAGAGGTACCAATTTTAAGGTTTCTATATTGTCATGGAAAAATTAAAATTAAAGTTATTTACTCAAAGACAAAACATAAAAAGCACATACAACACAGAAACACAAATTATTAGATTCTACACACATAAAAATTCATTTGAATGAATATAGCCAAAATAAATATAACAGAGGAAAATATTTACAAAAATGTATGTCTCTGAAAGTACATTTTTAAATTTTTTATTATTTTTTTTAACTTTTATTTAGTAAATATAAATTTCCAAAGTACAGCTTATGGAATACAATGGCTTTCCCCTACCCCATAACTTCCCTCCCACTCCCGCTCCCTCTCCCATTCCATTCTTCATCAAGATTCATTTTCAACTATCTTTACATACAGAAGACCAATTTAGTGTGTATTAAGTTAAGATTTCAACAGTTTGCACACACACAGAACATAAAGTGTAAAATACTGTTTCAGTACTAGTTATAGCATTAATTCACATTGAGTAACACATTACGGACAGAGATCCTACATGAGGAGTAAGTGCACAGTGACTCCTGTTGTTGACTTAACAATTTGACACTTTTGTTTATGGTGTCAGTAACTTCCCTAGGCTCTTGTCATGAGTTGCCAAGGCTATGGAAGCATTTTGAGTTCACAGACATTGACCTTATTTAGACAAGGTCATAGCCAGAGTGGAAGTTCTCTCTTCCCTTCAGAGGAAGGTACCTCCTTCTTTGATGACTGGTTCTTTCTACTGGGATCTCATTCACAGAGATCTTTCATGTAGGTTTTTTTTTTTTTTTTTTTTGCCAGAGTGTCTTGGCTTTCTGTGCGTAAATTACTCTCATGGGCTCTTCAGCCAGATCTGAATGCCTTAAGGGCTGATTCTGAGGCCAGATTGCTGTTTTGGACATCTGCCATTCTATGAGTCTGCTGTGTATCCCTCTTCCCATGTTGGATCGTTCTCTCTCTTTTTTATTCTATCAGTTAGTATTAGCAGACACTAGTCTTGTTTATGTGATCCTTTTGACACTTAGTCCTATGATTATGATCAATTATGAACTGAGACTGATCACTTTGACTAGTAAAAGGGCACTGGTACATGCCACCTTGATGGGTTTGAATTGGAACCCCTAGCACATTTCTAACTCTACCATTTGGGACAAGTCAGCTTGAGCATGTCCCAAATTGTACATTTCCTCCCTCTCTTATTCCCACTCTTATATTTAACAGGGATAACCTTTCAGTTAAATTTAAACACCTAAGAATAATTGTGTGTTAATTAAAGAGTTCAACCAATAGTATTAAGTAGAACAAAAAAATACTAAAAGGGATAAAATATTAAGTTGTACATCAACATTCAGGACAAGGGTGGATCAAGTCACTATTTATCATAGAAACAGAAGAGTTTGGCAAAGTAGCAGGATATAAAATCAATGTACAAAAATCAACAGCCTTTGCATACACAGGCAATGCCACAGCTGAGAAAGAACTTCTAAGATCAATCCCATTCACAATAGCTACAAAAACAATCAGATACCTTGGAATAAACTTAACCAAGGACGTTCAAGATATCTACAGTGAGAATTACAAAATCTTAAAGAAAGAAATAGGAGAGGATACCAAAAAATGAAAAAATCTTCCATGCTCATGGATTGGAATAATCAATAGCATCAAAATGTCTATTCTCCCAAAAGCAATTTATAGATTCAATGCAATACCAGTCAAAATACCAGACATTCTTCTCAGATCTAGAAAAAATGATGCTGAAATTCATATGGAGATGCAGGAGACCCTGAATAGCTAAAGAAATCTTGTACAACAAAAACAAAGCCAGAGGCATCACAATACCAGATTTCTGGGCATCATACAGGGCAGTTGTAATCAAAACAGCATGGTACTGGTACAGAAACAGATGGATAGACCTATGGAACAGAATAGAAACACCAGGAATCAATCCAAACATCTACAGCTAACTTAGATTTGATCAAGGATCCAAAACCATTTCCTGGAGTAAGGAAAGTCTGTTCAATAAATGGTGCTGGGAAAACTGGATTTCCTTGTGCAGAATCATGAAGCAAGACCCCTACCTTTCCCCTTACAAAAAAATCCACTCAACATGGATTAAAGATCTAAATCTGTCCAGCGCCGCAGCTCAATAGGCTAATCCTCCGCCTGCGGCGCTGGCACACTGGGTTCTAGTCCCAGTCAGGGTGCCGGATTCTGTCCCTGTTGCCCCTCTTCTGGGCCAGCTCTCTGCTGTGGCCCGAGAGTGCAATGGAGGATGGCCCAAGTGCTTGGGTCCTGCACCCCATGGGAGAGACCAGGAGAAGCACCTGGCTCCTGCCTTCAGATCAGCGCGATGCGCTGGCCCGGAGCAGGCCAGCCGCAGCGGCCATTGGAGGGTAAACCAATGGCATAGGAAGACCTTTCTCTCTCTGTCTCTCTCTCTCTCACTGTCCACTCTGCCTATCAAAAAAAAAAAAAAAGATCTAAATCTATGACCTGATAGCATCAAATTATTAG
The DNA here is from genome assembly GCF_051225735.1 of Oryctolagus cuniculus. Classification (NCBI taxonomy): domain Eukaryota; kingdom Metazoa; phylum Chordata; class Mammalia; order Lagomorpha; family Leporidae; genus Oryctolagus; species Oryctolagus cuniculus. The sequence continues at coordinate 33,376,579 of NC_142880.1, read as the reverse complement.
AGAACATTGGAGAAACCCTGCAAGATATTGGCACCGGCAAAGACTTCTTGGAAAGACCCCGGAAGCACAGGCAGTCAAAGCCTAAATTAACATTTGGGATTGCATCAAATTGAGAAGCTTCTGTACTGCAAAAGAAACAGTCAGGAGTGAAGAGGCAACCGACAAAATAATTGAGACGTTTCTATACTGCAAAAGAAACAGGAAAGTGAAGAGGCAACCGACAGAATGGTAAAAAAAATTTGCAAACTATGCGACAGATAAAGGGTTAATAACCAGAATTTACAAAGAGATCAAGAAACTCCAAAACAACAAAACAAACAAACCAGTCAAGAGATGGACCAAGGACCTAAAAAGACAACTTTCAAAAGAGGAAATCCAAATGGCTAACAGACACATGAAAAAATGTTCAGGATCACTAGCAATCAGGGAAATAGATATCAAAACCACAATGAGGTTTCACCTCACCCCGGTTAGAATGGCTCACATATAGAAATCTACCAACAGATGCTGGTGAGGATGTGGGGAAAAAGGGACACAAACCCACCATTGGTGGGAATGCGAACTGGTAAAGCTACTATGGAAGTCAGTTTGGAGATTCCTCAGAAACCTGACTATAACCCTACCATAAAATCCAGCCATCCCATTCCTTGGAATGTACCCAAAGGAGATTAAATTGGGAAACATAAAAGTTGTCTGCACCTTAATGTTTATTGAAGCTCAATTCACAATAACTAAGACCTGGAACCAACCCAAATGCCCATTAACAGTAGACTGGATAAAGAAATTATGGGATATGTACTCTATAGAATACTATACAGCAGTAAAAAACAGTGAAATCTGGTCATTTGGAACAAAATGGAGGAATCTGGAACACATCATGCTGAGTGAAATAAGCCAGCCCCAGAGGGACAAATATCATATGTTCTCCCTGATTGGTGACAACTAACCGAGCACCAAAAAGGAAACCTGTTGAAGTGAAATGGACACTTTGAGAAACAGTGACTTGATCTGAAAGTACATTTAATTAACATAGCGGACCAATATTATACTCACAGCATTTTGTCATTATTCAATTAGCACAAAGTTATTTATATTAATTTCATATATGGAAAATACATATGCAGGAAAAGGCATAGATAACATCGACTATGGTGATGATTTTTGAGATGTGACATTAAAGGCATGATCCATACAAGAAATCATTGTTTAGCTGGATTTCATTTAAGTTAAAGACTTTTGTTCTGTGAGAGATAATGCCAGGGAAATGAGAAAATAAGCCACAGTTTGGGAGAAAATATTTGCAAAAGATACATCTGGTAAAAGATGCTGTCTGAAATATTTAAAGAGCTCTTAAACTCTGCCATAAAAAAACAAACAACCTGGTGAAAAAATGGCAGGCAGACCTTGGCAGGCACATTACCAAAAAAGATATACGGATAGTGAATAAGCATATGAATATGTATTCCGCATCACAAACAAATTAAAACAATAATAAGGTAGCACTATGCACTCATCAGAGTGAACAAAATCCTGAACACAACACCAAATGCTGACAAGGACATGAAACCATTCCTGGTAGGAATGAAAAACAAGCAGATTGCTAATATACAATCTTTCAGCCCCCTTCCTTGGTGTTTATATAAAGGAGTTGAAAAGTTAGGTCCACAGGAAAATCTACACTTGGCTGTTTGAAGCATCTTTATTCATAATTGCAAAACTTGGAAGCCACCAAAATTTTGTCCTTAAGGGGTATTGAACTTTTGTAAATTTTTTTCAACCACAGCTAAATACATAATGCAGATAAATAGAGAAAAGGTTTATTTAGAGGCTCACCACAGATCAGGCAGCCCTGTTGGCTTGGCCTCCATGAAGGCATCACTTTGACAAGGTCTTGAGGTGGGGCAGAACATCACGTGACAAGAGGGAGCACCTGTGGTGTGTCTGTCTGATTTTATAAAACATCATGATGGGACCATGGGTCTCCATCGTAGCAACTTGATCCAATCTAATGACTTCAAACACCATAATTGGATTAAGTTTCTACCTTTATTGTACCATTAGCATAAGCAGAAACCTTTAACATACATAGAAACCTTTAACATTTTTGGGAAAAGGTAAAATTGAAACCATAGTAAGTGGACAAATTTGTATGGTACATCCATACAAATGAGTTATTCAGCACCAAAAAAGTACTTTCAAGTCATGAGCAGAAATTCAAGTCATGAGGAGGAAATTTCAATCCATATTTCTAAATAAAAGAAAGCAACCTGAATAGACTATATGCTTTAGTCTATTTGACATTTATATGATGTTCTGGATAAGGAAAACTAGAGATGGTAAAAAGATCAGTAGTTTTTAGTAGTCAAAGATGGGTTGTGGAAGATGGAAAAATATGCACAGAACAGAGGATGTTTAAAGTTAAAATATTATGAATGATAATATAATGGGCTCATGTCACTCCTTATACATTTGTCCAAACCCATGGAATGTCCAGCATGAAGAGTAAAACCTAATGACTGAGGAGCAATGCATCAGTTTAGGTTTATCACTTGTAATGACTACCACTCTGGTAGAGTTTGATGATGGGTCAGGCTATGCCTGTATGAGAGTGGAAGAAGACAAGGAATTCTGTGCTTTACTCTCTATATGGAGGATCTAAGACTTCTGGAAAAAACAAGTGTAAATAAATAAGCAAGCAACTGTCGTTCCCCCTCTTCGTGGAGGAACGACACTAAACCCTGCCTAGGCTTCATATCCGAGTCACGGCACCATTATGTCGCTCCCCCTCTTCGTGGAGGAACGACACAGGACCCTGCGCTGTTCTTTCGTCTGCTCGGCCCTCCCCGGGTTTGCTGCTGGTTCTTCCCGGGTTGGCTACCGTCCCTTCCATCTCCGTGGAAGGGCGGTTCCCCCTGGCCACTTTCCCCACTTCCGCAGGGGAGCGGCACACCGCCGGCTGGCTCTCTCGGGGGCTGCACAGGTGTTCCTTCAGATAGATGTTCCCCTTAGATGTTCCTGGTGCATGTTGTCTCTCTCCTCCTTTATAGTCCTCTTCCACCAATCCCAACTCTGCTGCCCACACGCCGAGTATGCTGCTCTCCTCCAATCAGGAGCAGGATCAGCTCCTGGAGGTCATCACTCAAGTTGGCAAGAGGCAGCTGCGTAGAAGCTGTTTTCTCCTCTCCCAGCGCCATATTGTGGGAGAGCAGATGCATAGAATAAGTCTTAATTCCAGTAACTTAGTCTAGTCCGAGTTGCTCCCAGTTGCTCCCCACAAGCAACCTATCTGTACACATGGAACAAGCATTGTGTAATATAAAAGTCGAAACTTTTAAGGTAACAACCTTCCCATGCTTTTCAATTTTGACTTAGGTTAGATTTTAATATTATTCCTTGAATGAACTAACATGTATTTCTACTGTTTCTGTTTTTTTAATAACATTCATAGTAGAAAAAATGAGTATATAAGTATTCTGACAAAAATAGAAAAAATTTTAAAATTGCACCAATTTCAGAATGATAACTTATAGCTTTTCTTCTAATATAAAAAAATAATGCTGTATTTTCAGAATTTAAAGTCAACAGTTTTTTGGCCAGCAACCAGTTCCTATAAGTTCACCAATTAAAATACACCTGAATTTAAATTATACTTTGAGGAAAGAAATAGATTTTGAATTCATGAATTTCTTTTGTGTGAATCTTCTTTTGGTAGAAAATAAAATGTGAACATTCCATCAAATTGTAAGATGCTTAGATATAATTCTTTACAGCTTATACCATAAAATTATCAACCACATCATTTATATAATTACTATATTATGGAACATTTTGTTTTAGTTTTCTGTTTCTAACAAAGTTCCACATAATCAAAGCTTAAAATAACATTCACTTTCTCTCTCACAGTGGTGTGGGTCATAAACTCAGGCAGGCTGAACTAGATTCTTTGCTCAATTTCTTGTAAGATAAAAACCAAGGTATTAACTGGAAGGAAATATTTGAAAACTGCACATATAAGAAGGGAATACTATCCAAAATATATAAGGAACTTAACTCATTTACAAAATAATATGATTAAAAATGGTCAAAAGAACTGGATAGGCCGGCACTGTGGCTCACTTGGCTAATCCTCCGCCTGCAGCACCGGCACCCTGGGTTCTAGTCCTTTTTTTTTTTTTGCAGCATCATCCATAGAGGAGGTTATTTGGAGCTAGAAAAATACAAGGGATAATGACAAAAACAAATTTATTTAAACACTAAAAATTTATGATTGGTCTATATTGAGATTTTGATTTTAAAAAATATTTTGCCTTGGCTGGTGATGCTAATCCTCCCCTTGTGGCGCTGGCACCCCAGGGTTCTAGTCCCGGCTGGGGCGCCGGATTCTGTTCCGGTTGCTCCTCTTCCAGTCCAGCTCTCTGCTGTGGCCTGGGAAGGCAGTGGAGGATGGCCCAAGTGCTTGGGTCCTGCACCCGCATGGGAGACCAGGAGGAAGCACCTGGCTCCTGGCCATTTGGGCCATTTGGGGGTGAACCAACGGAAAAGGAAGACCTTTCTTTCTGTCTCTCTCTCTCACTGTCTAACTCTGCCTGTCAAAAAAAAATTGGATAGACATTTGTCAAAAGGAGACATACGGATGGCACAATAGCATATGACAAAATACTCAACACCCACTCATCATCAGGGAAGTACAAACTAAAACCACCATGAACTATCAATTCATACACATTTAAATGCCTTTATGAAAAAGAAAACGTGTTGGTGGGGATGTGGAGAAAACGGGAACTTGCACACTGTTTTGGGGCATGTAAATTAATACATCCTATAAGGGAAATTGTGTGGAAGTACCTTAAAAACTTGAAAATAGAACAACCATAAAATCTAACAATCCTACTTGTGATTAAATATCTTGCATTGTCGTGTTAAATGTACTAATGGAATATTATTCAGTCTTAACAAAAAAAGGAAATCCTTTTATCTGTGACAGCACAGATGAATTTGGGGGCATTTTGCTAAATGAAGTAAGTCAGACACAGAAAGAAAAAAACTACATGGTCACAATTACACATGGAATCTAAAAAGGTGTGCTCATTGTGGCACAGTACGTCAAGTCTCTGCTTGTGACGCTGGCATCCCTTTTGGAGTTCCAGATCAAGTCCTGGCTGCTCTGCTTCCAATCCAGCTCCCTACTAATGCTCCTGGGAAGACAGCAGAATATGGCCCATGTATTTGGACCCCTGCCACCCATGTGGGAAACGTGGATAGAGTTACTGGATACTGGCTTCAGCCTGATCCATCCTTGACTGTTGCAGGCATTTAGAAGGTGAAGCAGCAGATGGAAGGTCTGTCTCTCTCTTTCTGCTCTGTCACTCTGCCTTTCAAATAAATAAGTAATCATTTTTTTCTTTTCAAAGTTGCACTCATAAAAGTGTAAAGTAAAATGGTGGCTGCCAGGAACTAGGGGTGTGATTAGGGTAGAAATGGACAGCTGTTTGTTAGAGGGTTCAAAATTTCAGTTATGCAGGATGAATATGTTCTAGAGATCTGTTGTACAGCATGGTGACTGTAGTTAATGATGTGTACTTGAAAGTGTTAAGAGAGTACATCTGCACTGGTCTCAAATATGTGTTGAAAAAGCCTATATGAGGTGATAAGTATCTTAACATGAGTTTAGTAATCATTTTATAATATATACTTGTATCAAAAACATGATGTTATATACCACAAATATATACAATATTTTTCAAAAATATCTAAATAAAACTGGGGATGCATTGGGAGCTGAGGTCTTAGCTGGAGCTGAGCTGAGGTCTTAGCTGGAGCGTCTTGTAAAGAACACACTGGATGATTGGCAAAACTTAGCTCCATGTACTTGTAGAGCTGAAGTTTCCATTTTTTTTTCATCATTCTTAGTGGTATAAGACTGTGGTGGGTATTTCTTATCTTCTAGAGTCATTTCATATTGCTTACCTATCATTGCATGTGTCCTATACTAAACTTATTTTTACAATTTTTTTGTCTTTTAACTTTTATTTAATAAATATAAATTTACAAAGTATATCTTTTGGGTTATAGTGGCCTTTTCCCCCATAACCACCCACCCACCTGCAACAGTCCCATCTCCCACTTGCTCTCCCATTCCATTCTTCATCAAGATTCATTTTCAATTATCTTTATATACAGAAGATCAATTTAGTAAATACTAAATAAAGATTTCAACAGTTTGCACCCACACAGAAACACAGAGTATAGAGTACTGTTTGAGGACAAGTTTTACCGTTAATTCACATAGTACAACACATTAAGGACAGAGATCCTACATGGGGAGTAAGTGCACAGTGACTCCTGTTGTTGATTTAACAATTGACACTCTTATTTATGATGTCAGTAATCCCCCAAGGCTCTTGTCATGAGCTGCCAAGGCTATGGAAGCCTCTTGAGTTCACCAATTCCAATCTTATTTAGACAAGGTCATAGTCAAAGTGGAAGTTCTCTCTTCTCTTCAGAGAAAGGCACCTCCTTCTTTCATGGCCTGTTCTTTCCACTGGGATTTCATTCACAGAGATCTTTCATTTAGGTCCTTTTCTTTTCTTTTTTTTTTTTTTTTTTTTTTTTTTTGCCACAGTATTTTGGCTTTCCATGCCCGAGAACTCTCATGAGCTTTTTAGCCAGATCTGAATGCCTTAAGGGCTGATTTGGAGGCCAGAGTGCTGTTTAGGACATCTGCCATTCTGTGAGTCTGCTGTATCCCTCTTCTTATGTCGGATTGTTCTCTCCTATTTAATTCTATCAGTTAGTATTAGCAGACACTAGTCTTGTTTATGTGATCCCTTTGACACTTAGTCCTATGATTATGATCAATTATGAACTGAGACTGATCACTTTGACTAGGGAGATGGCATTGGTACATGCCACCTTGATGGGGTTGAATTGGAATCCCCTGGCACATTTCTAACTCTATCATTAGGGGTAAGTCCGATTGAGCATGTGTTGAACTGTACAACTCCTCCCTCTTTTATTCTCACTCTTGTATTTAACAGAGATCACTTTTCAGTTGAATTTAAACACCTAAGAGTAATTGTGTGTTAATTAAAGAGTTCAACCAATGGTATTAAGTATAACAAAAAATACTAAAAGGAATAAAATAGTTGTTCCTCGACAGTCAGGACAAAGGCTAATCAAGTCATTGTTTCTCATAGTGTTCATTTCTATTCAACTGTTTTCCTTCTTGGAGCTCAGTTAGTTGTCACCGATCAGGAGAACACATGATATTTGTTCCTTTGGGACTGGTATTTCACTCAGCATGATGTGTTCCAGATTCCTCCATTTTGTTGCAAATGACCGGATTTCATTGTTTTTAATTGCTGTATAGTATTTAATAGAGTACATATCCCATAATTTGTTTATCCAGTCTACTGTTGATGGGCATTTGGGTTGATTCTAGGGCTTAGCTATTGTGAATTGAGCTGCAATAAACATTGAGGTGCAGACAGCTTTTTATGTTTGCCAATTTAATTTCCTTTGGATAAATCCAAGGAGTGGTACGGCCGGGTTGTATGATGGGGTTATATTCAGATTTCTGAGGAATCTCCAAACTGACTTCCATAATGGCTTTACCAGTTTGCATTCCATCAACAGTGGGTTAATGTCCCTTTTTCCATACATCCTCACCAGCATTTGTTGTTGGTAGATTTCAAACTATCCCTCCTTGCAGATGATATGATTCTTTATTTAGGGGATCCAAAGAACTCTGCTAAGACACTATTGGATCTCCTAGAAAAGTTTGGCAAAGTAGCAGGATATAAAATCAATGCACAAAAATCAAGAGCCTTTGTATACACAGGCAATGCCACGGCTGAGAAAGAACTGCTAAGATCAATCCCATTCACAATAGCTACAAAAATATTCAAATACCTTGGAATAAACTTAACCAAGGATCTTAAAGATCTCTACAGTGAGAATTACAAAATCTTAAAGAAATAGAAGAAGATACCAGAAAAAGGAAAAAATCTTCCATGCTTATGGATTGGAATAATCAATAGCATCAAAATGTCTATTCTCCCAAAAGCAATTTATAGATTCAATGTGAAACCAGTCAAAATACTAAAGAAAGTCTTCTCACATCTGCAAAAACAATGCTGAAATCATATGGAGACACAGGAGACCTCGAATAGCTAAATACACCTTGTACAACAGAAACAAAGCCAGAGGCATCACAATACCAGATTTCTGGGCATTCCACAGGGCAGTTGTAATCAAAACAGCATGGTACTGGTACAGAAACAGATGGATAGACCTATGGAACAGAATAGAAACACCAGGAATCAATCCAAACATCTACAGCCAACTTAGATTTGATCAAGGATCCAAAACCAATCCCTGGAGTAAGGACAGTCTATTCAATAAATGGTGCTGGGAAAACTGGATTTCCTTGTGCAGAAGCATGAAGCAAGACCCCTACCTTTCACCTGACACAAAAATCCACTCAACATGGATTAAAGATCTAAATCTGTGACTCAACACCATCAAATTATTAGAGAACATTGGAGAAACCCTGCAAGATATAGGTACCGGCAAAGACTTCTTGGAAAAGATGCCAGAGGCACAGGTAGTCAAAGCCAAAATTAATAAATGGGCTTTGCAAACTATGCAACAGATAAAGAGTTAATAACCAGAATCTACAAAGAGATCAAGAAACTCTGCAGCAACAACACAAACAACCCACTTAAGAGATGGGCCAAGGACCTAAAAAGACATTTTTCAAAAGAGGAAAACCAAATGGCCAACAGACACATGAAAAAAATGTTCAGGATCACTAGCAATCAGGGAAATGGAAATCAAAACCACAATGAGGTTTCACCTCATCCCAGTTAGAATGGCTTATTTTTACAATTTTTTTAATACTGTAGTCTTTCCTAGTTTTATAGGATTTAGAGTTAATTTCACTTGTGAGTGATGGTGCTGAAAAGATAGTTTGATTTTTGTATCACTAGTATGTCCAACTTGCACATATAGAGAAGAAATTGTCAATGTTAACAATATTTCTGCATTTATCAAGTTGCTATTAAAGTTTACTTGATTTGTTCTATGAGTTTGTCTTCCATATACCAGTGCCAAATCCATTGAACCATAGTGTCATTGGAAACTGGCACATGAACTAATATATTTATTGCAGAATCAACCAATATTTCCAATCTTGGCAATATAAAGTTCCACACGAGAAACTGCAAAGGTTTAATATTTTTTATGTTGGTTATTTAATTCAACAATTTCTTTCAAAAATTCTTTTACTTTTGAGTTTCTTTACGTTTCATATAAATAGCATGCAAATAGCAATGCTTATTGCTGCTTTAGAAACTAATATTGGAAAGTAAAATATTCTTAGTGTAGCACTTCTCAAAAGCAAACGCAATATGATACACCTATAAAAGACTACTAGAAATTCAGTTTGTTATTTCTTTGGATCTATATAACCATTTTTTCATTTATTATTATTGCCCCTCTCACAAAAACTTTGTTTTCTCCTGACAAAAGATGTTTGATGTAGCTCTTGTCATCAGCAAATAAAATTATAATAAAGTTTTTATTTTGGTTGTTTAGCTAATTATGTTTAAAATAATTAAAAAATATATATAAGCTAGTATAATTGTAAAATAGCATGTTAAGAGCAACTAAAAGCTTGTATTTTCTCAAACCTTTATATACTTTGTGTTGGTATTGGAAAACATTGTAAAATATCACATAATGCAGTGAAGTACTATTGTACCTATAATAATAAAGGTTTATAAAAATTCCTTTTCTAGTAATTTTATGTTTGGGGTTTTATTGAGAGTTTGATGTTGAGGTGTTTTACAAAACAACTAAAACCATTGGAAAAGTTGATAATATTTTCATTTTCTATAGTTATGACTTTTTTTTTTGAGGGGGAGGCATAATCAATTTAAGCCTTATTTGTTTTTATTTGCCTCTGAGAATTTAATTCTAACATTTCTAAGGAAAATATTTCTGAAGACATTAATTTTTTAGTTTTGGAAATTTGAGATTATATGATTAACTATTTCTATTAATCTTAGTGAAAAGCAATCCTAATTAATAGCATCGTATATTGTAGGGCATGTATTGTCTCCGTTATATATCACACTACTCAAATAGTAGTTTATCAACTACAGTTTATTAAACACTGTTATCAGGACTACCAAAATAATCCAGGAACTGAGAATAAGCATTTATAAGCCATGCAGCCATTTGACGTTTTATTCTCATTCAGTATTGGGACTCATCTTCAACAGGATGTCCAAGTAAACCAGATGAAGATGTCTTCAAAAGAAAACACAAGGGTCAGGCCCTGTGGAGCACTTGGCTAAGTCTCTGCCTTCAGCGCCAGCATACATATGGGCACCGGTTTGCTCCAGCTGCTCCTCTTCCAATCCTGCTCTCTGCTTATGGTTTGGGAAAGCAGTAGAATGTGGTCCAAGTGCTTGGGCTCTTGCAACTGTGTGGGAAATTAGAGGAAGCTCCTGGCTTTGGATAGGCCCAGCTCTAGCCGTTGTGGTCATTCTGGGAGTGAACCAGCGGATGGAAGACCTCTATCTCTGTCTCTGCCTCTATCTGACTCTACCTCTGAAATAAATAAACAAAATCTTTACAAGAAAAAAAAACAGGAATGCATAAAGCTGTAAGAAGAAGCAAGCCACTTATAAAACATGGCATATTTCATAAATACAGTTTAGAAAATAAAATTTTCATTAGACATATTTTTAGATAAATTAGTTTAAGACAGTTAATGGTAAATAAATGGAAAGGAAAAATACAGGCCACCTAGAGAGAAAAAATGTTGAAGTGAATGTGTAGAAATTGCATGTTAGGCAGAAGGGGCAATTACTTACCAGTATCACCAGCACATGTGAAGAATCTTTGATTAACATATTCAGTAATCAAGAGATAACTTCTAGAGTAATTAATCTCTAATTGCTAGAAGGCTTAAAAATATGACATCATAGTCAACCCTGTGAAGTAGCTCAGAGAACAGCTAAAAGCTTTAGGTCAATATTCCTAACACAAAAACAAGTTCACCTTTGATTTCCATTCAATCATTTTTTTTCTCCCCAAGTGGCCTGCACTTTTTGATTTCCATCCACTTCTCATTAGCTGCTTCATATTAATTTATCTGATCTGTGTAATTCAATTTTTTAAAAGAAGATTTATTTATTTGAAATGCAGAGTGACAGAGCAGGAGAGACAGAGGAAGAGATCTTCTATCCTCTCATTCACTCCCTGTATGGCCTCAATAGCTAAAGCAGGATCAGGCTGAAGCCAGGAGCCTGGAATTCCATCTACATCCCCCATTTGGGTGACAGGGGGACCTTCTTCTGTAGCTTTCCCAGGTGCATTAGCAAGGTGTTGGATGGGAAGTGGAGCAGCCAGGACTTGAACCTGTGCTCCAACAAAGGACACCAGCACTGCAAATGTCAGATTAACCTGATGTGACACCACCCCGGCTCCTCCAATTTTTCTTTTTATGAGTATAGAGAATAAAGACATGGACAGAATTACAACACAAGATGGTGCAGCTCTCGGGCTGGCAAGAAGGGCTAAAACTGAAGGAGATGGGAGACCCAGAGAAAGTAGGAGGGTGTTAATCAGTAAAAAGCTTTGAAATACTCTTCTGAAATGTGCAACATTTTATGAATAATGACCTTGAAATACGAATTTCTTTGTGATTTCTTTTGAAGTCATCTTTACCTAGTTTACTTAAACATTTTATCTTTTTAATTTTACATGACTCACAACAAAGACTTGTTAAAATTGCAACACTTGTGACTAGATTTATCACATGAAATCCTTGGCATATTCTAACTTTTACATCATTGTTCTCAGGCTGTCCATGATTATGTGTATCTTTATCATGAATTCATTGAGACTATGCATTTTTAATTATTTTCTTGAGTGCCCTTTAAGGTGGAAATGTTCAACATGATGTTGTTTGCTGAAACTATACCTCTGAACATATAAATCCTGTTTAGTAATACCTTTTATTTTACATTAAAATTAGACTAAATGGCATTCTTACAGACAGTTCAACACAAGTGCTGACTTAAAAATCTGTCCGCTTTACATTCCAGTGAATATGGACTATGAGAAATAGACCTTGTTATACACCAGGAGCAACAGACAATGATGTTCCATGTTTATGACCCATTTGGTACTGGGTGTTTTTCATTGCCCCTCAGATATGCTGTCCATCCTTCTCCACTGTGTGCTGTGTTGTCTGGTGTCCAGTGGGTTTAATGCTGGAAGCACAGGCAGGTGATGGTAGTGGAGTGTGGTCAGAGCTCCTATTCTTCCAGCTTCCTCTTACAGGCAGTTCCAGATTGGTTGCACCTCTTGGTTCACCTCTTGATAAAAAGCCAAAGCCTTTTACTGCTTACCATTCCCCTACAACTGCTCTTTCTGGATCTGTCCGTGCTTTCAGTCCTAGGAGGGCTAACAATTCTCCACTTTTTTTTTTTTTTTTTTGGACAGGCAGAGTGGACAGGGAGAGAGAGAGAGAAAGGTCTTCCTTTTTCTGTTGGTTCACCCACCAGTGGCTGCTGCAGCTGGTGCACTGCGACCGGTGCACTGCGCTGATCCGAAGCCTGGAGCCAGGTGCTTCTCTTGGTCTCCCATGCGGGTGCAGGACCCAAGCACTTGGGCCATCCTCAACTGCCTTCCCGGGCCACAGCAGAGAGCTGGACTGGAAGAGGAGCGACCGGGACAGAATCCGGCACCCCAACCGGGACTAGAACCCGGGGTGCTGGTGCCACAGGCGGAGGATTAGCCTATTGAGCCACAGCGCCATACAACAATTCCCCACTTTCTTTAACACCTAAGAACTGTACTGCCTTGTTTTGTCGCTCCACCCATGTCTTTGGAAAGAATCCCTTTGACTACACCATTTGGGTGTCCTATTTTCTTTATCCAAACCCTAGCTGATATAATGCTCAGCTTTTAAATTTAGCTTTCTTAAAAATGAAATGCAAAATAATTCAGTATGAATATGACTGCTCATTTCATTTTGCTGATTAAATATTCTACCAGACATGAAGAGCATGTACCGGTTTTGGTCATTAACATGTAAAATATGCTCAGATATAGTTCAAAAGAGAAACAAATGAGGGAAAGCAGAGAAGGCAAATCTAAATGGCAAGAAGACATGGAATATCAAAAGAGATTTACAAATAGTGTAAGAAACAGGAAATCTAAAAACAGTAATCTAATGATGATCACAAGCATGTATATGAGACTTCTATATAAAAGCACTTATATGAGAGTTCCTATACACCAGGTTCTATTCTCTGTACTTTCTCACAAAAACTCTATCTGGAGGAACACTTCTCCACAGATAAGGAAACTGACAGGTGGTGTTCAGTAAATCAGTCTGGTTCAATAGCTTTTCCTCCTATCTTCTCTGGCACACTGTTTTTCCAATGATTTTGCTGATAAAACTTAAGCACAATAAAAGCTAGGTTGTTTGGTGCAGTGATTAAGACACCATTTGGGGCCGGCGCCACAGCTCAATAGGCTAATCCTCCACCTGCGGCGCCGGCACACCGGGTTCTAGTCCCAGTTGGGGCGCCAGATTCTGTCTCGGTTGCCCCTCTTCCAGGCCAGCTCTCTGCTGTGGCCCGGGAGTGCAGTGGAGGATGGCCCAAGTACTTGGGCCCTGCACCCGCATGGGACACAGCGCGCCAGCCACAGTGGCCATTGGAGGGTGAACCAACGGCAAAGCAAGACCTTTCTCTCTGTCTTTCTCTCTCACTGTCTACTCTGCCTGTAAAAAAAAAAAAAAAAAAAAAAAAAGACACCATTTGGGGCACCTGTGTTTCATATCGGGTGCCTGGGTTTGAGTCCTGGCTCTGCTTCCAATCCCAGCTTCCTGCTAGTGCACACTCTGTGAGGCCGCAGGCAGTGTCAAACACTCAGGTCCCTGACACTCACAGGGGAGATTCAGGTTGACTTCTTGCCTCCTGGCTTCAGCCTTACCCAGCTCTGCAGATTTTAGGTGAGTGTACCAGCAGGTGGGAGATCTCATTATCCCTGTCTTTCAAATAAAATGAAAGTAAATAATTAAAAAAAGACTTGATGAACAAATACATTTCCAATAGTAATGAAATCAAAGAATATAGATTTTAGAAATAAAGTTGGATTGGAATCCCAACTGTTAAATTTCAGTTGAAATTGCTTTTTACTAATTGTTCTTAAGCCTGACTTTTCTTTATTAAAAAAAAGATTTATTTATTTATTTGACAGGCAGAGTGATAGGGGTGGGGTGGAGGGGAGAGAAAGGGAGAGAAAAGAGCAGAGAGAGAGAGATGTTTCATCTACTGGTTTACTCCTCAAATGGCCAACATGGCTGGAGCTGGTACAGGCCAAAGTCAGGAGCCTGGAATCTGAATGTCCCACATGGAACACAGGAGCTCAAGTGCTTGAGCTATTTTTCTAGGCACATTAGCAGGAAGCTAGATTGAAAGTAGAGCAGCCAAGACTTGAACCAGAACTCACACTTGGATGTGAGATGTCAGCATCACAAGCAGAGGCTTAATCAGCTGTGCCACAAGGATGGCCCCAAGCCAAATTTCTTGCTTGCTATTTTTTTCCACAAATCATGAGTTTGCATGACACCTGTAAGTGTTGTTTGTTACTGTGGGTGCTTCCGTATTCTAAAATGAACTCTTCTCTTTAGGGTTATGATCTGTGAATATGCCTGTTAACAAAACACCCGTGATTAATAAATTTGAAGTAATATCTTCCTCTTACCATGAAAAACTCTTGGACTTTAATTTTCAAAATTTAAGTAACAAAAAGAGTCATGAATCAAGGTAAGTTGATCCACACACATAGTAGAGAATTAGAAAGTACAGTATATTGTAAAAATAACAACTAGTAACTGTCTAACCAAGAGTAAACACATTAAGGTTTAAAAGTTTATAATAGCTTATTGATAGTAAATGATCATAAATATCCTAAAAATTTGAATTCTGCACTTCTTTTTGAAATTTTCCTATAGTTATATTTTGCTATTTTGTCATAATAGCACATAAAATGCATAAGAGAAAGTATTTAATAGCCCCTGTTTTCTAAAGAGTTTTAGTTATTTCTAAGTCCTACGCTATTTCAAATTCAGCCGTAAGAGAATGCTTTTCTCTGTTTCAAATTATTTCCCTGGAATAAAGTTACTAAAATAGTGCAAGATGATCTTAAATGAACCTTCTCAAAGATTTTACAGAGAGTGTATTTTTTTCTGTTGTGTCCTTGTCCTAACACTATAGTAATCAAAAGGACAAAAGTTGTTATCCTCCCAGACTCCTACAGAGAGGAGAATAAAGTCCACAATAAACCCTCAAAAAGTGAGCAGATTTCCTGTAATTCATGGAAATGTTTAATACATTAATGTTATTCTGAAGTGCATCTAAATGGTCAGGGACACTAGAAATAAAAAGCATTGAACTAATAACCTAATTAAGCTTTGACTAGTGTGTTTTTTTAAAATTGTATTTTGGTTAATAGAGGGACAAAAAAACTTGTTTAAGAATTTTCTTAACAATACTAGCTACATTCAAAAATTGTAAATTTCCAAAATTCTTAATAATAGAATATCCACATACATTAAGTATATTTAAATAGAATACTGTAATAATGTTTATAAGAAGAAAAAAAAGGACAGAAATGTATACAGTGACAAAATAATTGTAAAATATGGGTATTATAAAGAGCAGATTTTCCCTGTGTTAAATCATTTTACAAGGGTACTTAAAACATTCATGGAAAATGGAATTAAATAAGTTTATTTGGATGTAAGCATTTTTGAAATTCTTTAATGAGTTTGGGGAGACAAATCATGTTGAAACCATAATATCTGCTAAGTAATTTAAAAAAAATCTCTAATGACTGATGAGACCAACCATCTGCTAATGTTTGTTGATGTTATAATATAGTCATATGTTTTTCTAATTTTTTGGCATGCGTCTTACAGATACATTGATATCCTTAAATATTTATTACAAATTCTCCCATTGACTGGCTTGTTTGTTAGCTTTATGTTTTAGATGACTTTAATTATATAGAAGTCTTAAAAATTGATATAGTCATTATGTTTTTAAGATCCATTCAAGTTGAGCGGAGCTGTATCATTTTATTGCTAATTTGTTCATTTAATTAATATACTATAAATTATCTTTTCCTTCTTTTATTGCTGGACATTTAATTATTTCCAGTTTGTGGTTATGATGAACAATATTTCTCTGAACATTCTTGCATAGGCATCTTGGCATACATCTAAGATATATACCTGTGAGTAGAATATAAGGATCATGAACTGTATCATTTAGTGAATAGAACTTGTTAATTTTTATTATTCAATTATCTCAATCTTTTATGATTAATCTTTTTCCTCTCTTGATTAAGAAATTTTTTCTTACTATAAAATCAAGTAGATAGTCTTGTATATTCTTTTCTAAAAACCTTATAACTTTCTTTTTATGTCTGTATTCCATCTGGCAATTTTTGTGAATAGCATTAAGTGCAGGTACTATTTCATCTTTTTATGTGCATACCCACCTCATCAACACTATGTATGGACAAGAACATTCTTTCCCTACCATTTTTTTGTTCAGTTATGGCATAATCCAAGAGTCCAGTATATAAATAACTGGGATATGTTTTTCTGTTCTCTATTCTGTGACACTAATGTGTTTATCTGTTTCACATCAATACTACACTGCCTTTAAAACTATGGTTTAGTAATAACATTGCTAGTCAATATGATAGAATTTCAAAACTTTTTCTTTATATTGGGATCAGCTGTCATTTTTTTTCCCCCCAAAAAACTTGCTGGGATATTCCTATTGAATTTTCTGAAAGCATATTTGGGGAGAACTGACATTTTTATCTTAATCAGGATTCCAATGTGTGAACATGGTATATCTATTTATTTATGTATAAAATTTTCTTGATGAAATTTTAGTATTTTTTGTAGGAACATAATTTGTCGTTTGTTAGATTTTTTTGTATGTGTTTAGTATTTTTGATGCTATTATAAATTGCATTCATATATAAGTTTGTAGAAATTACATTTTATAGTTGTTACCTGAAGAGAAAAATCTAATTTATTTTTATGCATTGAAGTTACATACAGAATTGCTAAATTCTCTTGCTAATTCTAAATATATCTGTCTCAATCCTAATTTAAAAGGGGTAATCCATATATTTCATAATTATGATTTTTTGCCAATTCTGCTATTTAATCCCTACTAGATATTATTGATATTTTATCTCTTTGTTTTTATTTTTGCTTCAATGCTTTGTCTTTTTTCATGTAAATGTAATATTAATGCAAAGAGAAAAGACTCAATGTAGTTCACAGACACAATTCTTAGAATAAATGATATTCCATTCCTGTTTCCCAACTTTCCCCTCCCTTCTCTTCTTTCTATCTTTTTAGCTTTTGAGATAATTTATTTTAAATTAAAACTATAGCAAGGGTTTAATGCTTCACTAAATAAAGAGAACAATAAAAAGACCTTAGTTTTGCAGTAATATAGGGAAGGACTATAAATAAAATCAAATGAAAGATGAACATTACATTCATATACAATAAACTTAAAATAATCACAGATCATTAAAGCTATGCTAGTGTAACATTCTTAACTGTTGGATTGACAAAAGTCTGACAAAAATGCATTTCATAGCAATACTGATACAAATTCTTTTTAAAATTTTTTTTCTTAATGTTAGCTTCCACACAGAGGAGAGAACATGTGGTATTTGTCTTTCTGTGTGTAGTTTATTTTGCTAAACTAGTTGCAGTCATTTGATGCAAATTGTAGAATTTCATTTTTTATAGCTAAATAATATTCCATTGTATATTTATACACCATGTGTTCTTTATCCATTCATCTGATGATGAACACCTTGGTTGATTCCAAATATTGTCAGTTGTGAACAGGTGAGTTGATATCTCACTGTGGTTTTGATTGCATTTCCCTGATGGCTTGATGTTAGCATGTTTTCATGTTCTTGTTAGCCATCTGTATTTCTTCTTTTGAGAACTGTCTGTTGAATTTCATCAGTTGATTCTTGCACATGATGAGAAGTAGGGATTTAATTTCATTCATATATATATATATATATATACACACACACACACACACACACCCAATTTGACAGCACCATTTATTGATGAGATTATCTTTAAACCAATGTATGGAAGGGCACTTTCATCAAGAATCAGTTGGCTGTATATATGTGGATTAATTTCTGCGCTCATTATTCTGTTCCACTGATCTATACATCAGCTTTTTGATAGTACCATGCTATTTTAATTACTATTGCTTTGTAGTATATTTTTTTTTAACTTTTATTTAACGAATATAAATTTCCAAAGTACGGCTTATGGATTACAATGGCTTCACCCCATAACGTCCCTCCCACCCGCAACCCTCCCCTCTCTCACTCCCTCTCCCCTTCCATTCACATCAAAATTAATTTTCAATTCTCTTTATATACAGAAGACCAGTTTAGCATACATTAAGTAAAGATTTCAACAGTTTGCTCCCACAAAGAAACATAAGGTGAAAAATAATAGATGATTTTTCAAATGATGATGAAATCAGATCAGACCTATTGTCATGTTTAATCCCAGTGAGAGTCAAGTTGGGAATTGATAATTTCTTTCTTTCTTTCTTTTTTTTTTTTTTTTACAGAAGATCAGTTTAGTATACATTAAGTAAAGCTTTCAACAGTTTGCACCCCCATAGAAACACAAAGTGAAATATACTGTTTGAGTACTCGTTATAGCATTAAATATCAATGTACAGCACATTAAGGACAGAGATCCTACATGAGGAGTAAGTGCACAGTGATTCCTGTTGTTGACTTTACAAATTGACACTCTTGTTTATGGCCTCAGTAATCTCCCCATGCTCCAGTCATGAGTTTCCAAGGCTATGGAAGCCCCTTGAGTTCTCCGACTCTTATCTTGTTTAGACAAGGTCATAGTCAAAGTGGAGGTTCTGTCCTCCCTTCAGAGAAAGGTACCTCCTTCTTTGAAGACCTGTTCTTTCCACTGGGATCTCACTCACAGAGATCTTTCATTTAGTTTTTTTTTTTTTTTTTTTTTTTTTTTGCCAGAGTGTCTTGGCTTTCCATGCCTGAAATACTCTCATGAGCTTTTCAGCCAGATCCGCATGCCTTAAGGGCTGATTCTGAGGCCAGAGTGCTGTTTAGGACATCCGCCATTCTATGAGTCTGCTGAGTATCTCGCTTCCCATGTTGGATCACTCTCCCCTTTATTTATTCTATCGGTTAGTATTAGCAGGTACTAGACTTGTTTATGTGCTCCCTTTGACTCTTAGTCCTTTCATTATGATCAATTGTGAACTGAAATTGATCACTTGGACTAGTGAGATGGCATTGGTACATGCCACCTTGATGGGATTGAATTGGAGTCCCCTGGTATGTTTCTAACTCTACCATTTGGGGCAAGTCAGCCTGAGCATGTCCCAAATTGTACATCTCTTCCCTCTCTTATTCCCACTCTTATGTTTAACAGGGATCACATTCAGTTACATTTCAACACTTAAGAATAACTGTGTATTAATCACAGAATTAAACCAGTCATAATTAGTAAAACAGATAAAAAAAACTACTAAGAGGGATAATGTACTAAGTTGTTCATTAACAGTCAGGGCTATGCTGATCAAGTCACCATTTCTCATAGTGTCCATTTCACTTCAACAGGTTTCCTTTTTGGTGTTCAGTCAGTTGTCACCAATCAGGGAGAACATATGATATTTGTCCCTCTGGGGCTGGCTTATTTCACTCAGCATGATGTGTTCCAGATTCCTCCATTTTGTTCCAAATGACCAGATTTCACTGTTTTTTACTGCGGTATAGTATTCTAAAGAGTACATATCCCATAATTTCTTTATCCAGTCTACCGTTGATGGGCATTTAGGTTGGTTCCAGGTCTTGGCTATTGTGAATTGTGCTGCAATAAACATTAGGGTGCAGACCGCTTTTTTGTTTGCCAATTTAAATTCCTTTGGGTAAATCCCAAGGAGTGGGATGGCTGGGTCGAATGGTAGGGTTATCTTCAGGTTTCTGAGGAATCTCCAGACTGACTTCCATAGTGGCTTGACCAGTTTGCATTCCCACCAACAGTGGGTTAGTGTCCCTTTTTCCCCACATCCTCGCCAGCATCTGTTGTTGGTAGATTTCTGCATATGAGCCATTCTAACCGGGGTGAGGTGAAACCTCATTGTGGTTTTGATTTGCATTTCCCTGATTGCTAGTGACCTTGAACATTTTTTCATGTGCCTGTTGGCCATTTGGATTTCCTCTTTTGAAAAATGTCTATTGAGGTCCTTGGGCCATCTCTTAAGTGGGTTGTTGGTTTTGTTTTTGTGGAGTTTCTTGATCTCTTTGTAGATTCTGGTTATTAACCCTTTATCTGTTGCATAGTTTGCAAATATTTTTTCCCATTCTGTTGGTTGTCTCTTCACTCTCCTGACTGTTTCTTTTGCAGTACAGAAACTTCTCAATTTGATGCAATCCCAATAGTTGATTTTGGCTTTGATTGCCTGTGCCTCCCGGGTCTTTTCCAGAAATTCTTTGCCTGTGCCAATATCTTGAAGGGTTTCTCCAATGTTCTCTAATAACTTGATGGTGTCAGGTCGTAGATTTAGATCTTTAATCCATGTTGAGTGGATTTTTGTGTAAGGTGTAAGGTAGGGGTCTTGCTTCATGCTTCTGCACGTGGAAATCCAGTTTTCCCAGCACCATTTATTGAATAGACTGTCCTTTCTCCAGGAATTGGTTTTAGATCCTTGATCAAATCTAAGTTGGCTGTAGATGTTTGATTTCTGGTGTTTCAATTCTGTTCCATTGGTCTATCCATCTGTTTCTGTACCAGTACCATGCTGTTTTGATTACAACTGCCCTGTAGTATGTCCTGAAATCTGGTATTGTGATGCCTCCGGCTTTTTTTTGTTGTTGTTGTACAAGATTGCTTTAGCTATTCGAGGTCCCTTATGCCTCCATATGAATTTCAGCATCATTTTTTCTAGATCTGCGAAGAATGTCTTTGGTATCTTGATTGGGATTGCATTGAATCTATAAATTGCTTTTGGGAGAATGGACATTTTGATGATGTTGATTCTTCCAATCCATGAGCATGGAAGATTTTTCCATTTTTTGGTATCATCTTCTATTTCTTTCTTTAAGATTTTGTAATTCTCATTGTAGAGATCTTTAATGTCCTTGGTTAAGTTTATTCCAAGGTATTTGATTGTTTTTGTAGCTATTGTGAATGGGATTGATCTTAGCAGTTCTTTCTCAGCCATGGCATTGCTTGTGTATACAAAGGCTGTTGATTTTTGTGCATTGATTTTATATCCTGCCACTTTGCCAAACTCCTCTATGAGTTCCAATAGTCTCTTAGTAGTGTTCTTTGGATCCCCTAAGTAAAGAATCATATCATCTGCAAAGAGGGATAGTTTGACTTCTTCCTTCTCAATTTGTATTCCTTTGATTTCTTTTTCTTGTCTGATGGCTCTGGCTAAAACTTCCAGAACTATGTTAAATAGCAGTGGTGAGAGTGGACATCCCTGTCTGGTGCCAGATCTCAGTGGAAATGCTTCCAACTTTTCCCCATTCAATAGGATGTTGGCTGTGGGCTTTTCATAAATTGCTTTGATTATATTGAGGAATGTTCCTTCTATACCCAATTTGCTTAGAGTTTTCATCATGAAAGGGTGTTGAATTTTATCGAATGCTTTCTCTGCATCAATTGAGATAATCATATGGTTTTTCTTCTGCAGTCTGTTGATATGGTGAATCACATTGATTGATTTGCGAATGTTGATCCATCTCTGCATACCAGGGATAAATCCCACTTGGTCTGGGTGGCTGATTTTCCTGATGTGTTGTTGTATTCTATTGGTGAGAATTTTATTGAGGCTTTTTGCGTCTATGTTCATCAGGGATATTGGTCTATAATTTTCTTTCAGTGCTGCATCTTTCTCTGGCTTAGGGATTAAGGTGATGCTGGCTTCATAGAAAGAATTTTGGAGGATTCCATCTTTTTCGATTGTTCTGAATAGTTTGAGAATGAATGGAATCAATTCTTCTTTAAATGTCTGGTAGAATTCAGCAGTGAATCCATCTGGTCCTGTGCTTTTCTTTGTTGGGAGGGCCTTTATTACTGTTTCAATTTCTGTCTCAGTTATGGGTCTGTTTAGGTTTTTGATGTCTTCCTGGTTCAATTTTTTTTTTAGGTAGGTTGCATGTGTCCAGGAATCTATCCATTTCTGATAGGTTTCCCTGTTTGCTGGCATACAGGTCCTTGTAGTAATTTCTGATGATTCTTTTTATTTCTGTGGTGTCTGTTGTTACATTTCCTTTTTCATCTCTGATTGTATTGATTGGGGTCTTTTCTCTTCTTTTTTTAGTTAGTTGGGCCAATGGGGTGTCAATTTTGTTTATTTTTTCAAAAAAACAGCTCTTCGCTTGCCTGATTTTTTGTAATTTTTTTTTATTCAATCCTGTTAATTTCTTCTCTGATTTTAATTATTTCTCTTCTCCTACTAGATTTGGGTCTGGTTTGCTGCAATATTTCTATGTCCTTGAGATGCGCTGAAAGGTCATTTATTTGGTGCCTTTCCAATTTCTTGATATAGGCCCCTATTGCTATAAACTTGCCTCTCAATACTGCTTTTGCCGTATCCCATAAGTTTTGATATGTTGTGTTGTTATCCTCATTTACTTCCAGAAAGTTTCTGATTTCTCTTTTGATTTCTTGAATGACCCAGTGTTCATTCAGGAGCATGTTGTTCAGTCTCCATGTGTTTGCATACTTTCTGGGGTTTCCTGCGTTGCTAATTTCCAGCTTCATTCCACTGTGGTCTGAGAAGCTGCATGGTATGATTGTAATTCTTTTAAATTTGCTGAGACTTGCTTTATGGCCTAGTATGTGTTCAATCCTAGAGAAGGTTCCATGCACTGCTGAGAAGAATGTGAAGTCTTTAGATGTAGGATTGAAAGTTCTGTAGATATCTGTTAGATCCATTTGGGCAATAGTGTCGATTAAATCTGCTGTTTCCTTGTTGATCTTCTGTCTGGATGATCTATCTATTTCTGGGAGTGGAGTATTGAAGTCCCCCAGTACTATTGTATTGGAATCTAAGTCTCCCTTTAAGTCCCTTAACATATCTTTTAAATAGACCAGTGCCCTGTAATTAGGTGCATATACATTTATAATAGTTACATCTTCCTGTTGAATTGAACCCTTAATCATTATATAGTGCCCTTCTTTGTCTCTCTTAACAGTTTTTGTATTAAAGTTTATTTTGTCTGATATTAATATGGCTACACCTGCTTTTTTTTAGTTTCTGTTGGCATTGAATATCTTTTTCCAACCTTTCACTTTCAGTCTGCATGCATCTTTGTCAGAGAGATGTGTTTCTTGTAGGCAACAAATAGTTGGGTGTTGTTCCTTAAGCCAGTCAGCCAGTCTGTGTATTTTAACTGGACAGTTAAGGCCATTCACGTTTAATGTGACTATTGATACATAGTGACTTTGCCCTGACATTTTCCCGGAGACGTTTTCTAGTATATGCTTTGAGCTTCCCATGCTCTTTTACTGGTAGGTGTTCTTCCTTTCCCTTCTTTCATATTGATGGCGGTGTTTCTTTGTTTCTGAGTGTAGCACATCTTTAAGTATCTTTTGCAGGGCCGGAGGAGTGGCCACAAAGTCTTTCAATTTCTGTTTGCTATGAAATTCGCAAATGAGAGCTTAGCAGGATCTAAATATTCTAGGCTGGCAATTTTTCTCTCTTAGCACCTGTTCTATGTCTCGCCATTCCCTCCTAGCCTGTAGTGTTTCTGATGGGAAGTCTGCTGTGAGTCTAATTGGAGATCCTCTGAGAGTCATCTGACGTTTCTCTCTTGCACATTTTAGGATCTTTTCTTTATGTTTCACTGTGGTAAGTTTAATTACAACGTGTCGTGGTGAGGATCTCTTTTGGTCATGTTTACTGGGGGTTCTATGAGCTTCCTGTACTAGGATGTCTCTGTCCTTCTCCAAACCTGGAAAGTTCTTTGCTAGTATCTCACTAAAAAGGCCTTCAAATCCTTTCTCTCTCTCCATGCCTTCAGGAACTCCTAGAACTCGAATGTTGGTTTTTTTAATAGTATCCTGTAGATTCCCCACAATATTTTTTAGATTTCTAATTTCCTCTTCTTTTCTTTGGTTTGACTGTATGTTTTCCTGTGCTCTGTCTTCTAAGTCCGATATTCTCTCTTCTGCTTCCCCCATTCTGTTTTTAAGGCTCTCTAATGTGTTTGTCATTTGATCTATTGAGCTCTTCATTTCATTTTGATTTCTCTTCACTATCACACTTTCCTGTTCTACTAGTTTCTGCATTTCAGTTGGATTCTTCCTTAAAATTTCATTTTCAAGAGAGAGATTTTCAATCCTGTTCAATAAGGATTTCTGTAGTTCAAGGATTTGCTTTTGAAAACTTCTAAATGTTCTTATCATAAATTTTTTGAAATCTGTATCTTGCATTTCTTCTATCTCATCATCTTCATAATCTTGGCTTGGGGTGTTTTGTTTATTTGGAGGTGTCATAGTGTCATCATTGATCTTGTTCCCTCGATTTCTATGTTTATTGCTTGGCATGGTTAATTCTGTTTCCCTCACTGTGAGTTTTTTTTTTTTTATACTATATCTGTTTTAAGTGGACTGCCTGCTGTTGGAGGAGCTTTGGAGGCTTGAGATGGGTGTGGCCTGAGAGCTCTGCTTGGTTCTTCAGGGTTACAGGTGTGCAAAGGTGACACCCTCAGGTTATGCATGGTAAATCTCTCTTGATTTATTTATTTATTCATTTATTTTATTTTATTTTATTTTTTATTCAGGAGGTAAGTAATATTGAAGGCTGAGCAGAATTGATGGTATTTAGCTTCCGATCGATCTCTGGCTTCTACCCAAAGAGTCTGTGCAGGCTCGGTTTCTCCTGTGGACTCCCACTGGGTTGCCTAGGCTACTGAATTGTAGCCTTAACTCTCCCCTTTTATTATGTATATCCCAGCTCTTTGTCTCTTTCTCGCCTTTGCAAGGGTGGCAGAGAGTGGAACTTGTCTGTACCAGTATGCCCCCACCTTTTTATTTATTTATTTATTTATTTATTTATTTATTAATTTTTCCTTCTCTCCTGTAGTCAGTCTGTTGAACTTTCCCGCTTCAGTGCCCACTTCCCTCTAAAATTCTGTCCGCCGTTTCCCCGCCAATGTCTCCGGTTACTGAGCTCACCTCTGCTTCCAGCGCCAATGTGTGGACTCGGAGCCCTGGGCGTCTCTCCTCTCCCCGCTGGTGTCTGTGTCACATCGACTCCCCTTCCCGCACTGGCTCTCAGACTCTGCGTCTCCCGCGGTTTGGCTTCCGCGTGGTGGGCGACCCTGCTCTCCCAGTAGGTCCTCTGAGTCACAGCGAATAGCTCCGGAAGAGTTTCCTCTGCAATTTTTTCCCTGATCCTTTTTCTGAGGCTACCGTAATTCCGCTTTTATTAAACTAAATTTTCCCGGACTATCAGTGCGCGCCCTCACTATTCTGCCATCTTGGCTCCGCCTCTCCGCTTTGTAGTATATATTGAAGACAGGTATTGTGATACTTCTGGTTTGATTTATACAAAAATTAACTCAAAATGCATCAAGGATATAAATCTATGATCATACCAACAAGTTACTAGAGAAGAACATTGGGGATACTGTTTATTTTATCTATGCATTGGTATA
Organism: Oryctolagus cuniculus; assembly: GCF_051225735.1. Classification (NCBI taxonomy): domain Eukaryota; kingdom Metazoa; phylum Chordata; class Mammalia; order Lagomorpha; family Leporidae; genus Oryctolagus; species Oryctolagus cuniculus. The sequence continues at coordinate 33,350,752 of NC_142880.1, read as the reverse complement.
GATAATGACTTCTTGGAAAAGACCCCAGAAGCACAGGCAATCAAAGCCAAAATTGTCAAATGAGATTACATCAAGCCGAGAAGCTTCTGTACTGCAAAGGAAACACTCTTCAAAATGAAGAGACAACTGACAGAATGAGAGAAAATATTTGCAAACTATGCAGCTGATAAAGGATTAATATCCTGAATCTCTACTAATGAGCTCAAGAAACTCAACAACAATAAAACAAATAATCCAGTTAAGAAATGTGCAAAGGACTTGAACAGGCATGTTTCAAAGGGGAAACTCAAATGGCCACTAGACATATGAAAAAGTGCTCAGGATCAATAGGCATCAGGGAAATGCAAATCAAAACAACAAAGGGCTTTGACCTCATCCCAGTTAGAATGACTATCATCCACAAATCAAACAAAAATAAATGATGATTAAGATGGAGGGGAAAAGGTACGCTACTCCAGAGTTGATTGGAATATAAATTAATACAGCCATTGTGGAAGACAGTATGGCAGTTTCTCAGAGATCTGAAAATAGATCTACACTATGACTCAGACATCCCACTCCTGGAAAGTTAATGAAATGAAATTAAATAAAATGAAATCAGCATATGAAGAAATTATTTGTATCCCCATGTTTGTTGCAGCTCAATTCACAATAGCTAAGATATTGAATCATCCCAGATATCCATCAACTGATGACTGGATGAAGAAAATGTTGTATATATACACTTTGGAATACTATTCAGTCATAAAAAGAATGAAATCTGTTGTTTGCAACAAAATGGATGCAACTGGAAGCCATTATACTTAGTGGAATAAGCCAGTCCCCAAAAGACAAATATCATACAATTTCCATGATCTGTGGTAACTAATAGAGGCGAAAAATGTAATGTGTATCAGCAAAATTGACATTTTGAGATTTGGTTATTATTTACAGCCCTTGTCTCTACTGCTGAGGAACAGTGTTTTTTACTTTTTAATGTGTGTCGAATTCGACTTCCTCCAAGATGGCGGAATAGGGAGGGAGCACACTGATAGTCTGGGAAAAGATAGTTTAATGAAAGTGGAGATACTGTAGTTTCAGGGAAGAGTTAGGGAAAAAAACTGCAGAGGAAACTCTTCCAGAACTAGTGAGACACAGTGGACCTACATGGAAGGCACAGGTGACCACGGCTTGGAACCTCAGCTGCTGAGTCTATGCACCAGCGCTGGAAAGGGAGGTGAGCTGAAACCTCAGTAGTCCAAGACACTGGCAGGGAAGCGGCAGGAAGAGCCTAGAGGGAATGAGGCTTGAAGCTCTGTGGGGGAAAGTTCCCCAGGCTAACTACGGGAGAGAAAAAAAAAAATGAAAGGGACCGGTATGGACACGATTCTTGCTCTCCACTCACTTTACAAAGGCGAGCAAGACAAAGAGCAGGTGCCATTTTGGACAAACGTAAAAGCTGCACCACCTCAGGGCTGCGCCCACTCTCAGCCAAGCAAAAAAACCTGACTCTGGTGGGGAGAAATAACAGGAGGTTAGGACCTAGTGAATGTGTGGAGCTAATGAACTCAGACTGTGAAAAAAAAAAAAAAGTGACGTTGTGTGAGAGAACTCACGGAGTACCTGAGATGTGAGTACTCTCGGGAGATGCCACAAACTCAGTAACCTTGGCAACACAGTGGGAGATTGCAGGGGAATTTGAGCTTACACTGAGGAACACACAGATCCTTTGTGTGGTCCTTGGGACAGAGCAGATGAATATTATACCCACAGGGGCCAGAGCGCAGACACTGTCTGCCTTCAATTCCACTCAGCTGTGTGGAATTACTTCCCTTCTGAATAAAAATAAGATCGAAAGAGAGAGAGAGAGAGAGAGAGAGAGAGATTTACCACGCCTAACCTGGGTGTGTCACCTTTGGCACACCCATAACACTGAAGTACCGAACAGAGCTCTCTGGTCACACCCATCACAAGCCTCTAAGGATCCATCAAAAGCAGACAGTCCACTTAATCTAGAGTCATAGTATAATGAGAAAAACCACCACAGTGAGGGAAAAAAAGAGAAGAAACCAAGAATATCTCCACAATGCTGAGCAACACATGCAGAAACCAAGGAAACAAGAACAAGGAAGACATTATGATGTCCCCAAATTAACAAGACACCCCAATTCAAGATTATGAAGATGATGAGATAGAAGAAATGCAAGATACAGATTTCAAAAAATTTATGATAAGAACATTAAGAAGTTTTCAAAAACAAATTCTTGAACTACAGAAATCCTTACTGGATAGGATAGAAAATCTTGCTCAGGAAAATGAAATCTTAAGGAGGAGGAATCAAAATGAAATGAAGAAACTAGTAGAACATGAAATTGTGATAGTGATGAGAAATCAAAATGAAATGAAGAATTCAATAGAACAAATGACAAACACATTAGAGAGCCTTAAAAACAGAGTCAGTGAGAGAAGAGAGAATATTGGACTTAGAGCACAGGAAAGTATAAAGTCAAAAAAAGAAAAGAAGAGGAAATTAGAAATCTAAAAAATATTGTGGGGAATCTACAGGATACTATTAAAAAACCAACATTCAAGTTCTAGGAGTTCCTGAAGGCATGGAGAGAGAGAAAGGATTTGAAGGCCTTTTTAGTGAGATACTAGCAGAGAACTTTCCAGGTTTGGAGAAGGACAGAGACATCCTAGTACAGGAAACTCACAGAACCCCCAGTAAACATGACCAAAAGAGATCCTCACCACAACACATTGTAATCAAACTCAACACAGTGGAGCATAAAGAAAAGATTCTAAAATGTGCAAGAGAGAAATGCCAGGTTACTCTCAGAGGATCTCCAATTCGACTCACAGCAGACTTCTCATCAGAAACCCTACAGGATAGGAGGAATGGTGAGATATAGCCCAGGTACTAAGAAAAAATGCAAGCCCAGAATATTATATCCTGCAAAGCCCACATTTGTGAATGAAGGTGAAATAAAGACCTTTCATAGCAAACAGAAATTGAAAGAATTTGTCACCACTTGTCCAGCCCTGCAAAATATGCTTAAAGATGTGTTACACACAGAAACAGAGAAATACGGCCATCTATACGAAAGAAGGTAAAGGAAGAAAATCTCTCACTAAAAGATCACAGGAAGTTCAAAATATATATTAGAAATATCTTTGGAAAAATGGTAAGTCAAAGTTTCTATTTATCAATAGTCACTTTGAATGTAATGGCCTCAACTTGACAGTTAAAAGGAACAGACTGGCTGAATGGATTAAAAAACAAAACCCATCTATTTGCTGCTTACAAGAAACACATCTTTCCAGCAAGGATGCATGCAGACTGAAAGTGAAAGGTTGGAAAAAGATATTCCATGCCAACCAAAGAAGAGCTGGTGTAGCCATATTAATATCAGACAAAATAAATTTTAACTCAAAAACCGTTAAGCAAGACTAAGAGGGGGACTATATAATGATTAAGGGATCAATTCAACAGGAAGATATAACTATTATAAATGTATATGCACCTAATTACAGGGCACCGTTATTTAAAAGATATGTTAAGGAAATTAAAGTGAGACTACAATGCAAAAATCTTCAATAAAATTCTGGCCAATAGAATTCATCATCAGAAAGATCATCCACCCAGACCAAGTGGGATTTATCCCTGGTATGCAGGGATGGTTCAGTGTTCACAAATCAATCAACATGATACACCACATTAACAAACTGCAGAAGAATAACCATATAATTATCTCAATAGATGCAAATAAAGCATCTGATAAAATACAACACCCTTTCATGATGAAAACTCTAAGCAAACTATGCAAATTGGGTATAGAAGGAACATTCCTCATCACAATCAAGGCAACTTTTGAAAAGCCCACATCCAGCATTACATTGAATGGGGGAAAAGTTGGAACCATTTCTGCTGAGATCTGGTAGCAGACAAGGATGCCCACTCTCACCATTGCTATTTAATATAGTACTGGAAGTTTTAACCATAGCCATTAGGCAAGAAAAAGAAATTAAAGGGATACAAATTCGGAAGGAAGAAGTCAAAATATACCTCTTTGCAGACAATATGATTCTTTATTTAAGGGATCCAAAGAACTCTACTAAGAGACTATTGGAACACATAGAAAAGCTTGGTAAAGTAGCAGGATATAAAATCAATGCACAAAAATCAACAGCCTTTGTAAACACAGGGAATGTAAACTGGTACATCCACTGTAGAAGACAGTATGGAGATACCTCAGAAAACTGAATATAGACCTACCACATGATCCAACCTTCCCACTCCTGGGAATTTACCCTAAGGAAATGAAATTAACATATGAAAGATTGGGGCAGAGCCAAGATGGCTGAATAGTGAGGGTGCACACTGTTAGTCTGGGAAAAGATAGTTTAATAAAAGTGGAGTTACTGTAGCCTCAGGAAAAGGCTCAGGAAAAAATTGCAGAGGAAACTCTTTCGGATCTAGTGGATGTGACACGGAGGACATACAGGGAGAGCAAGATCGCCCACCGCATGGAAGCCAAGCCGCGGGAGCTGAACAGCCACAGAACCCGAGCCGCAGAGTCTGCGCACCAGCGCTGGAAGTGTAGGTGAGACAAAAACCCTGGTAACCCGAGACATTGGCGGGGAAAGGCAGAAAGAGCCTATAGGGAACGAGGCCTAAAGCCCCACTGGGAAAAGTTCACCAGACTGACTGGAGGAGAGAAAAAAAAATGAATAAATAAGGGGAACCAGCACGGGCATTAGCCTCTCTCTCCACTCACCTTACAAAGCCGAGCAAGGCAAAGAGCAGGTGCCATTTTACATATGTAAAGCGGCTCCCGCCATTAGCCAAGCAGAAAAACCTGACTCTGGTGGGGAGAAATAACAGGAGGTTAAAACCTAGTGAAAGTGTGGAGCTAATGAACTGAGACTGTGAAAATCTGAGGAGGGGCAAGAGATCTCACCGAGTACACTAACTCGGTAACCTGGGCAACCTGGTGAGAGACTGCAGAAAATTTGAGACCACACTGAGGGCTGCATAAACTCTTTGTGTGGTCCCAGGGGTAAGCAGACGAATACCCACAGGGACAGTTGATGTACAATGTAATACTTTATCCATTTTAGTATTTTTTTTGTTCTAGTATTATTGGTTGAACTCTGTAAGTAACACACAATTATTCTTAGGTGTTTAAATTTTAACTGAACAGTGATCCCTGTTAGGAATTTGGAAAACATTATGCTCAGTGAAATAAGCCAGTCCCAAAGGGACAAATACCATATGTTCTCCCTGATCGGTGACAACTAACTGAGCACCAAAAAGGAAACCTGTTAAAGTGAAATGAACACTATGAGAAACGGTGACTTGATCAGCCCTTGCCCTGACTGTTGATGAACAACTTAATATGTTATTCCTCTTAGTATTTTTTTTTGTTTGTTCTACTTAATACTTTTGGTTGAATACTGTAATCAATACACAGTTATTCTTAAGTGTTGAAACTTAACTGAAAAGAGATCGCTGTTAAATATAAGAGTGGGAATAAGAGAGGGAAGAGGTGTGCAATTTGGGATATGCTCAAGCTGACTTGCCCCAAACGATAGAGTTAGAAACATACCAGGGGATTCCAATTCAATCCCATCAAGGTGGCATGTACCAATACCATCTCACTAGTCCCGGTGATCAATTTCTGTTCACAATGGATCCTAATGATAGGACTAAGAGCCAAAGGGATCACATAAACAAGACTAATGTCTGCTAATACTAGCTGATAGAATCAAACACGGAGAGAACGATCCAACATGGGAAGAGGGATACACAGCAGACTCATAGAATGGCAGATGTCCTAAACAACACTCTGGCCTCAGAATCAGCCCTTAAGGCATGCGGATCTGGCTGAAAAGCCCATGAGAATATTTCAGGCATGGAAAGCCAAGACACTCTGGCAAAAAAAAAAAAAAAAAAAAAAAAAAAAAAAAAAAAAAACCTAAATGAAAGATCTCCGCGAATGAGATCCCAGTGGAAAGAACAGGTCATCAAAGAAGGAGGTACCTTTCTCTGAAGGGAGGAGAGAACTTCCACTCTGATTATGACCTTGTCTAAATATGATCAGAGTCGGTGAATTCAAAAGGCTTCCATAGCCTTGGAAACTCATGACAAGTGCCTATGGTGATTCCTGACACCATAAACAAGAGTGTCAGTTTGTTAAGTCAACAACAGGAGTCACTGTGCACTTACTCCTCATGTAGGATCTCTGTCCTTAATGTGCTGTACATTGTGATTTAATGCTGTAACAAGTACTCAAACAGTATTTTTCACTTTGTGTTTCTATGTGGGTGCAAACTGTTGAAATCTTTGCTTAATATATGCTAAACTGATCTTCTGTATATAAAGAGAATTGAAAATGAATTTTGATGTGAATGGAATGAGAGAGGGAGTGGGAAAGGGGAGGGTTGCGGGTGGGAGGGAATTTGGGGGGGGAAGCCATTGTAATCCATCAGCTGTACTTTGGAAATTTATATTAATTAAATAAAATTTAAAAAAACTTATGAAAGATTTATCTACATCCTTATATTTATTGCATCTCAATTCACAATAGCTAAGATATGGAATCAAGTCAGATGCCACTCAATACTTCTGTTGATAGACTGGATAAAGAAATTATGAAATATGTACTCTATAGAATACTACACAGCAGTAAAAAAAAAAACAATGAAATACGGTCATTTGCAACAAAATGGAGGAATCTGGAAAACATCATGCTCAGTGAAATAAGCCAGTTCCAAAAGGACAAATATCATAAGTTCTCCCTGATTGGTAAAAACAAACTGAGCACCTAAAAGGAAACCTGTAGAAGTGAAATGGACACTATGAGAAACATTGACTCGATCATCCCTTGTCCTGACTGTCAAGGAACAACTTACTACTTTATTCCTTTTACTATTTTTTATTCTCCTTAATACCATTGGTTGAGCTCTTTAGTTAATACACAATTATTCTTAGGTGTTTAAATGTTAACTGAAAAGTGATCTCTGTTAAATATAAGAGTGGGAATAAGAGGGGGAGGAGATGTACAGTTTGGCACATGCACACTTGGACTTATCCCTAATGGTAGAACTAGAAATGTATCAGGGGATTCCAAAAAATCCCATTAAGGTAGCATGTACCAATGCCATCTTACTAGTCAAAGGGATCAGTTTAATTTCATAATTGATCATAAGTGTCAAAGGGATCACATAAACAAGACTAGTGTCTGCTAATATTAACTGATAGAATTAAAAAGGAGAGAATAATCCAACATGGGAAGTGGGATACACAGCAGACTCATAGAATGCCTGATGCCCTAAACAGTACTCTGGCCTCAGAATCAGCCCTTAAGGCATTCGGATCTGGCTAAAAAGCCCATGAGAGTTTCTCAGGCATGGAAAGCCAAGATACTGTGGCAAAAAAATGACCTAAATGAAACATCTCCATGAATGAAAGCCCAGCGGAAAGGATGGACCATTAAAGAAGGATGTACCTTTCTCTGAAGGGAGGAGAGAACTTCCACTTTGACTATGGCCTTGTCTATATAAGTTCAGCGTTTGTGAACTCAAGAGGCTTCCATAGCCTTGGCAACTCATGACAAGAGCCTCGGGTGATTACTGACATCGTAAATAAAAGTGTCAATTGTTAAATCAACAACAGGAGTCACTGTGCACTTACTCCCCATGTAGGTTCTCTGTCCTTAATGTGTTGTACTATGAGAATTAATGGTAAAACTAGTCTTAAAACAGTACTTTATACTTTGTGTTTCTGTGTGGGTGCAAACTCTTGAAATCTTTACTTAGTATATACTAAGTTGATCTGTATATAAAGATAATTGAAAATGAATTTTGATGAATAATAGGATGGGAGACGGAGTAGGAGATGGGATGGTTGTGGGTTGGAGGGTGGTTATGGGGGGGGGAAAGCCACTATAATCCAAAAGTTGCACTTTCAAAATTTATATTTAATAGGAGGTTAAAAAAATTGGAATTGTTCCCACTAAGACCTGGAACCAGACAAGGATGTTCACTTTCACCATGGCTATTTAATATAGTCCTGGAAGTTTTAGCCAGAAGCATCAGACAAGAAAAAAATTAAAGGGATAAAAATTGGGAAGGTGTAAGTCAAACTATTTCTATTTGCAGATGACATAATTCTATAAATTTAGGATCCAAAGGACTCCATTAAGAGACTCTTGGAGGGGTTGGTGCTGTGGCACAGCATAAAGCCCTGGCCTGAAGAACCTGCATTGCATATGGACGCTGGTTCTAGTCCCAGCTGCTCCACTTCCAATCCAGCTCTCTTCTATGGCCTGGGATAGCAATGAAAGATGGCCCAAGTCCTTGGGCCCCTGCACCACATGTGAGACCTAGAGGAAGCTCCTGGCTCCTGACTTCAGATCGGCACAGGTCCAGTCATTGAGGCAATTTGGGGAGTGAACCAGTGGATGCATGACCTCTCTCTCTCTCTGCCTCTACCTCTCTCTGTAACTCTCTTTCAAATAAATAAAATAAATCTTTAAAAAAAGAGAATATTGGAACTTATAAAATAATTTGGTAAGTTGGGCAGGATATAAAATTAACACAAAAAAATCAATAATACAAAAAATATATAGCCTTTGTATATACAGAAAATGCCATAGCTGGAACAAACTTTTAAGATCAATCCAATTCACAATAGCTACAAAAAATAAAGTACCTTGGAATAAATTTAATGAAGGATGTCAAAAAGATCTATACAATAAGAATTACAAAACATTAAAGTTAGAAATAGAATAAGACTCAAAAAATTGAAAGATCTTCCATGTTCATGGATTGGAAAAATCCATATCCTCAGAGTCCATGCTACCAAAAACAATTTACAGATTCAATGTGATACCAATCTAAATACCAAGGACATTCTTCTCAGATATGGAAAAAAATCATGCTGAAATTCATATGGAAACACAGGAGACCTCGAAAAGCTAAAGTAATCATGTACAATAAAAACTAAGCCAGAAACATCACAATACCACATTTCAAGATGTGCAATAGGGAATTTATAATCAAATAGCCTGGAACTGGAAAAAAAAAACCATATATAGATAGCCCAATGGATCAGAATAGAAACCCCAGCCGGCGCCGTGGCTCAATAGGCTAATCCTCCACCTTGCGGCGCCGGCACACCGGGTTCTAGTCCCGGTTGGGGCGCCGGATTCTGTCCCGGTTGCCCCTGTTCCAGGCCAGCTCTCTGCTATGGCCAGGGAGTGCAGTGGAGGATGGCCCAGGTGCTTGGGCCCTGCACCCCATGGGAGACCAGGAAAAGCACCTGGCTCCTGGCTCCTGCCAGGATCAGCGCGGTGCGCCGGCTGCAGCGGCGGCCATTGGAGGGTGAACCAACGGCAAAGGAAGACCTTTCTCTCTCTGTCTCTCTCTCTCACTGTCCACTCTGCCTGTCAAAAAAAAAAAAAAAAAAAAAAAATAGAAACCCCAGAAATCTACTCATGTACCTACAACCAACTTATCTTTGACAAAGAAGTGAAAATCAATCTCTGAAACAAGGACCATCTGTTCAATAAATGGTTCTGCAAAATCTGGACCTCCACATGCAGAAGTGTGAACCAAGACCCCTACTTTACACCTTACACAAAAATCCACTCAAAATGAATCAAAGACCTAAATCTACAACCTGATACCACTAAATTATTATAGAACATTGGGGAAACTCTGCAAAATGTTGGCAAAGGCAAAGAGTTGTTGGAAAAGACCTCAGAGGCATAGGCTGTCAACACCAAAATCAACAAATGGGATTATATCAAATTGAGAAGATTCTGCACTGAAAAAGAAACACACAGTAAAGTGAATAGGCAAATGACAGAGTGGGAGAAATTATTTGCAAACTATGAAACTGATAAAGGATTATTTACCAGATTATATAAAGATCTCAAGAAACTCAACAACAACAAAATAATCCAGTTAAGAAACAGGCAAAGGACTTGAACAGGCATTTTTCAAGAGTAGATTTCAAATGGCCAACAGACACATGAGAAAAGGCTTAGGACCATTATCCATCAGGGAAATGCATATCAAAACCACAATTAGAATGGCTTCCATTCAGAAATCAACAAACAACGAATGTTGGCATGGATGTGGGGGAGATAGAACTCTGATCCATTATTGGTTGAAATGTAAACTGGTACATCCACTGTAGAAGACAGTATGGAGAGACCTCAGAAATCTGAATATAGACCTACCATATGATCCAACCTTCACACTCCTGGGAATTTACCCTAAGGAAATGAAATTAGCATATGAAAGAGTTATCTGCACCCCTATGTTAATTGCATCTCAATTCACAATAGCTAAGATATGGAATCAACTCAGATGTCTCTCAACTGAAGACTGGATAAAGAAATTATGGGATATATACTCATGGGATATGTATACCACCGCTAAAAACAAAGGTAATCTCGTCATTTGCAACAAAGTGTACATAATTGGAAAATATACTTAGTGAAATAAGTGAGTCCCAATAAGACAAATACTGTATGTTCTCCATGATCTGTGGTAACTAATAGAGTACATAAATGGTTATTTATGAAGTAAAATTGACATTTTAACATGTGATGACTTTGAACAGCCCTTGACTCTACTGCTGAGGAACAGTTTTTTTTTCTTATTATTTGTTAAACTCTATACTTAGTGTAGGGTTAATATTATGTGTATAAATTTAAATGAAAATTGATCTTAGTAAAAAATAAAAGAACGGGCATGGCAATGAGAAGAGAAAGAAGTGTGGGTATTTGGGTGGGAGGGAGGTTAGGATGGGAATAATCATTATGTTCCTAAATTGTATTTGTGAAATTTATGAAGTTTGTATACCTTAAGAAAAAGAAAATTATTCTTTATGAAAACCCCCCTTATCTGAATGATTTAGATAATTGAATAAAAGAAGGAAATCCATATACATGCTTAAAATTTTTTAGTTGGTACAACAAATTATACATAGTTACAGTGTACAGTAGCTATATATAATATATAACACATAATATATAATATAATTATATATATAGAATAATATATATGCAGAATAATATATATATGTAATATGTAATGGTCAACTCAAAGTAATTAGCATTTCTTTGTGTTGGTAGCCCTTTATTTCCACTCTGCTTGTTAGTTTGTGATACATAATAAGCTGCTGTAAACTAGTTATCCTACCATGCTATAAAGTAATAGAATTTATTCCTACCATTTAACTACTTGGTACCCATTATCCAAACTTTCTCAGTAACCTTTACTCCCCATACTTCTAAGCCTCTTCTTACCACCATTATACTCCCTACTTCTATGAGATCTACTGTTTAGCGTACATATGTGAGGGAAAACACGTAGTATTTGTCTTTTATGCCTGGTTTATTTCCTCAACGTAGCGACATTAAATGCCACCCATGTTACCACAAATAAGGATTTCATTTTTTTCTATGACTGGGTAATGCTTCATTACATTTTCTCTATCTAATCATCAATTGATTGACATCTAGATTGGTTCCATAGCTTGATCATTATTAGCAGTGCTGCAATAAACTTTGGTAGTACAGATATCTCTTTGATATTTTGGTTTCATTTCCTTTGGTTATATACTCAGAAATAGGATAACTGGATCACATGGTAGTTCTATGTTTAGTTTTCTGAGAATCATAAACCCTGCCTAATGGTTGTACTGATTTATATCCCATTAACAATGTACTAGAGTTCCCCTTTCTATACTTCTATTCAGCACTGGTTGTTTTTTTGTCTTTAGACAATTGCCATTCTAACTTGGTTGTGGTTTTGATTTGCATTTTCCTGATAATTAGTGACACTGAACAATTTTTGTATACATGTTGGTCATTTGTATGTATGTTTTCTTTTGAGAAATGTGTACTTAGATGCATGACCCATTCTTAAACCAGATAATTTGTTCTTTTATTATTCAGTTGTTTCAGTATTTATTCTGTATATTAATCCCTTTTTGGGTGAATAGCTTTAAATATTTTCTCCCATTTAATTTGTCTTTTCACTATGTTGATTGTTTCTTTTGTTGCACAGAAACTTCTTTGTTTAATATGCTCCCTCCCATTTGCTAATTTTTGCTTTTGTTGCCTGAGCCTATGGAGTCTTATTGATAACATCCCAGTTAATGTCAATGAGTTTCTCCTATGCTTTTTTTTTTAATAGTTTCAAGTCCAACACTTGGATTTTTTATCCTTTTTGGGTTGATTTTTCTAAAGAGTGAGTGATAGGAGTTTAGTTTCATTCCTCTGTATCTGAATAGCCAATTTTTCAAGCACCATTTATTGGAGAGACTCTTTCTATAATGCATGTTCTTGTCATCTTTGTCAAAAAGCAGTTTGCTGTAAGCACACAGAGTTACTTCTGGATTCTTACCTGTTCCATTGATCTGTATATTATTTCATGTCATATGCATGTTTTAAGGTAAATCTTTCTGAGTCATTGATTTTTACTTTTTGGGTAGCAGGAGAAGAGACAAAGATAAAGTGTAAAGGTCTTTTTCTAAGCCAAAGAATGCAAGCAAAGATTGTCTATCTTTGGTAGTTTAACACATAAGTTTTGAGTACTGCCACCTAACCAATTAATCTTCTTTGGGATTCATTACATTTCAGGAGAGATGGCATTGAACTTTAGAAGTTTCATTATTTCTGATTGAACTTCTTAAAGATAGCCTTGAAAAGGTCATTGACCCATTGACTGTTATGAAATACAAAGTAGAATAATTAGAACAGTAAACATTTAGGAAAGGAGGTAGGTTCTTATAAATATTTTCACCCTTAAATGTTTTTCTTTTTTTTTTGGACAGGCAGTTAGACAGTAAGAGAGAGAGAGAGAGAGAGAAAGGTCTTCCTTTTCTGTTGGTTCACCCCTCAAATGGCTGCTACAGCCGGTGCACTGCACCAAAGCCAGGAGCCAGGAGCTTCCTCCTGGTCTCCCATGCAGGTGCAGGGCCCAAGCACTTGGGCTATCCTCCATTGCACTCCGGGGCCACAGCAAAGAGCTGGACTGGAAGAGGAGCAACTGGGACAGTATCCGGTACTCTGACCAGGACTAGAACCCAGAGTGCCGGCGCCGCAGGCAAGGGATTAGCCTAGTGAGCCACGGTGCCGGCCAAACGTTTTTCTAAATGACTTTCTGGTCAAAATTTAGTCAATAATCTACTCTCCCTTATCTGTTTAGATTTCTCTTCATCAGTGACTACTGAGTAGGAGAGCTTGCATTTTCAAGACTTAAAAAAGTACTCCATTTGCTAAGATTGATCAATTTAAAATTGAAATACAAAAATAAAAGAAAATATAAAACATAGACAATTTTAGGTTAATTATAAAATAAGTATTTCTGGTTTCATACCAGAAAGTCTATTAGATACCTATAATGTTAAATTACACTAATATATCAAATCAGTATTAGGGATAATAGGATATTTTCACTACTTGTACGCCCACTTCTAGTGATAAAGGCTGAAAACCTTTAGCTTGTTATATCCATGCTCAAAATATTTTCCCTTCATAATCCATTGGCCACTAAGACCTATTGATTCAGTTCGATCAACTTAATCTTAATTTAGCTTGGCCTCCACCTATCTTCTGGACTAGGAGTGATCATATGCCCAGGAGGAAGTAATACAAGGATTTTGAAAGGACTACACCCATTCTGTCACATTCCTATTTCTGTCTGTACTTAAGGTACAGCTCAAGTGCTATTTCTGCAAAGAAGCTATTTCTGAATCTTTAAACAGTAATTCTTACAACTAATACTCATCCAGCACTGAATATATGCCAGGAAGGAGGCTGTGTGCTCTGGTATAATGCTTGTCAAAATTCTGTGAGATCTTGTCCCTGTTTCCACAGATGGAAAATTATAGCTCATACAGATTAAGTGATTCAGCAAAAACTACATAGCTAAGAAGTTCTGGAATCGTGATTTCTATTTCTGAACTCCCACAGGATTTCTTTTCCTTTTTCAGTACATTTCTTTTACATTACAAGTTTGTGATATGCCTCAGTTCCCTCCCAAAATATGAATTTCCTAAGGCCAGCCTGATTCCTCATTAGCCTCATAGTCTTTAGAAAATATTCCGTATGGTTATATGATGTATATTATTATGTCTAGTAAATTATATTTTCCTTTTAAATAAATATGACTGAAAAAATAAATTGTCAGCCAAAAAATTTCTGAATTCACAAATAGTGGAAGTAGTCATCTTGGGTTGGGTATTTATGTGATTAGAATGATCATCTATATTCACTGCTTGTTCCACAGAACTGGACTTACTTAGAATAGATTGCATTTATTTCTGAAACGCTTTGATATTCAAATAGATTAGAATGCATGAAGCTAAACTATATTTTCTTTCTAATAATTGTATTTAGTTTTTAAATTTTTCTTCTGCTTCTTATCATGTGTTGTGTACATCATTAAATAAGGATTAATTTGATAGTAACTTCTATTTGTGATAGGCAAGAAGCAGTGAAAATTATTTATACTTATTCCTATTAAATATTTATTAACATGAGTTGTGGGAGACCAATTAAGGAACTCAATATCTATACAGAAAACTGAAAATGATTAGATTTCCATATTTTCAATGATGCATTAAAGACCACAATCCATATTGAAAAATAGCTGACAAACAAAAATTATTTATAAGCTGTATTCTAAGCATAGAAATTGAATTAGATATCATTTTCATCCCAGAGCTTTATTTGACTCTAGAAATAAAATACCATGAATGCATTTTCTCCAGAGCCTATGAAAAAGCTGAGATGAAATGTCTAATTTCAGAAAATGTATTTCTGATTTAATTTTGAAGCCCTGGATATTGTGTTTGTGTGTGTTTGTGTGTGTGTGTGTGTGTGTGTGTGTGTCTTGGTGGAGATGGCTGTGGTTGGTAACAAGCTTTTTGCTTAAATAGCAGTGACTATTATTTTATTGAAAAGAAAGTCTTGCACATTCTTATAAGTCATTCTGAGGGATCTTAGCTAAATGCAAAGGCTTTCAGTTTATTTCAAACACTGGCACTGTTTACTTTAAAACATATGATCTGAGCCTCCTTTTCCTTCTTATACAACAAAGAAAGTTCATTTTATGCATTTGGTCAGTGTATCCAAGGCAAACATCAAATGTTCACTAATCAAATTGTATGTATAGCAGTGAAGAGAAACAAGAAATTCAAATGACAACAAGAAGTATGAGACAAGTACATTCACATTAAATTGTGGGTCAGATTTTTGGGAGCCTTTAGACTTAGACCTGGTATAGGTTCTTGGCCCTTTGTGATTGTGTGGCCTTTAGCACAGTTTCTTCATCATGCCACCACCACCACCTGCCAACAAGAAGTCAGGATCCTCTACTTCCTATCTTTTGCCACAGCCTCCTACTGCTGTCCCTGTTCTTGTGCCCACTCACTTGTTCTCTGAACAGCAGTCTCAGTGATCTTTCAAGAATGCAAACAAAACTTTCCATGCTTTCATTTAGACTCTGCAATACTTCCTCAACCCATCTACAGTAAAATCCAAACTGTGTTCTAAGGTATAAAAACCCTGTGAGATCTAGTCTCTGATTAACTTCCTTATCTCATAATCAGTCTCCTTTGTCTCTGCCTCTTTCTTTGTCTTCACCCAACACAAATGTGATTCCCTCAGGGTGTTCCCTGGGTGGGTCATGTGAAATTATGCCTTCCCTTGACCACTGATTATGTCTGCATAGCACCAGTCAGGCTAAGAATCCATCTTGTTTAGGGTGGGTGTCATGGTGCAACCTGTTAAACCGCCACTTGGGACACCCACATCCCATATCACAATGCTGGTTTGAATGACTCAATTTCTGCCACCCATGTGGGAGAACCAGATGGAACTCCTGGTTCTGTTTCAGGATGGCCTAGCTCTGGCTGCTGAGGCCATCTGAGTGATGAACCAGTGGATGGAAGACCTTTCTCAGTGTCTCTCCTTCTGTTTATCTACACCTCAGCCTCTCAAATAAATCTTATTTAAAAAGTCTTTTTTTATAAATTACTCACAGTTTGTGTTATTCAGTTACAGTTACAAAAAAAATATTAAGACAGGTACTGCAACATAATGAACAATATGGGACTTGGAGAGAAATACGAAATTTTTCTCAAATTTTCTATTGCCTGGGCTGGCGGGATGGCTCAGTAGGCTAATCCTCCGCCTACAGTGCCGGCACCCCAGGTTCTAGTCCCGGTCCGGGTGCCAGATTCTGTCCCAGTTGCTCCTCTTCCAGTCCAGCTCTCTGCTGTGGCCCCGAAGTGCAGTGGAGGTTGGCCCAAGTCCTTGGGCCCTGTGCTTACGTGGGAGACCAGGAGAAGCACCTGGCTCTTGGCTTCAGATCAGCGTGGTGCGCCAGCCACAGCAGCCATTGGGGGGTGAACCAACGGCAAAGGAAGACCTTTCTCTCTCTCTCTCTCACTGTCCACTCTGCCTGTCCAAAATAAAAATAAAAATAAAAATAAATTTCTATTGCCTGAATTCGTTGTTTTAAACCTCAACCAGTGGATTTAAAGTACAGGGTCTTTTTTTAAGATTTATTTTATTTATTTGAAAGACAGAATTACAGAGAGAGGTAGAGACAGAGAGAGAGAGGTCTTCCATCTGCTGGTCCACTCCCTAGATGGCTGCAACGACAAAAGCTAAGCCGATCCGAAGCCAGGAGCCAGGAGCTTCTTCCATGTCTCCCAGGTAGGGGCAGGGGCCCAAGGATGTGAGTCATCTTCTGCTTTCTCAGGCCACAGCACAGAGCTGGATCAGAAGAGGAGTAGCAGGAACTAGAACCAGCACCCACATGGGATGCCAGCGCTTCAGGCCAGTTCTTTAACCCACTGCGCCACAGTGCTGACCCCAGTAGAGGGTCTTGATTTTTTTCTCATATTTAATCATAACTCAGTAACTGCCTATCAACCTCCTTCCCTCTTTCCTAGCCTATTACACTCCCTAGGTTATGGTAACCAATATTCTACTCTCAATTTCTATGAGATGCATTTTTTTTAATTCCAGACATTAATGAGATGACATGGTACATTATCTTTTTTTATTTTTAAGTTTTATTTATTTGTTTGAGAGGCAGAGTTACAGACATAGTAGGAGAGACAGAGAGTGAGATCTTCCATATGCTAGTTTACTCCCCAAATGGTCATAACAGCTGGAAGTAGGTCAATCCAAAACCAGGATCCAGGAACTTCTTCCAGGTCTCCCATGTGGGTGTGAAGCCCAAGCCCAAGCACTTGGATCATCTTTCATTGCTTCCCCAGGCCATCAGCAAGTAGCTGGATCAAAAGTGGAACAGCCAGAACTCGAATCAGCACCCATATGGGATGCTGGCACGGTAGATAGAGTCTTAACCTACTATTCCACAGAGCTGGTCATTTTTGCCTTTTTTTAATTTGGCTAATTTTACCTAAAATAATGACGTCCAACTTGTCTCAGATTACTGGATATCATCCAATTTATGGCTGAATGGTATTCCATTGTGTTTCATGTTTTCTTTTTTTTTTTTTGACAGGCACAGTTAGACAGTGAGAGAGAGACAGAGAGAGAGACAGAGAGAGAGAAAGGTCTTCCTTTTTCCATTGGTTTGCCCCCCAAGTGGCTGCTATGGCTAGCGCTGCACTGATCCGAAGCCAGGAGCCAGGTGCTTCCTCCTGGTCTCCCATGTGGGTGCAGGGCCCAAGGACTTGGGCCATCCTCCACTGCACTCCGGGGCCACATCAGAGAGCTGGACTGGAAGAGGAGCAACCGGGACAGAATCTGGTGCCCAGACTGGGATTAGAACCCGGGGTACTGGCACTGCAGGTGGAGGGTTAGCCTACTGAGCCATGGCACCGCCCCTCATGTTTTCTTTATTCATCATTTGTTGAACACTCAGGTTGTTTCCATGTCTTGGTTATTGTGAATAGTAATGCCAAAAAGATGAGAATGCAGATGTCACTTCAACATATTGATTTCATCAGCTTTGGATATATACCCAGTAATTGGATTGCTGGATCATATGGTAGTTTCATTTTTTTTTAAGCCCCCACACTGTTTTTCTACAATGGCTGTCCTAATTTGCATTTCTGCCAAGTCTACAAGAGTTTTCCTTTCTTCACATCCCTACCAAATCTTGTTAACTATTTTTATTTTATGATAGCCATTCTAACTAGAGTAAGATGCTATTTCATTGTGGTTTTAATTTGCATTTCCCCTATGATTGGTGATGTTGAGTGTTTTTCCTGTACATGTTAGCCATTTGTATGCTTTCATTTGCAAAATGCCAATTAAGATCTATTGCCCATTTTTTTAAATTGCATTCCTTGCTCCTGTGCTGTTGAATTGAATGCCTTATATATTCTTATTACTAACTCCTTGTCACACAGTGTCCAAATATTTTCTCCTATTCTGTAAGTTTTCTCTTCAATCTGTTAATTAGTTTCGTTGCTGTCCAGAGGTTTTTCAACTTGATGAAATGCCATCTGTTGATATTTGTTTCTTTTCCCCTGTGCTCTATTTGCTCTTGGGGTCTTTTACATAATATTTTTGTTCATTCCAATGCCATGACAAGTTTTCCCTATTTTTCATCTAATAGTTCTGCAATATTAGGTCTTACTTTTAATATTTAGTCCATTTGGGGTTGATATTTGTAAAAGTGAAAGGAAGGGGTGTAGTTTAATTCTTCCACATGTGGACATTGAATTTTCTTAGCATCATTTATGGAAAAGAGTGTTCTTTCTCCAACATGTGTTATTGGCAGGGTTGTTGGCTGTGGATGCATGGGTTTACCTCTAGATCCTCTAGTCAATGAAATTTCTACTTTCTCAAGTTTTCTTTTCATTTGCTATTTTTTAAATATTTTCTCTTTTATTTAATGAATATAAATTTCCAAAGTACGATTTATGGATTACAAAGGCTTCCCACCCATAACGTCCCTCCCACCCGCAACCCTCCCCTTTCCCACTCCCTCTCCCCTTCCATTCACATCAAGATTCATTTTCGATTCTCTTAATATACAGAAGATCAGTTTAGTATACATTAAGTAAAGATTTCAACAGTTTGCTCCCACACAGAAACATAAAGTGAAAAATAATAGATGATTTTTTAAATGATGATGAAATCAGATTAGACCTATTGTCATGTTTAATCCCAGTGAGAGTCAAGTTGGGAATTGATAATTTCTTCTTCTTCTTCTTCTTTTTTTTTTTTTACAGAAGATCAGTTTAGTATACATTAAGTAAATATTTCAACAGTTTGCACCCCCATAGAAACACAAAGTGAAAAATACTGTTTGAGTACTCGTTATAGCATTAAATATCAATGTACAGCACATTAAGGACAGAGATCCTACATGAGGAGTAAGTGCACCACTGTGACTCCTGTTGTTGACTTTACAAATTGACACTCCTGTTTATGGCATCAGTAATCTCCCTATGCTCCAGTCATGAGATTCCAAGGCTATGGAAGCCTTTTGAGTTCCCCGACTCTTATCTTGTTTAGACAAGGTCATAGTCAAAGTGGAGGTTCTCTCCTCTCTTCAGAGAAAGGTACCTCCTTCTTTGAAGACCTGTTCTTTCCACTGGGATCTCACTCACAGAGATCTTTCATTTAGGGTGTTTTTTGTTTGTTTGTTTGTTTGTTTTCCAGAGTGTCTTGGCTTTCCATGCCTGAAATACTCTCATGAGCTTTTCAGCCAGATCCGAATGCCTTTATGGCTGATACTGAGGCCAGAGTGCTTTTTAGGATATCTGCCATTCTATGAGTCTGCTGAGTATCTCGCTTCCCATGTTGGATCACTCTCCCCTTTATTTATTCTATCGGTTAGTATTAGCAGGTACTAGACTTGTTTATGTGCTCCCTTTGACTCTTAGTCCTTTCATTATGATCAATTGTGAACTGAAATTGATCACTTGGACTAGTGAGATGGCATTGGTACATGCCACCTTGATGGGATTGAATTGGAGTCCCCTGGTATGTTTCTAACTCTACCATTTGGGGCAAGTCAGCCTGAGCATGTCCCAAATTGTACATCTCTTCCCTCTCTTATTCCCACTCTTATGTTTAACAGGGATCACATTCAGTTACATTTCAACACTTAAGAATAACTGTGTATTAATCACAGAATTAAACCAGTCATAATTAGTAAAACAGATAAAAAAAACTACTAAGAGGGATAATGTACTAAGTTGTTCATTAACAGTCAGGGCTATGCTGATCAAGTCACCGTTTCTCATAGTGTCCATTTCACTTCAACAGGTTTCCTTTTTGGTGTTCAGTCAGTTGTCACCAATCAGGGAGAACATATGGTATTTGTCTCTTTGGGACTGGCTTATTTCACTCAGCATGATGTGTTCCAGATTCCTCCATTTTGTTGCAAATGACTGGATTTCGTTGTTTCTTACTGCGGTATAGTATTCTAAAGAGTACATATCCCATAATTTCTTTATCCAGTCTACCGTTGATGGGCATTTAGGTTGGTTCCAGGTCTTGGCTATTGTGAATTGTGCTGCAATAAACATTAGGGTGCAGACCGCTTTTTTGTTTGCCAATTTAAATTCCTTTGGGTAAATCCCAAGGAGTGGGATGGCTGGGTCGAATGGTAGGGTTATCTTCAGGTTTCTGAGGAATCTCCAGACTGACTTCCATAGTGGCTTGACCAGTTTGCATTCCCACCAACAGTGGGTTAGTGTCCCTTTTTCCCCACATCCTCGCCAGCATCTGTTGTTGGTAGATTTCTGCATATGAGCCATTCTAACCGGGGTGAGGTGAAACCTCATTGTGGTTTTGATTTGCATTTCCCTGATTGCTAGTGACCTTGAACATTTTTTCATGTGCCTGTTGGCCATTTGGATTTCCTCTTTTGAAAAATGTCTATTGAGGTCCTTGGGCCATCTCTTAAGTGGGTTGTTGGTTTTGTTTTTGTGGAGTTTCTTGATCTCTTTGTAGATTCTGGTTATTAACCCTTTATCTGTTGCATAGTTTGCAAATATTTTTTCCCATTCTGTTGGTTGTCTCTTCACTCTCCTGACTGTTTCTTTTGCAGTACAGAAACTTCTCAATTTGATGCAATCCCAATAGTTGATTTTGGCTTTGACTGCCTGTGCCTCCCGGGTCTTTTCCAGAAATTCTTTGCCTGTGCCAATATCTTGAAGGGTTTCTCCAATGTTCTCTAATAACTTGATGGTGTCAGGTCGTAGATTTAGATCTTTAATCCATGTTGAGTGGATTTTTGTGTAAGGTGTAAGGTAGGGGTCTTGCTTCATGCTTCTGCACGTGGAAATCCAGTTTTCCCAGCACCATTTATTGAATAAACTGTCCTTTCTCCAGGAATTGGTTTTAGATCCTTGATTATATATAAGTTGGCCATAGATGCTTGGTTGATCTCTGGTGTTTCAATTCTGTTCTATTGGTCTATCCATCTGTTTCTGTACTAGTTCCATGCTGTTTTGATTACAACTGCCCTGTAGTATGTCCTGAAATCTGGTATTGTGATGCCTCCGTCTTTGTTTCTGTTGTACAAGATTCCTTTAGCTATTTGAGGACTCCTGCATCTCCATATGAATTTCAGCATCATTTTTTCTAGATCTGAGAAGAATGTCTTTGGTATCCTGATTGGAGTTGCATTGAATCCATAAATTGCTTTTGGGAGAATGGACATTTTGATGATGTTGATTCTTCCAATCCATGAGCATGGAAGATTTTTCCATTTTTTGGTATCCTCTTCTATTTCTTTCTTTAAGATTTTGTAATTCTCATCGTAGAGATCTTTAACATCCTTGGTTAAGTTTATTCCAAGGTATTTGATTGTTTTTGTAGCTATTGTGAATGGGATTGATCTTAGCAGTTCTTTCTTAGCCATGGCATTGCTTGTGTATACATAGGCTGTTGATTTTTGTGCATTGATTTTATATCCTGCCACTTTGCCAAACTCCTCTATGAGTTCCAATAGTCTCTTAGTAGAGTTCTTTGGATCCTCTAAGTAAAGATCATATCGTCTGCAAAGAGGGATAGTTTGACTTCTTCCTTCTCAATTTGTATTCCTTTGATTTCTTTTTCTTGTCTGATGGCTCTGGCTAAAACTTCCAGAACTATGTTAAATAGCAGTGGTGAGAGTGGACATCCCTGTCTGGTGCCAGATCTCAGTGGAAATGCTTCCAGCTTTTCCCCATTCAATAGGATGCTGACCATGGGTTTTTCATAAATTGCTTTGATTATATTGAGGAATGTTCCTTCTATACCCAATTTGCTTAGAGTTTTCATCATGAAAGGGTGTTGAATTTTATCGAATGCTTTCTCTGCATCAATTGAGATAATCATATGGTTTTTCTTTTGCAGTCTGTTAATGTGGTGAATCACATTGATTGATTTGTGAATGTTGAACCATCCCTGCATACCAGGGATGAATCCCACTTGGTCTGGGTGAATGATTTTCCTGATGTGTTGTTGTATTCTATTGGCCAGAATTTTATTGAGGCTTTTTGCGTCTATGTTCATCAGGGATATTGGTCTATAATTTTCTTTCAGTGCTGCATCTTTCTCTGGCTTAGGGATTAAGGTGATGCTGGCTTCATAGAAAGAATTTGGGAGCATTCCCTCTTTTTCGATTGTTCTGAATAGTTTAGAGGAAATGGGATTAGTTCTTCTCTAAATGTCTGGTAGAATTCAGCAGTGAATCCATCTGGTCCTGTGCTTTTCTTTGTTGGGAGGGCCTTTATTACTGTTTCAATTTCTGTCTCAGTTATGGGTCTGTTTAGGTTTTTGATGTCTTCCTGGTTCAATTTAGGTAGGTTGCATGTGTCCAGGAATCTATCCATTTCTGATAGGTTTCCCTGTTTGCTGGCATACAAATCCTTGTAGTAATTTCTGATGATTCTTTTTATTTCTGTGGTGTCTGTTGTTACATTTCCTTTTTCATCTCTGATTTTATTGATTTGGGTCTTTTCTTTTTTTAGTTAGTTGGGCCAATGGGGTGTCAATTTTGTTTATTTTTTCAAAAACCAGCTCCTCGCTTCGCTGATTTTTTGTAATGTTTTTATGGATTCAATCCTGTTAATTTCTTCTCTGATTTTAATTATTTCTCTTCTCCTACTAGATTTGGGTCTGGTTTGCTGCAATATTTCTATGTCCTTGAGATGCGCTGAAAGGTCATTTATTTGGTGCCTTTCCAATTTCTTGATATAGGCCCCTATTGCTATAAACTTGCCTCTCAATACTGCTTTTGCCGTATCCCATAAGTTTTGATATGTTGTGTTGTTATCCTCATTTACTTCCAGAAAGTTTTTGATTTCTCTTTTGATTTCTTGAATGACCCATTGTTCATTCAGGAGCATGTTGTTCAGTCTCCATGTGTTTGCATACTTTTTAGGGTTTCCTGAGTTGCTAATTTCCAGCTTCATTCCATTGTGGTCTGAGAAGCTGCATGGTATGATTGTAATTCTTTTAAATTTGCTGAGACTTGCTTTATGACCTAGTATGTGATCAATCCTAGAGAAGGTTCCATGCACTGCTGAGAAGAATATGAAGTCTTTAGATGTAGGATTGAAAGTTCTGTAGATATCTGTTAGATCCATTTGGGCAATAGTGTCGATTAAATCTGCTGTTTCCTTGTTGATCTTCTGTCTGGATGATCTGTCTATATCTGAGAGTGGAGTATTGACGTCCCCCAGTACTATTGTATTGGAATCTAAATCTCCCTTTAAGTCCCTTTACATATCTTTTAAATAGACCAGTGCCCTGTAATTAGGTGCATATACATATATATTAGTTACATCTTCCTGTTGAATTGAACCCTTAATCATTATATAGCGCCCTTCTTTGTCTCTCTTAACAGTTTTTGTATTAAAGTTTATTTTGTCTGATATTAATATGGCTACACCTGCTTTTTTTTGGTTTCTGTTGGCATGGAATATCTTTTTCCAACCTTTCACTTTCAGTCTGCATGCATCTTTGTCAGAGAGATGTGTTTCTTGTAGGCAACAAATAGTTGGGTGTTGTTCCTTAAGCCAGTCAGCCAGTCTGTGTATTTTAACTGGACAGTTAAGGCCATTCACGTTTAATGTGACTATTGATACATAGTGACTTTGCCCTGACATTTTCCCGGAGACGTTTTCTAGTATATGCTTTGAGCTTCCCATGCTCTTTTACTGGTAGGTGTTCTTCCTTTCCCTTCTTTCATATTGATGGCGGTGTTTCTTTGTTTCTGAGTGTAGCACATCTTTAAGTATCTTTTGCAGGGCCGGAGGAGTGGCCACAAAGTCTTTCAATTTCTGTTTGCTATGAAATTCGCAAATGAGAGCTTAGCAGGATCTAAATATTCTAGGCTGGCAATTTTTCTCTCTTAGCACCTGTTCTATGTCTCGCCATTCCCTCCTAGCCTGTAGTGTTTCTGATGGGAAGTCTGCTGTGAGTCTAATTGGAGATCCTCTGAGAGTCATCTGACGTTTCTCTCTTGCACATTTTAGGATCTTTTCTTTATGTTTCACTGTGGTAAGTTTAATTACAACGTGTCGTGGTGAGGATCTCTTTTGGTCATGTTTATTGGGGGTTCTATGAGCTTCCTGTACTAGGATGTCTCTGTCCTTCTCCAAACCTGGAAAGTTCTCTGCTAGTATCTCACTAAAAAGGCCTTCAAATCCTTTCTCTCTCTCCATGCCTTCAGGAACTCCTAGAACTCGAATGTTGGTTTTTTAAATAGTATCCTGTAGATTCCCCACAATATTTTTTATATTTTTAGTTTCCTCTCCTTTTCTTTGGTTTGACCTGTTTTCCTGTGCTCTGTCTTCTAAGTCCGATATTCTCTCTTCTGCTTCCCCCATTCTGTTTTTAAGGCTCTCTAATGTGTTTGTCATTTGATCTATTGAGCTCTTCATTTCATTTTGATTTCTCTTCACTATCACACTTTCCTGTTCTACTAGTTTCTGCATTTCAGTTGGATTCTTCCTTAAAATTTCATTTTCACGAGAGAGATTTTCAATCCTGTCCAATAAGGATTTCTGTAGTTCAAGGATTTGCTTTTGAAAACTTCTAAATGTTCTTATCATAAATTTTTTGAAATCCGTATCTTGCATTTCTTCTATCTCATCATCTTCATAATCTTGGCTTGGGGTGTTTTGTTTATTTGGAGGCATCATAGTGTCATCGTTGATCTTGTTCCCTCAATTTCTGTGTTTGTTGCTTGGCATAGTTAATTCTTCTTTCGTCACTGTGCGTTTGTTTTTTTTTATTTTTTTATTTTATACTATGTCTGTGTTAAGTGGACTGCTTGCTGTTGGGGGAGTCTTGGAGGCTTGAGATGGGTGTGGCCTGAGAGCTCTGCTTGGTTCTTCCAGGTTACGGGTGTGCAAAGGTGACACCCTCAGGTTATTTGTGGTAAATCTCTCTCTTTTTATTTATTTATTTATTTTATTTATTTATTCAGGAGGTAAGTAATACTGCACCCACGGCTGTGCAGAATTGATGGTATTTAGCTTCCGATCGATCTCTGGCTTCTACCCAAAGAGTCTGTGCAGGCTCTATTTCTCCTCTGGACTCCCACTGGGTTGCCTAGGCTACTGAATTGTAGCGACTCAGTTCCTTAGCTCTCCCCTGTTGTTATGTATATCCAGAGTGGGGGCCTGCTCTTTGTCTCTTGATCGCCTTTGCAAGGTTGGCGGAGAGAGAAACTAGAGAGAAACTCGTCTGTATCAGTACCCCCACCACCACCTTTTTTACCTTCTCTCCTGTAGTCAGTCTGGTGAACTTTCCCGCTCCCCTCTAGATTCTGACTGCCGTTTCCCCAGCAATGCCTCGGGTTACTGAGCTCACCTCCCCTTCCAGCGCCGATGTGTGGACTTGGAGCCCTGGGTGTCCCTGCTCTCCCCGCTGGTGTCTGTGTGACATCCACTCCCCTTCCTGCACTGGCGCGCAGACCCTGCGGCTCCCGCGGCTCGGCTTGCTTGGTGGGCAACCTTGTTCTCCCAGTAGGTCCTCCGAGTCACAGCCACTAGATCCGGAAGAGTTTCCTCTGCAATTTTTTCCTGATCCTTTTTCTGAGGCTACCGTAACTCCACTTTTATTAAGCTAAATTTTCCCAGACTATCAGTGCGCGCCCTCTCTATTCCGCCCTCTTGGCTCTGCCGAATATTTGTTTTATTATTAAAAAAGACTTACAGGGGCTGTCGCTATGGCTCACTTGGTTAATCCTCCACCTGCAGTACTGGTATCCCATATGGGTGCTGGTTCTAGTCCTGGCTTCTGCTCTTCCAGTCCAGCTCTCAGCTGTGGCCCAGAAAGACAGTGGAAGGTGGCCCAAGTGCTTGGGCCCCTGCACCCACATGGGAGACCGGGAGGAAGCACCTGGATCTTGGCTTTGGATCTGCGCAATTCCGGCCGTAGCAGCCATTTGGGGGGTGAGCCAATGGAAGGAATACCTTTCTCTCTGTCTCTCTCTCTCACTCTCTCTAACTCTACCTGTGAATAAATTTTAAAAAAATCCTTTTTTCTCTGTCAACTTTTTCTGTCAGAGTAAGGAATCTTTTCTCTGTGCTTTGCTGAATATTGCTGAGTTTCCTTAAACAACTATTCTAAATTTTGCATATGAAAATTTGAATATATCAGAGTGTATGTGATCAATTTCTACTTATATTGTTTATCAGATGAGATCACGGTTCTTATGTTGTTGTATGATATCAGCTGCACATTGAAGAACCCTGCGCTTTTCCCCATCTTCCTAATCAGACTTTGCTGTGCATGCCTTCCAAAAATTCTGAGCACTCTATTTCTCTTCACTTCCACTATTTCAGCACTTGTTGGTGCTGTAACTCAAAGTCTGCTGCAAATCTACTGTTGGTGTGTTGTTCAGAATGAGCTCTAGAGGCTTTGGTCTGCCAGCATTGGCATAGCAATAGAGACTTTTGGTTTTTATCTGGCACTGGGTTGCATGATAGCACTTAAACTGAGCTGTAAGACAAAGTTCTATACTGGCTTTTTCACCCTACTCTCCAGTGGCTGGAATCTTGCTCCACTGTCTGCAGGAGGTTGGGAGAGGGATGGTAGAAGTGGTACTTTGGCCAGTTGGCTAAGGATGATCAAGAGATCCATTATCCAGATACTTACCTGGGAGCAGTGCCAAGGGGCCCTATCTGGCACTGTATTTACAGTGGTGGGCCCAATACTGGGTTTCAAGTCTTGAACTTAAATCTCTCTCTGCTCCCCAAGCAGGAGACATGCAGAAGCATTGCTTGGATATGGGAAAGGGGATGAGGTAGCAACTGCTTCTTTCCTTCCTTCTTTGAAAAACCTTTGTTCTAATACTCTAATACCTTAGTGTCTCTCCCAGCTTCCTTAGCTTTTCTGAAGGTTGCTTCCCCTGTGAATAACTGCTCAAATTGATTTTTCTCTAGGGAGATTATCACTGGTGCATCTTTTATTTATGTATTTATGTATTTATTTATTTATTTATTTTTGCCTTGCCTAATTGCTCTGGTGAGGATTTCTAGTACTTTATTTTAAATAAGTGGCAAGAATTGGCATTTTTATACTTCAGCTTAGAGGGAAAATTTTCAGGTTTTCACCACTGATTATGATGTTAGCTGTAGAATTTTGATATATGGACTTTATTGTGTTAAATTAAGTCACTTTAATAAATATCTCACTGAGAGTTTTAATCATAAATGGAGTTTGTATTTTGTCAAATGCTATTTCTGTCTATTGAGCTGCTTATTTATGTGTTGTTTTGTAAATTGTTAGATATCATACTGATTTTTGTATCTTAAAAAATCTTTAAAAAAAGAATGTTTCAAGACTTTATTTCAAAAGCAGAATTAGAGAGGGGGAAAAACAGAGAGGAGACAGAAAGACAAAGAAAGAGGAGAAAGACAGAGAGAGAGAGAGAGAGAGAGAGAATCTTCCTTCTGCTGGTTCACTCCCCAAAGAGCCAAATTGGCTGGGGCTGTGTCAGGCCAAAGCCAGGAACCCAGAGCCTCTTTCATATTTCTCATATAGCTGCAGCAGCCCAAGCGCTTGGGTCACCTTCCATTGCTTCCCAAGTATTAGCAGGGAGCTGGGTTGGAAGTGGAGCATCCAAGACTTGAACCAGCACCCATATGGGATGCTGGTATTGCAGGCAGAGACTTAACCTACTACACCACACCACTGGCCCCGTTTTGCAACATTTTTTGCATATCAGGAATAAATTCCACTTGATCATGTGTGTATGGTTCTTTTAATGTGTCATTATATTCAGTTTGTTAATATTTCAATGATGAGGTTTATGTTAAGGTTCATCAAGGATATTGGCCTACTGCTGTCTTTTCTTTGTAGTTTTGGAGTCAGGTTGATTCTGGCCTCTTAAAATAAGTTTTGAGCAAACTGCTGAAATCCTTACTTAATGTATACTAAGCTGATCTTCTGTATATTAAGATAATCGAAAATGAATCTTGATGTGAATGGAAGGGGAGAGGGAGTAGGAAAGGGGAGGGTTGTGGGTGGGAGGGACGGTATGGGGGGGAAGCCATTGTAATCCATAAATCGTACTTTGGAAATTTATATTCATTAAACAAAAGTTAAAAAAAAATAAGTTTTGGAGGAGCCTGAATTGTGGTTTAGTGGGTTGAGTTTACCACCTATGATGCCTGACATCCCATATGGGTGCCAGTTTGAGTGCTGATCGCTCTGCTTCTGATCTAGTTCTCTGCTATCGTCCCTAGAAAGGCAGTGGAGAATGGCCTGAATACTTGGGCCCCTGCTATCCACACAGAAGACACAGATGAAGCTCCAGGCTCTTCATTTCGGCCTGGCCCAGCCCTGGTTTTTGCAGCTTTTTGGGGTGAGGCAGCAGATGAAAAAATCTCTCTTTCTCTCTACTTCTGCCTCTGGAATAAATAAATAAATAAATATTTAGAAATAATTTTAGGAGTATTGCTTCTATGTTTTGGAAAAGTCTAAAGAGGATAAATATTAATTCACATTTCAATGCTTGGTCAGCTTCACCCATGAAATCTTCTGGCCCTGGACTTTTCTTTATCAGCAGACCTATTTGCTGATTCTGATCTAATATCCTTACCTGTTATCGGCTTAGTCAACTTACCTTTTTTACTCTTTTAACAACGTACTTTATTTTTTAAAAGTTTTAAAGACAGCAAAAACATTTATTTCAAAAATCAATTGTGTATTGAAAAATTTGCATTGGAAATTATTACATACTTTCATAGTGTTTCCTTTTCCTACTACATAAGTAGAAATATCTACTTGATATGCTAATCCTATACATAAATTCAAACAAAAAGTCAATCATCAATTCCCTTTTTCACACAATAGAGTTTTGGGGGAGAAAAGACACCCTATACCTATCGATCAGTAGAAATTTAAGTACTAGTCTTCTCATTAACACCATCATGGAGTACAGTTTAATACTTCAACAGATAGACAGCATAAACTGATCAATCCAGCCAACCATCATTTCCATCTCATCATTTTCTTGTGTTTGGAGCCTATCAACAACTCTCCTACAGCTATTTATACAAAAAATAATACATTTATTATGAACTGTTATCACCCCTCTGTGGTGTGGAACAATAGAACTTATAACTTCTATCTGATTGTATTTTGTCACCCATTATCTTACCTCTCTATTCTGTCTCCTACCTGCCTTTTCAGCTTCTAGTAACCCCAATTCTAAATTCAGATTAATTATTTTTTAAAATATTTATTTGAAAGGCAGAGTTACAGAGAGACAGGGAGAGGGAGAAAGACATAGAGAGAACTTCCACCTGCTGGTTCATGCCACAAAGGACCATAACGCCTAGAGCTGGGCCAGGCTGAAGCCAGGATCCTGGAACTCCATCAGGGTCTTCCCTGTGGGTGCTAGGGACCCAAGCACTTGAGCCATCTTCTCCTGCCTTCCAAGGTACATTAGCAGGGAGCTGGGTTGGAAGTGGAGCAGCTGTTACTGGAAGCAGTGCTCATATGGGATGCTGGCATTGCAGGTAGCAGCTGAACCCACTGAACCACAATAGCAGTCCCCAAATTAACTATTTTTTAACTTCCACATATGAGGAAGAATATAAAATATTTATTTATGGCTTACTTCACTTCACATAATAGTTTCTAGTTTCATGCACTTCCCTATAGATGTTAAGATTTCATTCTTTATGGATGAGCAATATTCCACTGTGTTTATATTCCACATTTCCCGTATGCATTTATCTGTTGGTAAACACCTAGATTGATTCCACATCTTGGCTCATGTGAATAGTGCTACAGTGAACATGGCAGTGAAGGTATTTCTTTAACTTTAATGTGAATTTCATTTTTTTCACATATATACCCAGATCTGGAATGGCTGAGTGAAATGGCATATATATTTTTAATTTTTTTGAGTAACCTCCATACTGTTCACCATAATGGCTGTACTAATTTGCATTCCTATCAACAGTGCATAGCAGTTCCCTTTGACACTTCCTCACCAGCATTTAAAAAAAATCTTTTTGATAACAGTCATTCTAACTGGAGTGAGATGATACCCTGTTTTTATCTTGATTTGCATTTCCCTGGTAGCCAGAGATGTTGAACATTTCTTCATGTGTTTGTTGACCATTTGTATTTTCTCTTTTGAGAAGTGTCTATTCATATTCTTTGTACATTTCTTAACTCGATTGTTTCTTTGTTGTTGACATTTTAAGTTCCTTGTATATTATGAATATTAATCATTTGTCAGATGAATAGTTTGTAAATATTTTCTCCTGATCTGACAACTCTCTCCCCTCCGTTGATTGTTCTCTTATGCTGTACAGAAGCTTCTAGTATGATATCATCCCATTTATTTTTGCTTCTGTTGTCTGTGCTTTTTGGATTTTATCCAAAAAAATCACTGTTTATGCCAATATCTTGAAGTACTTCCCCTGTGTTCTCTTCTGGTAATTACATGTTTCAGAGCATAACATTTACGTATCTAATCTATTTTGAGTTGATTTTGTATACCACTATGAATAAACCTATGTGGGTGAAGGTGAGGAGCCTTATTTCAATCTTCTGTACAGTCAGTTTTCCCAACAGCATATATTGAAGAGTCTATTCTTTCTCTAGTATATGTTTCTCCAGTGTGTGTCTTTGTCAAGGAATCATTGGATGTAGATGCTTGCATTCATTTCAGGAATCTCTGTTACATTGTCTGTATGCCTGTTATTAGGCCTCCACCATGTTTTGGTTACAATACCTCTGTAGTAAGTCTTGAAATCTCGTCTCTGATTCACATAACTGTGTTTCCTCTGATAAGGATTGATTTGGCTATTTGAAGTCTTTTGTACTTCTATAGAGTTTTAGGATTGTTTTTCCAAGTTCTATGAAGAATATCATTGTAATTTTGATGGGTATTTCTTTGAATATGTAAGTTACTTTGGGTAGTATGGACATTTTAATGATATTCTTCCAATTCATAGACATGGAAAGTCTTTCCATTTTTTTCAGCTTATTTTGTTCAGCTTACTTTGTAACTGTTTTGCTGTTTTCATTGTAGATATTTTTCAAATCATTGGTTAAATTGATTCAAAGGTATTTATTATTTTTGTAACTATTGTGAATGGGACTTCTCTTTTAATTTCAGTCTCAATAAGTTTGTTATAGGTGTATAAAATGCTATTGATTTTTTTCATATTTATTTTGTGTCCTGTAGCTGCTGTATTTGTCAAATCTAGTCTTTTGATAGAGTCTTAGATTTCTTTATGAAACTATGTCATCTTCATACAGGGATACTTTGATGTCCTCTTTTCCTATTTGTATGCCTTTTATTTTTTCTGTTTAATTGCTTTGATTAAAATGTTGGTTACATACTGAATTATTGCAGTAAGAGTGGACGTTCTTGTTTGGGTCTAAATATTACAGGAAATGATTTCAGCTTACCCGAAATCCCTAACAACCTTCTCTATCTTAGTAAATAACAATTCTGTCTTTCTAGTTACCCACTCTGATCATGACTTCTTTGTCTTGTGCCTCCTATTTTCTTTTTATTTTATTTATTTAATGGCAGAGTCTACAGATAGAGGGAGAGAGAGAGAGAGAGAAAGGGAGAGGGAGAGAGGGAGGGGGGAGAGAGAGAAATAGATAGAGAGCGCGTCCATTTGCTGGTTCACTCCCCAAATGGGTGTAATGGCTAGGGCTGGGCCAATCCAAAGCCAGGAGCCAGGAGGTTCCTCCAGGTTTCCCACATGGGTGCAAGGGCCCAAAGATGACCATCCTCTGCTGCTTTCCCAGGCAAATTAGCAGGGAGCTAGATTGGAATTGAAGCAGCTGGGACTTGAACTGGCACTCATATGGGATTCCAGTGTCATAAGTGGCGTCTTTACCTGCTATGCCACAATGTTAACCCCATCTTGTGCCTACTTTCTAATTAATTTGCCAGATTGGTATGAACTAACATGAAAATACATACATTATCCAAACTCATCTCCTACTTGCATTGCTATAATCCTGATACAAGCCACCATTCTCTCTCACCTGTACTACATACTCCCCACCCCCACCTCCTCACATTGCAATTCTTGATACAGCATTGTAATAATCATGTTAAAACTCAATTAAATCATTTCACTCCTCTTCTAAAACCCTGCAACAGTTCCCTGTCCCACAGAGAGTTAGTTGTCCTATTTGTCACTGCTCTGACCTTACTTCATACTTCTTTCTTCATTGCTCACTTTACTTCAGGCACAGCTGGACTGCTTACACTTGCCTGGGGGGAATAAAGATTTAGCTAAAATTGAACCAACATTGATTTATCTGAGGTGATAAATCAATCCTCCACATAATTGAAACTGTGTTGGATTTTACCCATGAAGAAGGCATCTAGCAACTAGACCCCTGGCAACCATCTTAGAATCATTTTTTTTCAGATTCCGCAAGGGTCTTTGACAATGGGGACTTTGTTCTTCAATGTAAGAGTATGAGAAAATCAATCTAAGAGGGCTGCACATTTATATTTTTTAACTTTTTATATCATAAAATGTTTTAAATTTACAAAACAAAAATTGTAAAGCAGTTTAAAGACTACTCCCAGCATCTCCTTTACTAACATATTATAGTAGTATGAAATATGTTACTGAATTTTGCATGATATTTTTTATTTAAAAAAATTAGCTCTTCTAGAAAATAGTCAGTTAGGTATTACAGTTTTATTAAGGCTTGTAACTTATAGCCATTAAATAGATTTCTGCTTTTTATTTAATTTTTTTTGTTTAGATCAACATTTTCAATCACAAATGAATTCATCTTAAAATTTAATGAAACGCAGGATCCAGTAGAGAAGGAGGAATTGTTGGAGATAGCTAGAAAAAGCATTACCAAATGTAAGGTAATGGTACACTCTTTCATTACTTATTACATAAACTTTCTTTTGTAGCTGGCAGATGATAACATATTCTAATAGGTACACTTTTCTTTAATTAGGCATAGCTAAAATATTAATGCAGAGTGCAGAAATAATTCAATGTTAAATGGCTTTTGGAATGAAGGTTCCTCATAAATTATTGGAAAATATTCTTTTTTACATCAGTTCCATAGTCCATAGCAGAATATCAAAAGCTGGCTAAGAAATCTTTGATTATGAAAAATTTAGTGTTTCCTGAAAAAATTTTAACTGAGATATAATATATTCCTAGAGAAGAAAGAGAGCCTTCCTAAACCATTACCATACTTGCCAAAATGCTCTGAATTTCCTCTGTAACAAATTATTCTTAACTTACAAAAAAGCATACATTCTTTAAGATTATTACAGGGGTGTGCATTTGGTGGAGTGGATAAGGTGCCCATTTCAGTTGCCCACATCCAATATCAGTGAACCTGAGCTCAAGTTCCAGTTCTGCTTTTGACTTCCACTTGCTGCTAACATGAATCCTGGGAAGCAGTAGGCTCAAGTACTTGGGTCTCTGACACCTATCCAGATGGGAGAGCAGAATTGAGTTTCAGGCTTCAGCTGGCCTGGCCCCAGCTAACTAGGGGCCTTTGAAGAGTGGACCAGCGAATGGGAGATCTGTCTCTGTGTCTTTCAAACAAATAAAATAAGTGAAAATTTTGTAGAATATTTATTTATTTGAAAGGTTGGAGTGACACAGAAGGAGAGACAGAGCAGAGAGATCTTCTATCCACTGCTTCACTTTCCAAATATCCAAAACAGCAAGGGCTAGGCCAGGTCAAAGCCAGGAAATTGTTGGAACTCCATCTGGGTCTCATGTGAGTGGCAGGAACGCAAGTACCTGGGCCATCATGCACCGCCTTTCCAGGTGCATGCAGGAAGCTGGATGAAAGCAGAGCAGCTGGGACTTGAACTGGTGCTCACATGGGATGTGGTGTCTCAAGCAATGACTTAACTTGCAGCCCCACAATACCTGGCCCTGAATTTTTTAAGCATGTTACATTAGTCATTAGTTCTCTAATTTTTAAACAGATATCAAAGCAAAGCAGTAAGTAAAATAGGCTTCCCTTGATTTTCCCTACATGAGATTCAATTTGACAGGAAAAATATACATAGAATTTTTCTTTGATGCTGAATAATTCATGAAATTAAAAAAAAAAAAAACCTGTACAAACCAGGGGCCTAAATTAAGCCACTATTTTGTATGTGTATGTGTGGTAGGTTTTTTTTTTTTCTTTTTTTCCCACTTCTTGCTTGCCTTTACATTTGAAAATTTTGGAAAGATATATTTATAATATTTGAGGGAGAAAAAAAAAATGAGAATGCAGGCAAGCACCATCAATACAATCATGCACGAGTTTTTTCCAGTTGGCCCTATGCTCCTGGGGTGGCCGCAGGAGTAGGTGATATGAGGGAGGAAATGCATCCTGATCATCTCTCTTGTGTTCATTAATGGTGAGCCCATCAACATTGAAGTAAGCAGTTTTCTAGAAAATTGGCATCAAACTCATTTCATTAATATTTTTTCTTATAAAATTAGAAATGCAGTCTCTTGGGAAAATAAGATAAAATATTCTCAAGCAAGCAAAAAGTGAGAATTATTCTCTGTAAGTAACTAATATTATGATACAGCATATTAATAAATGTTCTCTGTCGCCCCCCCTCTTCATGGAGGAACGACACTAAACCCTGCCTAGGCTTCATATCCGAGTCACGGCACCATTATGTCGCTCCCCCTCTTCGTGGAGGAATGACACTGAACCCTGCGCTGTTCTTTTGTCTGCTCGGCCCTCCCCGGGTTTGCTGCTGGTTCTTCCCGGGTTGGCTACCGTCCCTTCCACCTCCGTGGAAGGGCGGTTCCCCCTGCCACTTTCCCCACTTCCTCAGGGGAGCGGCACACCGCCGGCCGGCTCTCTTGGGGGCTGCTCAGGTGTTCCTTCAGATAGATGTTCCCTGTTGCATGTTGTCTCTCTCCTCCTTTATAGTCCTCTTCCACCAATCCCAACTCTGCTGCCCACACGCCGAGTATGCTGCTCTCCTCCAATCAGGAGCAGGTCCTGCTGCTTATTGGTTGAACTGGAGGCAGCTGCGTAGAAGGTGTTTCCTCCTCTCCCAGTGCCATATTGTGGGAGAGCAGATGCACAGAATAAGTCTTAATTCCAGTAACTTAGTCTAGTCCGAGTTGCTCCCCACAGTTCTCTACATCTGGAAGCTTATGTAGTTTATAGAAAATTTTGAAAAATACAAATGATAAAAACAAAATTATAAAGATGTGTTCAACTCTGACTATGGAGCCTTGACCTCATAGACTGACTTTCAAAATATAATTAACAGATGGAAAAAATAAACAAATAACAAGCCCCATATATTTGTTTGCCCTTTTCATGCTTCCTTGTAACAGAGAAAACTGGGTCTTAAAACCCTGGGCTCTGGAAAGCATGTTGATCTTCCAGCTGCATGGACTGAAGTAGTGTTTCTGGCTCAATGCAAAGGAGAAATCCAAGATGGTATGTATTCCAGCTGGCCTCTTAAGTATCTTAGGTGTCTTCTAGATTAGTAGCCAAGGAAACAACTGGAGAAATTTTTCAGAAATTGTGTAAGAGAAAATTAAGATTTTTCAATCACTATTAAAGTATCTTACATTGTTTCATTGTGAAACTTCCTTTTATACTTTTGAGTTAGGACTTTGTAATTTTGTTTCAAAAAGTTTCTAGCCTCTATTACTTTTTTCTAAAATTAGTAACTCATTAAAATAATATGAAATGTCAGTAGTTTCTAATTACCATACATATTATATGTCAGAGAAACTTATTTCTACATTTTATAATTCTTAATCATAAAACAGGAATTAAATTACCACTTTTTTTCTGCTTATTTAAACCAACACTTTTCTTTTATGTATCTGTCTTCAGATACCCTTTTCTCAACCTAAAAAAGAAATTAAATAACATTTTTAAAAGATTTTTATTTATTTATTTGAGAGACAGAGTTACAGAGAAAGAGAGAGATGTCTTTCATCCGCTGGTTCACTCCCCAGATGCCTGCAACCACGGGAGCTGGGCCAATCCGAAGCCAGGAGCCAAGAGCTTCTTCTGGGTCTCCCACATGGGTGCAGGGGCCCAAGCACTTGAGCCATCTTCTACTGCTTTCTCAGGCCATAACAGAGAGCTGGACTGGAAGAGGAGCAGGCAGGACTCAAACCAATGCCCATATGGGATTCCGGTGCCACAGGTGGAAGCTTAGCCCGCTATGCCACAGCACCGTCCCCAATAACATTATTTTTAAGGGAACAAAATTATTTCTATCATCATCCTAAATATTTTGTATATGCTCTTTAAAATGAGTTAGAGTGTTGACCACATGAGGTCAGAGAATACTTCCTCATGTAAATTGGGTTTATAGTGCTTTCTGAGAGTATGTAAACAAGAGGAAGAATAAGAAATATTTTGTATTTAACTTGCAATCCTTCACAGTATCATCCACATCCTGACCTCTTTGAAATGTTTAAATGCTATTGAGCAAAGCTTTCTTTGTTTACCCTCCATCAGCAGCCACTTGCTTTGAATTGGCAGTTAGATTTCAGTTTTATTATGGCATCCTACAGTCTTGTGATTCAGAGGAGCACTGGCCATGGCCCAGCCCCTGTAGCTGGTCTAGCTCAGTTGCAACAATTCCCTTTCACTCACCAGTGATTGGATTAGGAAACAAATGACCTGGTCCTGACCAAAGGGATGCAAAGTCAGAATGTGCTTTAGAAAACAACATGTGCCATTCCTTCTCTGTTCCTCTCTCTCTGATGCCTGGAGCTCCTGTGTCATCACAATCAAATACCTCAGGGAACTAACTCAGCTGAAAGCATTCACATAGAACCCTAAATAACATCTTAAATATGGTCCATTTACATCATCTCCACAAAAGAAAGAAACTCCTAATAGGTGTCGTGCTTTTGCTCTTGTTTGCTTCTCATTCTGTAGTTCCTCCTTCATTCAGTAGTGACCATTTTACAGCTTCAAGAATTTCCAGTGGCTTCCAGTTTCACGGAAAATAAACCCGAGTTCCATATTATGATGTGCAAGGCTGTGTGTGTCTTGCCCTGTGGCCATGTCTGTAGTTATTCTCTATGCTCCAGCCATCCTAAGCCCCCTTCCTGTTCTTGAACATGTCCTATTTTTTCCTTCCTCAAGTCCCTGCATTTGTTGTTCTCCCCTAGATATTTCCCTCAAACCCTTTATAGTAACTTGAGATTCTATGTTTTCTAGGTCCTTAGTTCCATATTCTTCCTTCTTGTGCTCGTCGGGTTGGTACTACTTCCTCTGTCTCATCTTTCTAGCATACTACTCTTCTCTTTTACAGACATTGTTAGCACTGCCTTTCATCATCCATTTCTGTGGTTATACATTTTTCTACCATTATATGTGTGGGCTAGCAATCTATTGAGTGTTGGGTGTAGTAGCTTGGCATTCTTGGTCATTTTTCTTTATCTCTTTAAGTGGTCTCCATACCTGGGTGACTTCTGAATCCAATGGCAGAATAGAATTTCCCATATGGCAATTTAAATTTCCAAAGCTAGTTTGAGAGCGGGAGAGAGATTGATCTCCAGGTAGATTACATCTTATTGCTGAAGCACTCACAATGTCTGTTCAAGTTTAAGGGGAAAGCAGCATAGATTTTGTCCCTTGATGGAAAGGAGCCAAAGAATTTGTAAATATATTTTAAAATCACAATCTGTTTTTATGACCAAGTAGTTTATTTCAATAATTAATTTTAACATGTGGGAAAACAGGATGATCTACATTTGATGGAGTTTCTGCTTTGTAATATTTCAGAAGCTTTGAATATGCTCTATGTTTCCCTGGACCATATTTCCTTTGATTATGATCATCTGCCTGCCTTATTTTTTGTTGCGGAGTCCATTTTGTACAGGCTCTGTTGTGATGCACTTCTGAGGACATATTTATATTCAATTGAAATGAAGCTGGCAAAGGTATGTCGCAAACTTTCTGTAATATTTTTAATTGTCCTATGTACTACATGTAGCCACATAATATCTGTTTTAGGATCAGGACAGTTACTTTTATTATAGAATATTCTCTCATTTGGTAGTTTCTTTTAATTTCTAATTGTAGATGTATATTGTTACTTGATATCTAAATGGAAATTAAGAAAATATAAGTTAACTAAATAAGGAAGTAATAGTTAATTGAAAATCAATACTATTGTTTTCTGAATCTATACAGATTTTCTCTTCTCAACTTTTAAGGATTTTAAATGCTACCTCATCTGCCATTTAAAAATGATGACAGATAAATGTTCCTTTGAGAAGATGAGCTGTTCTTTTGGTATTCTATGACATTTCAGAGTTTCAAAGTGCTTTATATGGTCTCAGAGGTCTTATGGTTCTGCATTCTATGATCATATGAGTTGACTTCTGCAAAATTTATTATTAGTCAAATACATTTAGCTTAACTGATAGTTTTATTGCTGATGGAGACCAGATGGATGCAGATACACAGGATAGAAACTGACCATGTGAAGAACTGGCACTTTACACATAAGAGATTTTGGAGGGAGAGCCAAGATGTTACCCATAGCTGTTCTGGGATGATGAGCTTAGGATGATTTTTTTTCCTTTTTTCTGTATTTCTCCAGTTGTCCCTTATGGCTATATATTTATAATAAAATTATGTAAATATAAATGTTAATATGAAATACATTAAATATATGCACTATTATAATGCTGAAATGAATGGAGTGAAATGGACAAAATAATGGAAAGCAAAAACACAGAGCAAGTGTGACTTTTCTCTCTTTTTCTTGCTATCTCTTTTGGTGACATTTCTGCAGTTCTTGCTTTTTGCATTTCTGATAGAAAGAAAAATCACTACAAAATATGTAATGGTTTTACCAATTGAATATATTGCTTTTATTTTATATATACCATGCCATTAAATTTTTAAAAGATTTCCTATCTTCTTATCTGTAAGGCTAGAAAGGGAAACCTGTTGAAGTGAAATGGACACTATGAGAAACAGTGACTTGATCAACCCTTGTCCTGACTGTTGATGTACAATGTAATACTTTATCCCTTTTAGTATTTTTTTTGTTCTAGTACTATTGGTTGAACTCTGCGATTAACACACAACTATTCTTAGGTGTTTAAATTTTAACTGAAAAGTGATCCCGGTTAAATATAAGAGTGGGAATAAGAGAGGGAGGAGATGTACAATTTGGGACATGCTCAATCGGACTTGCCCCAAATGGTGGAGTTAGAAACGTGCCAGGGGATTCCAAATTCAGTCCCATCAAGGTGGCATGTACCAATGCCATCTCACTAGTCCAAGTGACAAACTTCAGTTCACGATTGATCACACTGATAGGTCTAAGAGTCAAAGGGATCACACAAACAAGACTAGTGTCTGATAATACTAACTGATAGAATCAAAAGGGAGAGAATTATCCAACATGGGAAGTGGGATACACAGCAGATTCATAGAATG
Source organism: Oryctolagus cuniculus (assembly GCF_051225735.1). Taxonomy (NCBI): domain Eukaryota; kingdom Metazoa; phylum Chordata; class Mammalia; order Lagomorpha; family Leporidae; genus Oryctolagus; species Oryctolagus cuniculus. The sequence continues at coordinate 33,310,862 of NC_142880.1, read as the reverse complement.
GCAGATGTCCTAAATAGCACTCTGGCCTCAGAACCAGCCCTTAAGGCATTCGGATATGGCTGAAGAGCCCATGAGAGTATTGTAGGCATGGAAAGCCAAGACACTCTGGGAAAAAAAAACAACACCTAAATGAAAGATCTCTGTGATTGAGATCCCAGTGGAAAGAACAGGGCCATCCAAGAAGGAGGTACCTTTCTCTGAAGGGAGGAGAGAACTTCCACTTTGACTAAGACCCTGTCGGAATAAGATTGAAGTCAGCGAACTCAAAAGGCTTCCATAACCTTGGCAACTCATGACTAGAGCCTAAACAAGAGTGTCAAATTGTAAGTCAACAACAGGAGTCACTGTGTACTTACTTCTCATGTGGGATCTGTCCTTAATGTGTTGTCCAATGTAAAGTAATGCTATAACTAGTACTGAAACAGTATTTTACACTTTGTGTTTCTGTGTGGGTGGAAACTGATGAAATCTTTACTTAATATGTACTAAATTGATCTTCTGTATGTAAAGAGAATTGAAAATGAATCTTGATGTGAATGGAATGGGAGAGGGAGCGGGAGATGGGAGGGGTGCGAGTGGGAGGGAAATTATGGTGGGGGGGAAGCCACTGTAATCCATAAACTGTACTTTGGAAATTTATGTGTTTACTAAATAAAAGTTAAAAAAAAGAAAGTTTGTACATGTTCTTTTTTTAAATTGCTATATTTTTGTCCTTTTATATAATCCACTGAAAGACCTGATTTACAGTCCTTTGTCCTGTCTGGCTTTCTCATGATAAAACAAACAAAAAATCTAGAAGGGTGGGGTAGGTAACTTGGCAAGTTCTTACAGTAGCTACAAACACATAAACAACATTAGCTATGTGCCTTCTACCATAAATGACTTAAATACACTAAGCATATTAATTTATTTAGTTCTCACAGCAACTGTAAGAAGTAAGTGCTATTATTTCTTATACAGGGTCTTACAGATGAGGAAACAGTTACACGTGGAAAGTATAGCTGTTACCCAGAGCATCATTCAGCAGAGAATGTTTTCAAACCAAGGCAGTTTGGCTCCAGAGTCCAGTGGAGCTTCAGTTTTGGTGTCACACATCTACTTGGTTCTCAGATTTACTCATTTTAAAGCTTACTGTTTATTGTTTTAGCTTATATAAGACTAGCAGTGAGAACAACCGTGTGCTGTATTTATAATGGTATTTCAAAAAGTTCATGGGAACACTGAAGTACAAGGTTAAGTTTATTTTGATGCAAAAAAATGTTGAAATCCATACATAATTTTTACATAGATACAGATTTTCCATGGCTGTGGTGGCCATCTGGGGAGTGAACCAGCTGATGAAAGATCTCCCTCTTTTTCTCGCTCTGTCTGTAACTCTCTGTAACTCTGTCAAAATAAATCAATAAATCTTTTTTGAATATAGACAGTGCTCTTCAAACTTTCAATAATCAATGCAGAGAAAGGGCTGGAGAAATGAAGAGAACAGACAGGAAGAGAAGGAGAAAGGGAGGTAAAGGAAATGGGAGGGATGTTGGGAGTGTGGGGGAAGAGATTGGGGAGCAGAGGTTGCATTGAGGAGGCAAAGCTTGCAGTGCCAGGGTGCAGGGAGAACATCCACGGATGTCACATGAGGAGTGATGCAGTGAGAGCCCGGCATTCCTTAGAGATATGGGAAGGCAGACTTTTCAGTAAAAATCTAGTCTTCAGAATATTACATATGAAAACTTTGAAAACCATTTCTGCAAGCATAGCTTTAACTAGAGATAACCTTTGAATCAGGTGAAAATTCATGACCAAATTGGGTTGTAATACAGAAGTTTTTCATACTGACCTACTTTTCATATATTTTCTCTTTTAAATTAAATTTTTGAACATTAATGAATGTTCTTTTCAATATTGATCTCTAATCCCTTGAAAAATCCTTAAATTATTCTCCTTACGACTTCTGTTAATTTGTGGGCTGTACCTGTGGGAGTTGCCGCCTGAACACTGTCATCTAGAACACTGACCCACTCTTTCAAGTGGTCTACTGACCTCCGTGACTTTTTCATTAACTTCAGTTTCTGAGAGAAGCACGAACAGGAACAAGTGGCCTAGAGAAAGAGACATTATTGGCATGCCTTAGCTACATTTTATTTGTATTTATTTGTAAGTCTACAAAGGGTACAAGTTTATAATTTATATTTACAAGTATGGATAGTGAATTCTCAAGACCTGTTAATGACAGAGGCATGTAAGAGAAATAATTGAAAGTCACTGCTGCAGTAGAAAGTTTGTGGCTTTTAGAGCAATACATACTGTCTGCGTTCAAAGTCTTGGTAATGCCATGTACTGACTTACTAGTCTATGTGAAATACTGGGGCTTGGTCAGATTCATCTTCTACATATATAATAATATCAATCATAATAATAATAATGATGATGATAATGATACTCTGCATTGCTGTTAAGAGGATTTGGAAATATCTATCTCTTTATATAACCACAGACACACAAACACACAAGATAGTTATAGCTATTCCTGTTATTTGATTCTTCTTCATGATTTGCAACTTACACAACTTATATTCTATTTTTATTCACAGTTTATATATTTTTACTAATTTACTGTGAAGTCTTATATATTATATATTCTTATGGTTATTCTCTTTTTTGTAGTCTATGGAAAACAAACTTCAGCGATACATGTATTTTCAATGTCACAGAAGTAAGATTTTCAGTACTTATTTAGTAATGACACTGCAAGTTTTATTTTTTTGTGAGGGCCTAGGGAGCATAGTACAGCACACTATGCACAAGTAGAATGTTTCTCAGAAATGCCTCAAACTGTTTTTTTTTTTCCCAGACTGGTTTGATTAAGACCCATATAAAGAAATAACCTTTGCATTGTAATGTAGCACACACATAAAATGCACTCACTACTGGAACGAGGATATACTCTGACATTTTCTCTTCTTCTTTTATTTAAAACCTCTCTCTCAGTTGATTTCATGACTCACTTATGGAGTATGATTGCAATTTGAAAAATACTGTTTTAAAGGATATAGAACAACATGGCATTCAGTATTGGTTATTATGTGTAATGCAGAGATGATTTATGGAATTTTTTTGGTTGAACTAGCATTCTCAACTTGATACAAATGTCTTGCAGTTATTGCAAAAATACATAATATGAAGTGAGTTTGAAGTTGTTTCATCAAAAGTAAATGCAATAACAAAATGATTCATTTTCCTTATGGTTTTTAAGCACTTATCGATGCAACACAAAATACTCTTTTCTTTTCTCTCTTGACAGATTGGCTATTTGATCTTCTTGCGACTTTTTATATATTTCCTGCATGGTCACCTAGAAAGTTTTCAACCACATTTACTTCGGCTTCAACCGTTTTTATATGGTAGAATCCTTTCCATTTTTCACACGTGTAATCTTTTATGTCACACTGTGAGAACTTAGACTGTCACTGTAAAGAGCATAAGCTGTGTTTTATTTTTCATGAGAGGTAATAAATGCAGTGTTGAAGAGCAAAGCCCCTGGGCCAAACAGTGTTAGTTCAGCTGTTGTGCCCCCATATGCAGACTTTTCATTGCTTTGTGTTAAGAACAGTTAAAATCTACTCTCTTAGCTCTCTTTGCAATTTTGAAACATATGTTGTCCCTAACTCTCATCACAGTGCTGTGCAATACATCACTGGAAGCTATTCCTCCTGAGTAACTGAAACTTTGTACCTTGGACCAATATCCTTCCTTTCCCATGCCATTGCTCATGCCCCATTCCCCATCCCCACCCCCACACTCCCTGCTGACTTCCCCATTCTGTGTCCAGCTTCCAACTTTCCTTCCTACTTAAGTGTGTGACCTTGTTTGTTACTCAGTCCCTTATTTAGTAGTGTTTGTGTCACTGATTTTCAAGAAATTTCCTGTTTGAATATGGGAACTCCCATGGCAATGTAAATGCTGGATGGGGATAAGGAGAGAGAGTGGATGCAGGAGGCCAGTTAGCTCTGATGTTCCTAGAGGGAAAAATGTTAAAGGTGGCAACTTTTACAAGGGGAATGGCATACAGTAAAATTGTTCTGGAAAATGCTTAGGAGAGAGAGACTGGACTTGGTTATCAGTTGGATCTGGCTATACATAAAGGAAAGTGAAGAATTCAAGAGGAAGCTGAAGTTTTGGGGTCATGATTTGGAGAAATATTGGAATTCTGAATTTTGCATTCACTCACAGCTATGTGAACTCAGCAGGTGGTTGAAAATGTAGCTTTGGAACTGGGGGAAACAAATGCAGCCTGGGATCCAGATGTGACAGTCATTTATGTTCATGTGGCTGAGATAATCAGAATGGGGAGCAACTAAGTCTAGGAGGAGAATTTTGGGGAACACAAACATTTAATGGATTATTGGCTCCTTGTCTGTGTAGAAGAATTGTCATTACTAATTTTTCCACCATGTGGATGGACCAAAACTCAAAGAATATCTAAGAGTTTATAGAAGGACAGCCGCCAAGACGATTCTGTTGAATATCATAGTCTTATACTAAACGACATTTTTCCTACATTTAAAATATGTGCCTTTAAAAATCAGTAATAAAAACGTCTTGAAATAAAACTGAAAAACATTGGACTAGAAGCAAAGACTTTTTTTTGGCAGAATTGTAATTTCAAAGTATCCATTGTGGATACAATATCCATTACAACTTGATTAATTTTCAGCCGAAAGCGTCCAAGCATTGTTGAGCAGTAACAATATTTAATTGGGCACTCAACCAGTATGCAATTGCGGTTCCCAATTACATAAACTCTTAAGAATGAATTATTTATATTGTAGTTTTATATTTCACCACCAGGGGGCAGACATAACATTATAAATCTTACCTAGATGGAGAATTGTACAGCGGTTTTGGCTTCTATGTACAGGATATAATTATAGTTTAGTAACTAAAAGAGAAATGAAGCAAATGCAATATACTAATGAAATATTTATCCATTTTTTACGATAGCACTTTGTTTCTCTGGAGAATCATACAATCAATATCCAAACATCCTTTTACAAGTGCAATTTATCCTGAAAATCTCAGAAATTATATGTAAAAGAGAACACCTTTATGGATCAGTTTTTAGCCCTATGGGAAACCAGGAGGCCTCTGGGAACATGTGCTCTGACATGGTGGGTATACGCTATTGTATGCTGCATCACATAAGATTACTAGGATGAACTAGCTGTGCCTGTCAATTCAGTAAGCACTGCTAGAGATGGACTTCGCTCTCGGCGAGGGGTGCAAGGGAAACAGACGAACTCCATGAAACCATGTGCACATTTTGTTTTCTGTTACACATACCTTTTTTATAATGGATAGAAAATTAATTTTCTAACAATTTCTAAAAAAGGGAAAAATACTTTTTTAACATAATGCTAGTTATGTTAAACATAAACATAAAACATAAACATAAAAGCAACTAAGGCAATTTAAGGTAGGTTCTTTCTCATTGATTTTATATATTTGCTATCTCACGATTTTCCCAGGCTTCCTTTGGACCTTTTCTAATGCTAGATATAAATTAAACATATAAACAAAAACATTTAAGGTAATCTTTTTGAACCTTGTGAATGACTGATACAAAGACACGTTTGTTCAGTAATTTGAGCCTGCTAGTTATAATCACTAATGACCACAAATTGAGCACTGGAAAGAACACTGCTCAGCGATTGGCTGAGTGATCTAGAGGAGGTTCTGTGAGCTCTCCGCACCTCCACCAGCTTAGCTTTGGCAGTCATCCTTGTCACCACCACCGTCACCACTGTATCTGCTCTCACTCTTTTTGCTGTGAAGAGCTGAAGAAAGGTGGTGCCTATAGATTATGAAGTGCCGTGTAAGTGGAAGTTAGGACGACTAAAAACCACATTTAGGAATTCACAATTAAACCCAGTAACTTTCATCCAAAGGCATGCTTCTGTTGACTTAATGGAATGATTTGAGTGTTTTTTAGACAAGTAAGATGCCATGAAATCTTGGCCATATGCACATTCTAGCTGTGAGGCAGGCAGCTTTCAGTGTTGACTTCCAGGCTCTCTGAGCACTAACCCATTTTGTCACTCTCGGTACACACACAGACAGCAAATGAATGTTTAGCGCCATACAGCTCAGCCCAGGTTGGAAAGGCTAAAAATGTCAGCACGTGACAAGAAGGTATCTGCTCAGAGTGGGGGTGAGTCCGTAAGCCTTTGTGTCTTTTTCCACTTTGCAGAACAAAAGGGCTTAGATTCAGTCTCTTCAGAATCCTGTCAGCTCTACCCTTGTGATTCCAGGAAGGCGTCTTCCCAGATGAGGGCTGTCCGTTTTGTTGCCCTTTTCTGCCTCCTACTTACTTCGTGATAGGGACTGTAGCCTCGTCCCTGCTACAGCTGCTGACTTGGCCAATCAGCAGATTGTGTGCTGTCACGTTCCCACTGTCAGCCCCCTTTCTCTAGTGAGCGTAATCTAAGCCAGCCTCTGGAGTTCCCCCGAGAACCTACTCATTCAGCGCCCATCTCTCTCACCTTCTGGAGTGCCTAGCAGGGGGAAAAAAGAGATAAAAACATGACTGATACATTTGCAACCACCTTTCTTTCTTCCTTATTATTAATTATCGAAGAGGATTTGTGAATCTATTTTTTCCTTCAGCCCTTATCCTCTGAAGATGCTAAAATTTCCGCTGTAAAATATACGCTTTTTAATAATTCCTTAATTTGTCATCAAAGTGTTGCTAAATTTGCTTTTAAAAGTCTGTAGAATTTATACATCAGGACACACAAAATGTGACTGTTGGCTCTACTTAAGAATAGGACATTTCCTCTCTTCAGCTACTGCATCCCATTTCTCTTTTTGATGTCCTTTTAAGTGAATTTAGAGGGTTTCCACTGACTTTGACAAATGGTACTCTTTAATTAGCTCTGAGGATTGCAGGGTCTGAGCCCTGGATGGAGTTTTCCACTCTGTCCGAAATTTCTGCTCCAGCATAGCTGAATTTTCCTGAGCACAGTTGTCACATGTAAAAGCAACATAGTTCTTTGGAGAATGTATATTTAAACACAACTAAAACTCAGTAGACTGTTTATTGAAGATTGTCACCCGTTCTGCATCTCAAATATTTCTCATGTGTTCTACATATTAGATCTCTAAAAAGCAGTGAGTATTCTCATGTGGTTAGCAAGCTCACCCTCTGATGTATTAAGTACCTGGGACATTTTATCCCATACTTTAGTTAAAAATAGTTTCCAGGAATTGAATTAGACTGAGACAGAGGTTCTTTAAAATTAGGATCATTACACTATGATCCACATCGTATTTTCCAGGTTAACACATTTGTATTGAGAGGTCTTTTTAATGCCAATGTCAACAATCCCCCAAATGAATAAAAGCAGAGATGAAACACAGAAAACTCTGAGCACTCAACGCAGAGTCCACACTTCACCAGTCACTTCTCGCTGGTTTGTCTACCTAAATTCGCTTAGAGTTCCAGCCAGCTGTCGATTAACAGTGCTTTGCTAAATGGGTTTTTCAGAGTAGTCACTAAGTTGGCATTGTACAAGCTACAACTGAGAGTCCAAACCTGGACAACAAGGAGGGAGAGGACACAACCATAGGATTTGGAGAACAAGGAAAGGAAGGGAGGCAAGAGGGCAGCTAAAGGTCCTACGAGTCACTGAGTGCAGTGCTCAGTGCTTCTCAGCCACGTGCCTGGGGTAACAATCGATGTCCAACCGTTTTTTCTTTCCAAACCCTTGAAGAACAACACCTTTGTATAATATAGTAATGAAAATTACTGAAAAATAGAACAAAAAGATATAAAATACAAGCTTAATTTTTGTTTGACTATATATAACAATTATATATATTTATATACACAGAAATGATATGTCCTGCAAGTTGTTTCTTCTTCATGTCCACCCTCTTAGTAACATTTTGAAAATGGTACGTACCTATCAAGCACATCGTGGGCAGGACTGCTTTAGTGAAAAGGTAAAGCAGTTTACACCACTTACTAAGGCTCACCCTCTCTGCTATACTGATTCTATACATGGCAATTGAATTAAAACACAACATTGCTTAATAAATCGAGTCACCCAAGTTTGATACATATTTTTTAAAAGCAGGGAAGAAACTAGGACGATTTCCACGAAAATGCTTAAAATACACAAGGGCACAGGTAGCCATATTGTGTTTATTACTTGTTGCGAAGGGATACTACACTCTACAGGAGACGATGAAGCGTCGCAGAAAGAGGGTGTGAGAATGATTCTATCACAGTACTTGGACTTTGGGTGATCCTAGGGTTCTCTTTAGAGTTGATGGTGTAAAAAAGTAAGATACCCAAGGGCTTTGTTTCTGTCTGTGTTTAGAAAAAATTTGTTTTTCAATGACTTTGTTTATTATACATCATGTGGAGTTTTAGGAATTGATGTCCAACAAGAGATCCACATGACCCCATTGTGACCTTCTAACAACATACTGTCCTAAGTCATGGACATCAAAGGCTGCATTTTTTCCTTTGTCATTCATAAGTAACAATGACATCATGTAAAACTGAAAACTAAACTTACATCTAGTTCATTGTCTAAATCCTCATTTTTCCTTTACCAAATACTTTCAGGAATTTTCTCTGCTGATGGTGCGTGATTGTGTTAACTGATTTGATTTTTTTTTTTTACTTAAATGATTAGTCTGTATAACCATGGAAAAGTGCACCGATTATTTTAATTAGTCAAGTCGTCTAAACGTTTCTAGACATCTCGTTACTAGCCTATTTATTCAGGATAAGTTTTCATGCAGAGGATTGTTGAGCATCCAGGCTGAGGCAGCTAGAACGAGTTGAGAAGAGAATTTGCTATGTGTAGGTTCCATATTTTGGATGGGCTCTACCACAAAAGAAGGAAACTGAGTTAAGTGTGCATAAATAATGTCATATTATTTTAGAATAAAGCTCTTACATGGAATATTCTAAAATTCTCAAGACATATTAGATACCATTTGCTTTACTGAAGTGTTTTTCCTGAGTTGGCAGCCTTGTGCAGAATTTGTCTTGCTCATGCCTTTAGCTCCAGCATCCAACAGCTATGTCTTTTACATAAAATAGATCAATACAGTTCCAAGGGATTTCACTAAACAGTTTACTCAAAAAATGTCTTAGTCTATAATTTATGTATGAACTTTTGGCCTTGTATTTTGACAGTGCTCAACAGGAAAATTATCTTTAAATTTTAACCTTGATTCTTTTCTATTCAGTGAGTAACAGTTATAAAGCACTTTAGATTTTAAGTGTTTTTTTTTTTTAAGATTTATTTATTTCTATGAAAGGCAGATGGGTGTGGAGGGGGGAGAGAGAGAGAGAGAGAGAGAGAGAGAGAGAGAGAGAGAGAAAGATTTTCTGTTTGTTGGTTCAGTTTCCAAATGGCTGCAACAGCCAGGACTGGGCCAGGTGGAAGCCAGGAATCTGGAGCTTCATCCAGGTCGCACACATGGGTTCAGGGATCCAAACACTTGGGCGGTCTTCTGCTGCTTTCCCAGGCCATTACCAGGGAGCTGGGTTGGAACCAGTGCAGCTGAGCCTGGAATAGCACTCATATGGGATACTGGCATCACAGGCAGTTTCTTAACCTGCTATAGGTTAAGCCCCAAGAGTTTCTTTTTTTAAGAGCACAAAATATCAACTCAGTTAACAGTCTGAGAACATCTCACAGGATGTGCCTTTGACTCTTCACTGTTGGTAAATAAGTAAATGAGATTGTTCTGTTATTGTCTACCAGTTACTTTCGTAGGCACTTAAATCTGTGTAAGTGTTAGGGAGCACTCTAAGGAAAAAACAACAGCCCATTCTTTATCTGAATTTCTAGGCTTTTAAAATAGTTATTTCATAGACATTGACTGTATCCTGTTAGGCATATATTTTGGTTCTTAAAGTAGAAACCCATAGTTTAAAATCTACACTGCTATTAGGTCTTTGTTCAGACTTTCTCAGGTCCCCTTCTCCTTAGCTGTCAGAGATACTCCTTAGCTGTCAGATATCCCTTAAGGATACAAGGTATGGCTCATACAGTATTACTGATATCAGTGAACAGGGGATCCCTATGAGAAAAAAAATGCGTTAGGTTCAGGCTAGCTGTCCATATAGACTTAACAGAAATACACTTACATAAATTGCTTCAGTTGGTGAGGCATGAGATGTTAAGAGAATGCATTTTCATTTGTGAATTTAGCATTTATTTTCACATTTGTTCAAATCACACACAGATATACTTTTCTATTGTAATTTCAGGGACAGTTGCCATTGGATCAGAGAGGGTATGAAGTTAACCACCTGCTCTGGCACAGTGTTGCTGCATGGTCTTGTGTTCAGCGGGACAACCCTCAGCTGGATGACGTGCTCCAGCATCTCCTGTCCCAGAAAACTCAGCTTCAAAAGAAATGCTGGTAGGGTGATCCTATAAATCCAAGTAGCTCATGGAGAAACCTTCGTGCTAAAGTGTTCAATAACCTTTGTACTTAAATGTTAATCACACCTCAGTTGACTATGAAGCAAATTTATAATCTCAGTTCCAAAGGCAAGGGCAATTTATATATTTTGTATCAGTTCATCTCATCAATAAATTTTTCCTATCTTGTTTTTTTCTGGTTTTGCTAAATGTGAATGCATATCCAAGGGTACTTCAAAAAGCTTTTGGAAAATGGAAATAGAAGGTAATTTTGTTTACTATAAATTAATTTTGAAAGCCGTGCATAGTTTTTCATAATATGAGTTTTTTGAAGTCTCCCTCCCTAAATATGGATTTCAAAATTTTTTGCAATAAAGCAAACTTATCTTTGAAATACATTTTCCATGAACTTTCTGAAGTGCCCTCATATTTTGTAGTGTGTCTGTAGTAAATGAAATCCGTTATTGAGACATCTACTCTGTATTTAAAACATCTTTTATTTTCCATATTCATCCTTGGAGTAAATACAACAAGATTCTATTTTTAATGCCTTAACGTGACAGAAATGAACTTTGATTGAGAGTGTTCGTTTCCTCCTGTGCACAGTGTTCACTTGAAGGAAGGAATTTTTTTTATGAATTCACAAATGATAATTGTGTATATTTAAGGATACAAGGCAATGGTGTGTTATATGAATATCATGTTCATGATTTTATCACCCTAAGTGAGATATCACTGCCCCACTTACTTTGCATTTATTTGTGGTGAAAACATTTAAAATTTATTCTTTAAGCAATTTTGAAACACACAGTATGGTTCTAATTGTGGTCACCTTGCTGTGCAATCTGTTGGTATAACTTACTCTTCTGAAAGGCAGAATTACAGAGAGGCATAGGCAGAGAGAGAGATAGAGAGGCCTTCCATCCGCTGGTTCACTCCCCAGATGGCCACAATAGCCAGAGCTGTGCTGATCCAAAGCCAGGAGCCAGGAGATTCTACCCGATTTCCCACGTGGGTGCAGGGGCCCAAGGACTTAAGCCATCTTCCACTGTCTTCCCAGGCCATAGCAGAGAGCTGGATTGAAAGTGGGGCAGCCAGGACTTGAACCGGCACCCATATGGGTTGCTGGCACTACAGGTTGCAGCTTTACCCACTACACCACAGTGCCGGCCCCTGACTGAATCTTTAAATCCTTTGACTAACCTCTTCGCTTCCTCAACCCCTTTTTCTCACCCCAGTCTTCTGGTAACCACCATTCTACTCTCAACTTCTATGAGTATGAATTTTTTTAAAAAATTTCATTTATTTATCCATTATTTATTATTTATTTATAAAAAAGAGAGAAAAAAAAGAGTTCTCTCTCCTACTTGTTCACTTCCCAAGCTGCCCACAGCTGCTGGAGCTGGGCCAGGGCCAAAACAGGGAGCCACATCTGCCATCTAGGTCTCCCACCTGGAGAGCAGGAGCCTCTCAGCATCTACATTAGCAGGAGGCTGTAATCAGGAGTAGGAGATGGGAGTCCGACCCAGGAACTCTGATGTCATAACCACTAGGCTAAACTCCTGTTCCCGAGTTTGGATTTTTTTTAAGTTGTTTTTATTTTTTTAAACTTTTATTTAATGAATATAAATTTCCAAAGTAAAGCTTATGGATTACAATGGCTCCCCCACCCATAACTTCCCTCCCACCCGCAACCCTCCCCTTTCCCTCTCCCTCCCCCCTTCCATTCACATCAAGATTCATTTTCAATTCTCTTTATATACAGAAGATCAGTTTAGCATATATTAAGTAAAGATTTCAACAGTTTGCACCCACATAGAAACACAAAGTGAAAAATACTGTTTGAGTACTAGTTATAGCATTAAATCTCAATGTACAGCACATTAAGGACAGAAATCCTACATGAGGAGTAAGTGCACAGTGACTCCTGTTGTTGACTTAACAAATTGACACTCTTGTTTATGGCATCAGGAATCACTCTAAGCTCTTGTCATGAGTCGCCAAGGCTATGGAAGCCTTTTGAGTTCACCAACTCTGATCATATTTAGACAAGGTCGTAGTCAAAGTGGAAGTTCTCTCCTCCCTTCAGAGAAAGGTACCTCCTTCTTTGATGACCTGTTCTTTTCACTGGGATCTCACTCGCGGAGATCTTTCATTTAGGTTTTTTTTTTTTTTTTTTTTTTTTTTTGCCAGAATATTTTGGCTTTCCATGCCTGTAATACTCTCATGGGCTTTTCAGCCAGATCCGCGTGACTTAAGGGCTGATTCTGAGGCCAGAGTGCTATTTAGGACAACTGCCATTCTATGGGTCTGCTCTGTATCTCGCTTCCCATGTTGGGTCATTCTCTCCTTTTTTTATTCTATCAGCTAGTATTTGCAGACACTAGTCTTGTTTATGTGCTCCCTTTGGCTCTTAGACCGATCATTATGATCAACTGTGAACAGAAATTGATCACTGGGACTAGTGAGATGGCATTGGTACATGCCATCTTGATGGGATTGAATTGGAATCCCCTGGTATGTTTCTAACTCTACCGTTTGGGGTAAGTCAGCTTGAGCATGTCCCGAATTGCACATCTCTTCCCTCTCTTATTCCCACTCTTATATTTAACAGGGATCACTTTTCAGTTAAGTTTCAACACTTGAGAACAACTGTGTATTGATGTGTTGATGTACAATATAATACTTTATCCATTTTAGTTTTTTTTGTTGTTGTTGTTTTAGTTCTAGTACTATTGGTTGAACTCTGTAATTAACACACAATTATTCTTAGGTGTTTAAATTTTAACTGAAAAGTGATCCCTGTTAGGAATTTGGAAAGCATTATGCTGAGTGAAATAAGCCAGTCCCAAAGGGACAAATACCATATGTTCTCCCTGATCGGTGACAACTAACTGAGCACCAAAAAGGAAACCTGTTAAAGTGAAATGAACACTATGAGAAACAGTGACTTGATCAGCCCTTGCCCTGACTGTTGATGAACAACTTAATATGTTATCCCGCTTAGTATTTTTTTGTTTGTTTGTTCTACCTAATACCTTTGGTTGAATACCGAGTTTGGATTTTTTAGAATCCACATATAAGTTAGCTCATGCAGAGTTTGTCTTTCTGTGCCTGGTTTATTTCATCTAGCTTAATGTCCTACAAGTTAATTCTTGCTGTTGCCAGTGATAGAATTCCTTTCTTTTTAAAAGGTTAGTAGTGTTCCTTTGTGTATATACATTTTCTTTATTCATTTGTCTATGGATGGACACTTGAGTTGATTCCACATTTTGACTGCGGTGAATAATGCTACAGTGAACATGGGAATAAACATATCTCTTCAGCTGACTCATTTCATTGGGCTATACATGCTCAAAAGTGGGGTTTCCGGGTCATATGGTAGTTCTGTTTTCAATTTTCTGAGTAACTGCCACAATTTTTCAAAAGAACTGTATTATTACATTCCCATCAAAAGAGTACAAGTGTTTCCTTTTTTCTCTATCTTTCCCAACATTTATTTTTCATCTAATTGATAGTAGCCATTGGAACAAGTGTAGGTTATATCTCATTGTGGTGGTTCTAATTTACATTTCCTTGATGATTAGTGAGAACTGGAACATTTTTTCATCTATCAATTGACCATTTGTATGTCTTCTTTTGAGATATGTCTATTTAAATAATTTGTGTTTTAATTGTGCTGTTTTCTTGTTATTGAATTGTTATATATTTTGGATATTAACCGATTATCATATATTTTTCCAAACATGTAGAATATCTCTTTGCAATATTCGTATTTTGTTTGCTATACAGAAGGTTTTGAGTTTTATGTAAGCTCATGTGTTTGTTTTTGCTTGGAGACTCATATCTAAGAAATCACTGCTCAAAACCATTTCATATAGTTTTTCTCCTAAGTTTTATTCTAGTACTTTGGTTATGGTTTCAGATATTTGGTTTAAGTCTTTAATCATTTTGAATTTACTATTTTATATTATATATTTGTCCAGTTTCATTCTTCCACATATAATCTGTTTTTCCCACACTAATTTTTTTAAAGAGACTAACTGGTCTCTATTGTGTGTAGTTGGCCCCTTTGTCAAATATCAATTGACTAAAATTGTTTGGGTTTGTTTCTGAACTATCTCATTCCATTCATTGATCTGTTTGTATGCAAGTATCCTGTTGTTTTGATTTCTGTAGTTTTGTAATTTATTTTGAAATCAGGAATTTATTTGAATCACATTTTTCTATCAACATTTTATAGTTTTCAGTATACAGCTCTTTCACATGTTTAAATTTACTTCCAAGCATTTTTTGTTTTTTGGTAAATGGGACTATTTTCTTAATTTGTTTCTCTGATAGTTTGTGTTAGTGTATTGACACACTACTGATCTTTATGTGTTGATTTTGCATCCTGAAGCTTTACTATTTTGCATATTAGTTTTTACAACTTTTTGGTAGACTGTTTTGGGTTTTCTATCTATAAGGTTGTTTTTGTCAGCAATCACAGAAAATTTAACTTTTTCTTTTCCTATTTGGATTCCAGTTGCTTCTTTTTCTCACCTAATTGCTCTAAGACTTTCAGTACCATGTTGAATGAGCAGAAGTGATGAGAGTGGACATCTCTTTCTTGTTCTAATCTTCAAGAACAAGCTTTCACATCCCCATTGTTGAGAATAGTCTTGTCAAATATGGCCTTTATTGTGTGAAGAACACCAAAGGAGTGTTTCTGAGGAAACTGATCAGAGGGCGTTCCTTTCCTTTTTTTTTTTTTTTTTTTTTTTTTTTTTTGACAGGCAGAGTGGACAGTGAGAGAAAGAGAGACAGAGAGAAAGGTCTTCCTTTTCTGTTGGTTCACCCCCAATGGCTGCTGCAGCCAGCGCACCATGCTGATCCGAAGCCAGGAGCCAGGTGCTTCTCCTGGTCTCCCATGAGGGTTCAGGGCCCAAACACTTGGGCCATCCTCCACTGCACTCCGGGGCCACAGCAGAGAGCTGGACTGGAAGAGGAGCAGCTGGGACAGAATCTGGCGCCCCGACTGGGACTAGAACCCGGGGTGCCAGTGCCGCAGGTGGAGGATTAGCCTATTGAGCCGCAGGGCCAGCCGGGTGTTCCTTTATAATACCCAGGATAATCAGCATTTTGAATTCTTTCCCCAATGCTAATGATTTTCATAATAATCTGTCAGGCCATAACAAATTGAAAACTGAATTAACATATGTATGTATTTAAAATTTCTTCCTGTTTTTTCCCCATTATTTATTTATTTGAAAAGCAGTGTGACAAAGATAGAGAGACAAAGAGAGAGAAAGAGAGAGAGAGAGAAAACAAGAGAGAGAAAGAGTGGGGTGGGGGAGGGAGATACAGAGAGAGAGAGAGAGAGATCTTTCACCTACTGGTTCACTTCTCAGCTGGTTGCAATAGCTGGTTGTGGGCCAGGCCAAAGCCAAGATATGAGTCTCTCACATGAGTGACAGGAACCCAATCACTTGGACCATCTTTTATCTGCTGCTTCCCATGTGCAAAAGTAGGGAACTGGATGGGAAGCAAGGAGTGGGCAAGGATGGAACCAGCATCCTGATATTAAATTGCTTGTGTGGGCATCCCAAGTTGTGGCTTAATGGGCTATGCCGCAGTGCCTGCCCCTAGTTCCTGTTTCTAAGCTTCTGCCAGCCTGTTCTTTACCAAATGCCTTTGTATATGTAAATTCTGCATCCCACAGCATTAACTGCAGATCCTCCAAAGAACCGGAGCATTATTTATGAATGAAAAGCATTTTCCCACATTTGGAAGTTTTGAGATTCTAGATCAAGTAAATATTTGTGGTTTTTTTGTTTTGTATTTTTAAAAACTTTTATGCTTAATTTTTCTTTAAATTAAAACTTATTTTTATTTTATTTGGAAAGCAGAGTATAACAAAGAGAAACAGAACCAGAGAACTTTTCCCTCTGATGATTCACTCCCCAAGCGTTGGCAATGGCAAGTGGAAGTGGGTGGCAAGGATCCAAGTACCTGAGCCATTATCTGCTGCCTCCAAAGATGCACATTAGCAGAGAGCTGGAATCAGAAGTGCACCTGGGACAAAAACTCAGGCACTCTGACATGGGATAAGAGGGGTCCTAGCCATGTGCCAAATGCCTGCCCTGATGTTGAAGTCATCTAGCCGAACTTGTTTGATGTAGCCTCATTTAGAAGAGAGTCCACCAGGAAGTTATTCTGCCTGTTAATGTGATGGGAGAAACCAACTCAGTATTGCAGTTTTTCAAATATTGTGATTCTTTTGTACTTTTTTTTGTCTAATAAACATAAATTTCCAAAGAACAACTTTTGGATTATATTGGCTCTTCCCCCCATAACCTCCCTCCCACCAGCAACCATCCCATCTCACACTCCATGTCCCATCCCATTTTTCATCAAAATTCATTTTCAATTATTTTTATATACAGAAGATCAACTTAGTATATACTAATTAAAGATTTCAACAGTTTGCACCCACACAGAAACACAAAGTATAAAAAACTGTTTGAGTACTAGTTTTACTGTTAATTCTCATAGTACAACACATTAAGAACAGAGATCCTACATGGGGAGTAGGTGCACAGTGATTTCCGTGGCTGATTTAACAATTGACACTCTTATTTATGATATCAGTAATCACTTGAGGCTCTTCTCATGAGCTGCCAAGATTATGGAAGCCTCTTGAGTTTGCCAACTCCAATCATATTTAGAGAAGGCCATAATCAAAGTGGAAATTCTCTCCTCCTTTCAGAGAAAAGTACCTCCTTCTTTGATGGCCCATTCTTTTCGCTGGGATCTCACTCAAGGAGATCTTTCATTTAGGTTATTTTTTTTTCCCACAGTGTCTTGGCTTTCCATGCCTGAGAAACTGTCATGAGCTTTTTAGCCAGATCCGAATGCCTTAAGGGTTGATTCTGAGGCCCGAGTACTGTTTAGGGCATCTGCAATCGATGTCTGTTGTGTATCCCGCTTCCCATGTTAGATCATTCCCTCTTTTTTAATTCTATAAGTTATTATTAACAGACACTAGTCTTGTTTATGTGATCTCTTTGACCCTTAGTCCTATCATTATGATCAATTGTGAACAGAAATTGATCACTTTGACTAGTAAGAAGGCACTGGTACATGCCACCTTGATGGGACTGAATTGGAATCCCCTGGCACTTTTCTAGCTCTACAATTAGGGGTAAGTCCGATTGAGCATGTGTTGAACTGTACATCTCCTCCCTCTCTTATTCCCACTCTTATATTTAACAGAGATCACTTTTCAGTTAAATTTCAACACTTAAAATAATTGTGTGTTGATTAAAGAGTTCGACAAAACAGTATTAAGTAGAACAAAAAAATACTGAAAGGAATAAAATAGTAAGTTGTATCTTGATAGTCAGGACAAGGACTAATAAAGTCATTATTTCTTATGTCTATTGTTGTGGAGTTTCTTGAACTCTTTGAAGATTCTGGTTATTAATCCTTTATCAGTTGTATAATTTGCAAATATTTTTTCCCATTCTGTCGGTTGCCTCTTCCCTTTCCTGACTGTTTCTTTTGCAGTACAGAAACTTCTCAATTTGATGTAATCCCATTTGTTAATTCTGGATTTGACTGCCTGTGCCTCTGGGGTCATTTCCAAGAAATCTTTGCCTGTGCCTATATCTTGCAGGATTTCTCCAATGTTCTCTAATAATTTGATGGTGTTGAGTCACAGATCTAGATCTTTAATCCATGTTGAGTGGATTTTTGTGTAAGGTAAAAGGTGGGGGCTTGCTTCATGCTTCTGCACATGGAAATTCATTTTCCCAGCACCATTTGTTGAATAGACTGTCCTTGCTCCAGGAATTGGTTTTAGATCCTTGATCAAATCTAAGTTGGCTGTAGATGTTTGGATTGATTTCTGGTGTTTCTATTCTGTTTCATTGGTCTATCCATCTGTTTCTGTACCAGTACCATGCTGTTTTGATTACAACTGCCCTGTAGTATGTCCTGAAATCTGGTATTGTGATGCCTCCAGCTTTGTTTCTGCTGTAGAAGATTGCTTTAGCTATTCGAGGTCTCCTGTGTCTCCATATGAATTTCAGCATCATTTTTTCCAGATCTGAGAAGAAGGTCTTTGGTATTTTGATTGGTATCACATTGAATTCACAAATTGCTTTTGGGAGAATGGACATTTTGATGATATTGATTCTTCCAATCCATGAGCATGGAAGATTTTTCCATTTTTTTGTATCCTCTACTATTTCTTTCTTTAAAGTTTTGTAATTCTCATCGTAGAGATCTTTAACGTCCTTGGTTAAGTTTATTCCAAGGTATTTGATTGTTTTTGTAGCTATTGTGAATTGAGTTGATCTTAGAAGTTCTTTCTCAGGCATGGCATTGCCTGTGTATACAAAGGCTGTTCATTTTTTTGCATTGATTTTATATCCTGCTACTTTGCCAAACTCTTCTATGAGTTCCAATAGTCTCTTAATACAGCTCTTTGGATCCCCTAAATAAAGAATCGTATCAGCTGCAAAGAGACATATTTTTACTTCTTCCTTCCCAATTTGGATCTCTTGAATTTCTTTTTCTTGCCTAATTTCTCTGGCTAAAACTTCCAGTACTATGTTGAATAGCAATGTTGAGTGTGTGCATCGCTGTCTTGTACCAGATCTCAGTGAAAATGCTTCCAACTTTTCCCCATTCAATAGGATGCTGGCCATGGGTTTGTCATAAATTTCCTCGATAGTGTTGAGGAATGTTCCTTCTATACCCAGTTTGCTTAGAGTTTTCATCATGAAGGGAGTTGTATTTTATCAGATGCTTTCTCTGCATCTATTGAGATAATAATATGGCTTTTCTTCTGCAGTTTGTTAATGTGGTGTATCACATGGATTGATTTGGGAACGTTGAACCATCCCTGCATACCAGGGATAAATCCCACTTAGTCTGGGTGGATGATTTTTCTGATGTGTTTTTGCATTCTATTTGCCAGAATTTTATTGAGGATTTGTGTGTCTATGTTCATCAAATAAATTGGTCTGTAATTCTCTTTCTCTGTTGCATCTTTTTCAGGCTTAGGGATTAAGGTGATTTTGGCTTCATAGAAAGAATTTGGGAGGATTCGCTCTCTTTCAATTGTTTTGAATAGTTTGAGAAGAGTTGGAGTTAGTTCTTCCTTACATGTTTGGTGGAATTCAGCAGTGAATCCATCTGGTCCTGGGCTTTTCTTTGTTGGGAGGGCCTTTATTACTGTTTCAATTTCTGACTCAGTTATGTGTCTGTTAGTTTGTTTTTAACTTCATGTTTCAATTTAGGTAGGTTGTATGTGTCCAGGAATCTATCCATATCTGATAGATTTCCCAATTGGCTGGCATACTACTCTTTGTAGTAATTTCTGATGACTCTTTTTATTTCTGTGGTGTCTGTTGTTACATTTCCTTTTTCATCTCTGATTTTATTGATTTGGGTCTTCTCTCCTCTTTTTAGTTATTTGGGCCAATTATGTGTCAATTTTGTTTGTTTCTTCAAAAAAGCAGTTCTTCGTTTTGCTGATCTTTTGTAATGTTTTTTGGATTCTATTCTGTGATTTCTTCTCTGTTTATTTCTCTCTCCTAGTAGTTTTGGGTTTGGTTTGCTGCAATTTTTCTAGATCTTTGAGATGCATTGATTGCTCATTTACTTGGTGTCTTTCCAATTTCTTGATGTAGGCACCTATTGCTATAAACTTTCCTCTTAACACTGCTTTTGCTGTATCTCATAAGTTTTGATGTGTTGTGTTGTTATCCTCATTTACTTCCAGAAAGTTTTTGATTTCTCTTTTGATTTCTTATATGACCCACTGTTCATTCAGGAGCATGTTGTTTAGTCTCTATGTATTTGCATGTGTTCTAGGGATTCCTGAGTTGCTAATTTCCAGCTTCATTCCTTTATGGTCTGAGAAGATTCATGGTATGATGTTGATTCTTTTGAATTTGCTGAGACTTGCTTTATGGCCTAGTATGTGATCAATCCTAGATAAAGTTCCATGCATGCCTGAAAAGAATGTGTATTCTCAATTGTAGGACGAAAAGTTCTGTAGATAGCTGTTAGATCCATTTGGTCTATAGTGTTGATTAAATCTGCTGTTTCCTTATTGCTTTTCTGTCTGATTGATCTGTCCATTGTTGAAAGTGGGGTATTTGAAGTCCCCCAATACTATTGTCTAAATCTATCTTTAAGTTCCTTAACATGTTGTTAAATAGCCTGGTGCCCTTTAATTAGGTGCATATACATTTATAATAGTTACATCTTCCTGTTGAATTGATCCCTTAATCATTATATAGTGCCCCTCTTTGTCTTGCTTAACAGTTTTTGTGTTAAGATTTATTTTGTCTGATATTAAGATGGTTACGCCAGCCCATTTTTGGTTTCTGTTGGCATGGAATGTATTTTTCCAACCTTTCACTTTCATTCTGTATGCATCTTTGTTGGAAAGATCTGTTTCTTCTAAGCAGTTTGTTGTTCAGCATTTTAGAGATATTCTTTGGTTTTTTCTTTTTTTCCCCTCTGCTGTGATGGCTTTTTTCGGTTTATTATGACTCTAGATAAGCAGATTGTCTGCTTTCAGTGAATCTCTAGAGGCTTGTGGTGGATGTGGCCAGAGAGCTCTGTTTAGTTCTTCAGGGTTAAGGATGTTTCTAAGGTGACACACCCAGGTTTGGCATGGTAAATCTTCTCTCTCTCTCTCTCTCTCTCTTTTTAATCAGAAGGGAAGTAATTCCACCAGCTGAGCTCTTCTCCTCATTGGCGATCAGTGCCTGAGCACTAGCCCCAGTGGGTATAATATAATATTCATCTGCTCTGTTCCCAAGAGCACACAAAGGATCTGTCCAGTCCTTAGTGTAAGCTCAGATTCCCCTGCAATATCTCTCACCGGGTAGCCAGGGCCGCTCGAGGTTGTGGCGTCTCCCACTGAAACTACTCATGTCTCATCCACACTGTGAATTCTCCCACAAACCCTCAGTTTTTTTTTTTTTTTCACAGTCCATTCATAAGCTTCACACATTCACTAGGTCTTAGTCTCCTGTTATTATTCCCTACCAGAGTCAGCTTTTTCTACTCAGCTGATTGCTGGGTGCAGCCCCAAGCTGGCGCAGCTGTTACGTATATCCAAAATGGCGCCTGCTCTGTCTGCTTGTATACCTTCGTAAGGTGAGTGGAGAGAGAGAGAATCATGTCTGTATCTTCCCTTTTATTTTTTCTTTCCTCTAGTTAGGCTGGTGTACTTTACCCCATGGGGCTTTAAGCTTCATTCCCTTTAGTCTCTTCCTGCCTCTTTTCCACCAGTGTCTTGGGCTACTGTGGTCTCATATCACCTCACTTTCCAGTGCTGGTGTGGTGGCTCTTGGCAGCTAGAGTCCCAAGCCGTGGGTGTCCGTGCCCTCCACGTAGCTCCACCATGCCCTTCACATAGGTCCACCAAGTCCCTCTAATTTCAGAAGAGTTTCCTCTGCCGTTTTTTTCCCTTATTCTTCCCTGAGACTATATTATCTCCACTTTTGTTAAACTATCTTTTCCTGGACTATCAGTATGTTCCCTCCCTATTCCACTATCTTGGAAACTCCCCTCTTTTACAATGTAGAACTAAGTATGGTATCTATAAATAGGAAAGTAAAACTACAAATAGAGTATATTCTTATGGATATAACCCATAATTTGAGGGTAACTCAAAATGTTAAAGGAAAAATGGAACCAAAAGATAAGTTTATTTTGGTGCCAAAAGTTCTAAAACCTATATGGAATTTTTTCATAATGTACATTTTCCAGTAACACTTTGAAGATCCTCCTCTTATAATTTTAGTAAGTATATTTTAATATAGATATTCTTTTTTTTTTTTTCAATTTTTTTTTTTCAATTTTTTTTTTAAACTTTTATTTAATGAATATAAATTTCCAAAGTACAGCTTATGGATTACAATGTCTTGCCCCCCATAACGTCCCTCCCACCCGCAACCCTCCCCTTTCCCACTCCCTTTCCCCTTCCATTCACATCAAGATTCATTTTCGATTCTCTTTATATACAGAAGATCAGTTTAGCACACATTAAGTAAAGATTTCAACAGTTTGCTCCCACACAGAAACATAAAGTGAAAAATACTATTTGAGTACTAGTTATAGCATTAAATCTCAATGTACAGCCCACTAAGGACAAAGATCCTACATGAGGAGTAAGTACACAGTGACTCCTGTTGTTGACTTAACAAATTGACACTCTTGTTTATGGCATCAGTAATCACCCTAGGCTCTTGTCATGAGTTTCCAAGGCTATGGAAGCCCCCTGAGTTCACTGACTCTGATAATATTTAGACAAGGCCATGGTCAAAGTGGAAGTTCTCTCCTCCCTTCAGAGAAAGGTACCTCCTTCTTTGATGACCCGTTCTTTCCACTGGGATCTCACTCGTGGAGATCTTTCATTTTTTTTTTTCCCCAGAGTGTCTTGGCTTTCCATGCCTGAAATACTCTCATGGGCTTTTCAGCTGGATCCGCATGCCTTAAGGGCTGATTCTGAGGCCAGAGTGCTGTTTAGGACATCTGCCATTCTATGGGTCTGCTGTGTATCTCACTTCCCATGTTGGATCATTCTCTCCCTTTTTGATTCTATCAGCTAGTATTTGCAGACACTATTCTTGTTTATGTGATCCCTTTGGTTCTTAGTCCTATCATTATGATCAATTGTGCACAGAAATTGATCACTGGGACTAGTGAGATGGCATTGGTACATGCCACCTTGATGGGATTGAATTGGAATCCCCTGGTATGTTTCTAACTCTACCGTTTGAGGTAAGTCAGCTTGAGCATGTCCCGAATTGCACATCTCTTCTAATGAAGAACTGGATTAAGGATTCCTCTGGGTTGCCTTTAGAAATCTCTCTTTTTTTTAAATAATAGGTAAAATCCAACAATTTTATGTAGTACAAGCAAGTGGTATTTATCCCACGTAAGCAAGGCTGTCAGCATTTTAAAAAATCAATAAATTGGACATACTACACAAACTGCAAAAATGTTAAATGGTTACATCAACTTTTGTAAAAGATATTTGGCATAAAAAAAACTGAGCAAACAAGAAACAGAAGAGAAATTCCTCATCTAGATAAAGAATATCTACCAAAACCAACTTTAATAGTGAAATTGGACAGTTTTCCCTTAAGTTGGGGAAAGGGGGAAGTGTCTTTTTCTCACCACTACTTTTCAATATTATGGTGGAATTACTAGACAGTGCAGTAACACAAAGAAAGGATACAAAATGCATACATATTGGGAAGGAAGACATAAAACTGCTAGCAAATGTCATTATTGCATGTATAGAAAATTCAAAAGTACATCATAAGTACCCCTGGAACAATGTTAGTGTAGCAAAGTGGCGAATTACATGTACAATTTAATTGTTGTTCCATGTATGGGTAAGAGCTAGGATTTGAAATTTAAAAACAAAATTAAGCATCATTTAAAATTGCATCAGGTTAAAAAGCAAATCCCAATCGGTGTCTTTTAACTGGACAGTTCAGGCCATTAACGTTCAATGTGACTAATGAAAAGTGGTAACTTTGCCCTGCCATTTGCCAAAGATAAGTTCTAATATATGCTTTGAATTCCCTGTGATCTTTTGCTGTGAGGTTTCCTTCCTTTATCTTCTTTCATACTGATGACCGTGTTTCTGTGTTTCTGTGTGTAACACATCTTTAAGCATCTGTTGCAGGGCTGGACGAGTGGCGACAAATTCTTTCAATTTCTGTTTGTTATGAAACGTCTTTATTTCACCTTCATTCACAAATGATAGCTTTGCAGGATATAATATTCTGGGCTGGCAGTTTTTCTCTCTTAGTACCTGGGCTATATCTCGCCATTCCCTTCTAGCTTGTAGAGTTTCTGATGAGAAGTCAGCAGTGAGTCTGATTGGCGATCCTCTGAAAGTAATCTGACGTTTCTCTCTTGCACATTTTAGGATCTTTTCTTTATGTTTCACTGTGGAGAGTTTAATTACAACGTGTCGTGGTGAGGATCTCTTTTGGTCGTGTTTATTAGGGGTTCTGTGAGCTTCCTGTACTAGGATTTCTCTGTCCTTCTCCAAACCTGGGAAATTTTCTGCTAATATCTCACTAAAAAGGCCTTCTAATCCTTTCTCCCTCTCCATGCCTTCAGGAACTCCTAGAACCCGAATGTTGGTTTTTTTAATAGTATCCTGAAGATTCCTGACAATATGTTTTAGATTTCTAATTTCCTCTTCTTTTCTTTGATCTGACTGTATCCTTTCCTGTTCTCTCTCTTCTAAGTCCGATATTCTCTCTTCTGCTTCACCCATTCTGTTTGTAAGGCTCTCTATTGTGTTTTTCATTTGATCTATTGAATTCTTCACTTCAGTCACTATCACAGTTTCCTGTTGTACTAATTGTTTCGTTTCATTTTGATTCCTCCTTAATATTTCATTTTCACGAGAGAGATTTCCTATCTTGTCCATTAAGGCTTTATGTAGTTCAAGAATTTGTTTTTGAGAACTTCTTAATGTTCTTATCAATTTTTTGAGATCTGCTTCTTGCATTTCTTCTATGTCATCATCTTCATAATCTTGAATTGGGGTGTCTTTTTCATTTGAGGGCGTCATGGTGACTTCCTTGTTTTTATTACCTCGGTTTTTGCATTTGTTATTTGGCATATTGGAGATATTTGGTTTCTTCACTGTGGTGCTTTTTCTTGTTATACTATGACTCTAGATTAAGTGGACTATCTGTTTTTGATGGAGCCTTAGGGCTTGAGATGGGTGTGGCCTGAGAGCTCTGTTTGGTGTTCCAAAGGTGACACTCCCAGGTTAGGAGTGGTAAATCTCTCTTTCTCTCTCTTTCTTTTTTTGATTCAAAAGGGAAGTAATTCCACACAGCTGAACGAAGTTGGAGGTAGTTAGCAGGCAAATGATATACCCACAGGAGCCAGAGATCGGAAGCTCTTTCCCAAGGACCACACAGGGAATCTGTTTGGCCCTCAGAGTGGGTTCAAATTCTCCTTCAGTCTCCCACTGGGTTGCCAAAGTTACGGAATTGTAGCGTCTCTGGAGAGTACTCAGGTGAATTCTGTGAGTTCTCTCCCCCACCGTCTCTTTTTTCACAGTCTCAGTTCAGTAGCACCACAAATTTACTAGGTCCTAATCTCCTGTTAATTCGCCCCGCCCAGAGTCAGGGTTTTCTGCTAGGCTCAGGGCCGGTGCAGACCTGAGGTCGCTCTGCTTATGACGTATGTCCAAGATGGCGCCTGCTCTTTGTCTTGCTCGCCCTTGAGAGGTGAGCAGAGAGAGAGAAACCCGTGTCCGTACCAGTCACCTTTTTTTTTTTCTCTCTCTCTCTCTCTTCCAGTTAGCCTGGTGAACTTTTCCCCCCCGGGGGTCGTTCCCTCTAGTCTCCTCTCTCTGCTTGCCTGCCGGTGTCTCGGGCTATTGAGGTTCGGCTCACCTCGTGTTCCAGCGCTGGTGTGTTGAGTCTGCCGCTGGTGTCCCGAACTGTGGGCTCCCACGCTCTCCACACAGGTCCGCTGTGAATCACGCGTTCTGGAAGAGTTTCTTCTGCTGTTTCCTCCCCTACTCTTCCTTGAACCTGCAGTATCTCCACTTTTATTAAACTATCTCTCCCCGGACTATCAGTGTGCTCCCTTCCTATTTCGCCATCTTGCCTAGTTAATTTCCATAGATATTCTAAATATGACAGTTGAGGTTCTCACTGGTGTGAATTTGGCTATCCTGGAAGCTATATGATTCCTGACCATTCATTCCTATAGAAAATAAGTAGTAGGAGATTCACATACCTTATTTATTCTTCAAAAGGACAAAGAGCTAGAAATACATTAGCTCTTCAAAATAGTTTTCAAATAGGGAAAATTATATTTTAACATGCAAAATAAATATTTCATGATTGTGAAATATATTCACAAAGAACTATAATAGTTAAATAATTTTAAAGAAATGCTGAAACAGTGAAAGCTGATTAAAAATATGTCAATTTAATTCTGGAAATCAATTGTGTCTTTAACCAATTTTTAAGTTTTATTATAATGTATCAACATGTATTTAATTTAATTTGCTGATGATCTGTGTTTAAGGTAGCCTATAAACATTTATCAATCAGTTTCTTTAATACCCACTATTTTGTATTTTTAGGAGAATTAGCAATAATACAATACTGTTCCTATTTTTTTTAAAGATTTATTTATTTATTTATTTATTTGAGAGGCAGAATTACAGAGAGAGGGAGAGACAGAGAGAAAGATCTTCCATCTGCTGGTTCATTTCCCAAAATGGCCACAACTGCCAGAGCTGAGCCAATCCAAAGCTAGGAGCCAGGAGGTTCCTCCAGGCCTTCTACAAGGGTGCAGGGTCACAAGCACTTGGGCCATCCTCCATTGCTCTCCTAGGCTATTGCAGAGAGCTGGATCAGAAATGGAGCAGCTGAGACTTGAACAGGCACCCATATGGGATGTCAGTGCCACAGGCGAAGTCTTAACCCACTACACCGCAGTGTAGGCCCAACTATTTCTATTTTTAAAATGAAGAAACTGAAGTCAAACTTATTAGGCTTACTAGTAGTAATGGACCAGAATTTAGTGTAGACACACTAGAGTTTAGTGTAGACCCTTTCCAATGCACCATGCCAGCGTCATTCCAGAGGTCCGGCTTTGTTATGAATGCCTGCTTTGAGATGCCCAGTGGGCACTAATTCCTGACTTTTCTTCTTGTGGAAGAGCATTATGCAAATCATCAAGTGAGGGAGGAATGACAGCATTTAGACAATGCTGAATGAACAGAGGAGCAAATCGAGAAACTGGTTAAACACAAAATCTACTTTTTTTTTTCTATTTAGTGAATATAAATTTCCAAAGTACAGTTTATGGAATACAATGGCTTCCCCCCCACCATAATTTCCCTCCCACTCGCACCCCTCCCATCTCCCGCTCCCTCTCCCATTCCATTCACATCAAGATTCATTTTCAATTATCTTTATATACAGAAGATTGATTCAGTATATATTAAGTAAAGATTTCATAAGTTTGCACCCACACAGAAACACGAAGTGTAAAACACTGTTTCAGTACTAGTTATAGCATTACTTCACATTGGACAACACATTAAGGACAGGTCCCACATGAGAAGTAAGTACACAGTGACTCCTGTTGTTGACTTACCAATTTGACACTCTTTTTTATGGCGTCAGTAATCTCCTTAGGCTCTAGTCATGAGTTGCCAAGGCTATGGAAGCCTGTTGAATTTACTATAAAGAAAAGATAACTGGGAAAGAATACTGTAAAATGTTTTAATTCTATATCTTTTTAAAAAAGATTTATTTAATTTATTTGAAGGAGTTACAGAGCGAGGTAGAGACAGAGAAAGAGAGGTCTTCCATCTGCTGGTTTGTTCCCCAAATGGTCACAATGGCTGGAACTGAGCCCAAATGAAGCCAGGAGCTAGGAGCTTCTTCTGGGTCCCCCACATGGGTGCAAGGGTCCAAGAACTTGGGGCATCTTCTTTTGCTTTCCCAGGCATACCAGCAGAGAGCTGGATTGGAAATGGAGCAGTCACTTCTTGAAACTGCACCCATATGGCACTGCAGGCTGGGGTTTTAACCTGCTATACCATAGCACCAGCCCCTTAATTCCATATCTTATATGGAATTTTTTAAACCAATTTTCTTTAAAGTATTTATTTTTTTTAAAAAAGATTAGTAAACAAAAACTTTTAACATTAAAAGATTAGTCTTTTTAAGTTAGTCATTTGCCTAATTCTGCTAGTAAGTTATAAATATTTTAAAATTCACTTTTTTGTTACAAAATATTTTAAAAATATGTATTTAGTTTTTTTCATCTTATTGACAGGCAGAGAAAGAGAGAGAGAGAGAGGTAGAAAGAAAGAGAGAGAGTGCTTCCATTCATTGGTTCACTCTCCAAATATCCACAAGATCTAGGACTGGGCCAGGCCAAAGCCAGGAACTCACAGCTCCATTCAGTTCTCCCACATGGGTGACAGGGACCCAAGCACTTAAACTATCATCTGCTGCCTCCCAGACACATTAACATAGGAAGAAGGCTTGGAACTGAGTAGGTGAGACTAGAATCCAGCATCCTCTATGGCAATTTAACCCACTGTGCCACAATACCAACCTGCAAAATATTTATTTCTATAACAGCTTACACACCTTTCAAGAAGTCATTGCTCCAAATAAACAAAACAAACTGTGGTATAGTTACCAAAATCAAACCAAAATTGCTTTTGCATTTCTGGGAAAACTTTAATACTGGTCTCATGTATTCTAAAATACTGCTGAGTTCATATGAAAAAATTAAAGTGAATTGACTGGGTTTAGAATGAAATAGAAATGTTGAGGCCTCAGGGCCTGATAACAAAATAAGACTTTATCGGGATTCGCTGGACCGGACTGTCTTGGAATTGTGACATTTGGTTTAGTGCCTGAAATTCAATGCCAGCTGACCACTAGCAGTAGTAACCTGGATGATTTCATTTGCCATGCATATCAGGAAGGTAACTTAGTGATGAATGAATGTTCAGACATTTAAAATGCAAAGGGAGACTATTCAACAGAGATATCAGAAGACATTTCATTTATAATGGTGAAAATTGCTTGTGCCTTTACAAGTGAGAGGTTCTCGTATGTGCTATTCTGACGGTATGGGTCAGGAAATAATTCGCCATGTACCTCTCTGCCTGACTTCTTACAACCTCCTTCATAAAGTTCATACAATACAAAGTTACCAAGTGGTTTCAGCAGAGCTTAAAACTCGAGATCCAGGAAAGGAATGTGGGATGTCAGCACAGAACTGCGACCTCATTGAGGGACAAGGAGAAACTGGGTCGAGGACGTACTAAAGACAATAGCTGTAAAACACAATGAAGAAGTAGAGAAAGAGAATGGCATGAGCCCCCCACCCCCACCCCAACCGGCCAAGCATCTGCCTTTATCTGCCCAGAGCTGGAGATAAACAGTGTGCTGGGAGTCAGATTTACATTTATTATGGTTACATTTTTATATGATGCTTCATATTCTCAATGCTCCTCCCTGTGGTTTGGCCTTTTATAAACTGTCCCATTTGCTCTAGGGAGATAGCTCAAGCCAACATAAAAGGCTCTCAAATCTAACATGAAGATAATGAATTGTGTTTATAATTGAATTATTAGCCAATGAAAACTCCTGAGAAATGCAGTATGGCATTTCAGTAGAGCAGCAGAATGTATAAAATGTAAATCTCCCAAAGCCAAAGAGCCAATTTAATGTGCTCCATGAATATATTCCAAAAAAAAACTTGACAATGTAAAACTCTATCTGCATGGCGAGTGTTTTCCAGACAGAGTTTGTGTCTGCATCAATGTGAATCAGCTGCTCTGTATGGACTTAATGGCCTTTGCTTTCCAGCTTGATCACTGCTATCCGCATTGTCTGTATCCTTGACCCAATCAGCATAACGCTGCTCACATGACAGTCTAACCAAAACCATTCAAACAAAAGTTTTCATGAATTCTCCTCCTTCCTTCTTCACAAGCTGAGACATCCATGTAGGTTCCTAATCTCCATTCATTCCTCGATTCCTCTTTATTAATTTCTTGGATTTCTTACTGGTTCTTTGATCCTCTATCAGGGATCAGGAGTGTGTTTTTCTGCCCAAGGGCCTTTTGGATATTTATAACATCATTCACAGCCCACACCAAACTGTCAGTTTACAAATAGGTATAATGAACTTCGAGTCCTGTCTGGGCTTGCCTTGGCAGGGCCAGACCAAACGATTTCACGGGACAGACATTCAGCAGCCCTGCTCTAAAGCAGTAATAACCTCTTGGTTTGTATTGAGGGGAATATGCAACTTACAGGGTTTTTTCCTTGCTGTATAATGTTGCAGTTAAAAAAATTCAAATTCAACCTCAAATCCAAAGACTTGTGTTTGAGTCCAGTCTTTTGTTATCTAGTTGTGAATTGGGTCCTTGTGAGCGTCTAATAGGTATGTAGATAATAGCCTCCTCAACCAGTTTTTGAGAGATTTCAGTGAGATAAATAATATGAAATACCTTCCAATTGCAATTCTCCCCTGGATACTTCATGTTCCTCTAGATCAGATTTGGTCTAGTTTTTCTGGAGTCAAGCTCTTGGCTTCTGAATTCCTATTTTGGTTCACATCCTCCTGTCTCTTTGCAAGTTAACCAAATTGGTCAACCTTTCTACCCCTGCTCACTTTCCTCATCCAGTCCGGTATCGACTGTGCACATTGTTAGGAAAAGAGTTGCAGATTGGTGCTTCCTCACACGGGGCACCATAAATGTTAGGAAAAGAGGCACAGAATAGAGAGGAGGCAGTGTACGAATTTAGAGCCAGACCGAATTTATTCAGAGAAAATGAATTTCGAGGTGGGTGACCAACTTCTGGTGTACACATGATGGAACACGTGATAGAAGGCCCGGGTACCCATGACCCTGGGCTGGGTATTGTATTTATCACCTATTATTTTTCCCCTAAAAATCATAATTGTAGACTTCTATGATCGTAGTTTCTTTGTAATTCTCCCTCAAATCTTTGAATGTTTCTATATTGTTTCTTAGTTTGTAGCTATGCTGAGATATTCATCACCAATCTTCCTCTTTTTTCTATTAATTTTCAGTCCAGAGTTTTTTAGGAGCACATTTTGTGATTTTATGGCCAGGAGTTAGCTGGCCCACTCTTGTCCCACTGTTGGTCATGGGAGGCTATGGAGGAAAATCCTCTGGTTTACCCAGAGATTAGTCCACGCTATGTGAAGCTCGGCACAAATGCTTTGGCTACTGCTCTACAACTTCTGAAGATCTTTCGCTGACTAGGCACAGTACATATGTGTTTCCCACTCCTGCTTTGCTGTGCTGAGTTATTCTTACAATATACTGGGAAAACTCTTACATAAAGATACTTGGAAAACTCCATATAAGTTTATTTTAGTACAAAACAGTTTTTTTCCAGAAAGGTCATAGAAATGTGTGCTATGGAAAAATATGCATGGATTTCAAATTTTCTTTAACTAAAATCAGCTTATCTTTTATTTCCATTTTCCACAAACTTTTTGAAGTCCCCTACTATGTATCATGGATGCTTGCAATGAATTTTGACTTCTTAGTACTGAGGTTTTCCTTCAGTTGCCTCCCATTTTCTTCATAACTTTAAATTTTGATTTTTTAAAAGATTTATTTATTTGAAAGGCAGAGTTATATTGAGGTGGGTGGGGAGTGCGAGAGGGAGAGAGGTCTTCCATATGCTGGCTCACTCTCTAAATTGCTACAATGGACAGAGCTATACCAATTCTGAAGTCAGGAGCCAGGAGCACTTCCTGGTCTCCCATGCAGGTTCAGGGGCTCAAGGACTTGGGCCATCTTCTACTGCTTTCCCAGGCCACAGCAGAGAGATGGGTCGGAAGAGGAGCAGCCAGGATTCAAACAGGCATCCTTATGGGATGCTGGCACTGCAGGCAGCAGCTTTAACACAGTACCAGCCCCATAACTTTAAATTCTTCTAGTTTCTTTCTCTCCTTTCCTCCATTCACCCTATCCCTCCCTCCTTTATACTACCAAGTTTTTTTCTTGACTTTGCTTCTTCGATTGTTTCAATAGGAATTATATAGTAATTGTCTTAGTTTGCCACCTTTCTCCGTAAATTATGGAACAATTTCTCAAGTTTTTCCTCTTTCCAAGTGTCACTTCTATAGTTAACATCTTCAGTGATGGATTTTTATGATATTTTTATGATTATCATTTCTTTGTAATCTTCCATTTTCTTACTGTACTCTTTAATCTCAGCATCAAAGCTTTTCTTTGTGGTATCTCTTCCTCCTGAGCTGTTGGGTCTTGTTAGGATATCTTCTGGCTCCTTAAGAACTCCTTTTCAGTTATGATCTTCTCCAAGTGGTTAGACCAATACTCTCTTTAGCTCTTGCTAGAATGTTTTCTGTTTTTCTCATATAGGTCTCCCTCCTCCACTTTCCTTTTTACCTATCCCAGAGCTAGGAGAAAGCAATGCAAACTTCATATTTGGAAATATAGGCATGCACTGTCATCAGGGAGCTTCCTTTATTCTCCTTGCTCTGTGATAGTTCACCTATAAGGAGCAGATACAAACCTGCATTATAATTGTTTCCCTCCTCCTCCTGCTGTTCACATCCCAGATCCCTGCTGGACTATTTCCTACTCTCTTTATCATCTGAACCCTGTCTCCTCTGGATACATGAGGTGACATGAGGATGCCACATAGACTTAATATTCTGGGTACATATTAAGTATCCCAAGATAAAGGATTGGCCTCACTTTTTCTGATTCCATAAAAAACAGGGTAAATAGTAGAGATTATTATTTTCTTCAATGTTTTTCTTTTAACTTTCTTTGAAGAAACAGGGCTGCTGTGTTTTGTGAAGTGGCACGTGGGAGCTCCTCAATGCTTTTCTTAACCCTGCTTCTTAGCTAGTTATACAGTCTGTGGAAATTCCCACTAAGTTGTTATTCTTTTTTTAAAGATTTATTTATTTATTTGAAAATTGGAGTTACACAGGGAGAGAAGGAGAGGCAGAGAAAGAGAGAGAGAGCGAGCGAGGTCTTCCATCTGCTGGTTCACTTCCAATTGGCCACAATGGCTGGAGCTGTGCAGATCCGAAGGCAGGAGCCAGGAGCTTCTTCCAGGTCTTCCAACACAGGGGCAGGAGCCCAATTCCTTGGACCATCTTCTGCTGCTTTCCCAGGCCATAGCAGAGAGCTGGATCAGAAGTGGAGCAGCCAGGACTTGAACTGGGGCACATATGGGATGCTGGCACTGCAGATTGCGGCTTTACCCACTACACCACAGTGCCAGTCCCTTGTTACTCTTTTTGATCCTCCTTTTATTCTTAACTTTCAGAGGTGTGTGGATTTTTTGAAATTGTCAATATTCTCTGAAATATTTATTGCTAGATTGGAATAAGTTATATAAGGTTACTAACTTTGACATTCTAATTCCATTTTTTAAAATAGTAGTAACTTATTGAGGAAACAGGGTTAGAGTATGGATTACAAGCCAATAAACCTCTGGCTCAGATTCTTTTCTACAAAAATAGTGAAAAATCTATTGTAGTTATAAATTACTTTGTACATAGTTAATTTCATGGCATTATAAAACCAAGTCGATGTACTGATAATTGAGACTGACTTTATGATGATGAGTTCACAAGGAAGATAGTGCTTTATTAAAATCTCTAGCCTAATCCAATTTGAGTGCTGCTTTCTTTGTGCATTGGCTTTCAGTTTTGATTTTTTTTAACAAACTCCAATTTATAAGTATTGATGTTTCTCTTCTATTTTTGGCAAAGTATTTTCACTTACATAAAATTTTGCAGTCAGCAGCATTGATTGGAACAGTGTGTTTCTGGTGAAGCACTTTTTTACCATAGGTGGCTGACACTGATGGATCTTTTTCAATCCATAGTTCACTGAGAATGCCCTAGGTTAGACACAATTTTCCAGCCTTATAAGAGAGAAGAAGAGCCAAAAACCTTGTGCTTATGAAATATATTCAGAGGAAAAGAAAGTTTATGGACTCCACGGCCATTCTCTCTCTTTTACATGACCCTATCTTGAAGTGTGAGCAAGTTCCCAGGAATGACTCATTGTCCAATTTAGAGGTCATCTGGATCTCTTCTAGTCACTCAGAGATTTTGTGGAGAAAGTTATCAGTCTCTTAAGTCTGAAGTAGTATTTTTGTGTTTCAGATCATTTACTATTTTGAACCTAGTTCCGTTTACATAGAGTATTTCATTTAAATCTCACAATAGTCTCTGAAAAGTAAGTCCACTATATTTGCTATGGCACATGGACTAAGCCTCCACTTCCGTTGCCAGCATCCTGAACTGGAGTGCCAGTTCAAGTTCCAGCTGCTCTACTCCCTGATAATGCACTGGGGCTTGTCCTGCAAAGCCACACTGTTGGGGAGAGCAGGGCGAAAGTGTTCTTCCCACAAGAAGCACCAGAGACAAGTTTCGGCGAACATGTCTGTCTATTCACAGCCACTCACACTTTTAAAGGGCAGACACAAGGGGCATAACTAAATCAAGGCAACACCACTACTACAGGACAGAACTGACACTGGCACTAATATGCCTCTCCAATCAGCTCGAAGATCACATAGCTAGGGTAGCTTTCCAGGTAGGCCTGGGCCACACCCAGGGGCAGTTTACCTGATTGGCAGAAGGTGGGGTGGGGAGAAATGTGCCTGGGGCTCCTGCTGCCAGCCATACCAGCAGTCCGGATAACTGCATGGGCTAGGCAGGCAGCCTCATGCGATCACCCACAATACACATGGGAAGGCAGCAGGTGATGACCCAGGTTCTGAGCCCCTGCCACTCATGTTGGAGATCCGGATGAAGTTCCTGGCTCCTTGTTTTGGCCTCGCCCAACCCTGACTGTTGTGACCATTTGGGGAGTGAACAGGTGGATGGAAAAATCAATCTCTCTCCTCTTTCAGCACCACCTCCCTCCTTCTCTGCTTTCTCTGTCACTCTGCCTTTGAAGTAACTAAATAAAAAAAATAAAATAAGCCTAACAACACAAAGACTGAGATACAGTATATGAACTGCCCTGCATCACATACTGACTCAACATTATTAGAAATAAAGGAGTTTCTTCCATCTAAAAAAAAAGAAAATTAAATTACATATGTATAAAATGTATCAACTTTTTAATTTATTAATGGTCTATAACTCAAGTTGATAAAACTAAACAGATAATTTTACATTTGAGTTCTTATTTATCAGTTCTTTTTCAATCTATGTCTCTTTTAGTTGAACAAAAATAGCATCTATCAAATGTATTCTGAAAGCTTCAGAATATATATATATATATACATTTAAGGCTAATAAATTTTTCTGTGATTTCCTTGTTATTACATAATATTTTGAAAAATAACATTTGACAATCTTTCATTCATATGAAATATAAATATTTGAGACAATGTGCTTTTTGCCAGTCGGAACAATGTTGAATTTTTACAGTAGTTAGGAATGGAAAGCCATTTTTAAAAAATGTTTCTCTGTTTTGAAAAGGAAACACTCTCTTGAAATTCAATTCATTGAATGAGTTGCCAAAATTAAAAGCCGAAAGCCTGTTTGGTGTGAGATATGAGAGCACTCTGGGATCAGAGCCCGTGATTGCTTGTCATCCCAGATCTCTGAAGAAATGGCTTCTATTACTCGCAAAGTTTCATCCAAGCACTTCTCTGATCTTGAATATGTTTCCAAAATGTGACTTTTTCTTGTACACTTTTATTATAACCTGTACTAATACCAACAGTTTGGAAATAAGTGTATCTGACAATTCAGGAACTCCTTTTTTCTGGTCTATTGCTTTGTTCATTAAAAAGTCATTATTACTATTTTACAGTAAAGTCTTTGTCACTTTGTTAATAAAATTTCTAGGTTGGATTCAGCACTGGCTTTGTTGGTCCTTGGGGAGGCTGCCAAATTAAACCTGGCCTGCTTGAGGACCTTGATGGACCTACTAAGGGATTTTATTTCAAGCATTCTCTCCATTCAGAATCAGGTAACAGCACTGCTAATTTACCTGTGAAAAGAGACCTGTGTAGACACATACTTTATTTTTCCCATTATTTAAATTGTATATTATACTAGGACATATAATGATAACAATTTTAATTAAATATTAAAGCAAATGTACATTTAAATTTATTCTAAACATCTTTGATTGTTATTATGTACATATTTTAGTAGGAGTGAGATCTTTATTTAACCATTTCTTATTAAACATTAACTTTGTTATATAAAGAGCTACAGTTAATTACAAGTAATGATGAACTGGTGTTTTTACACATAAATCTTTACCTGCATTTCTCACTATTTCTCTAGAATACATTAGTAACACTAAATTACTGAGTGAATAACTACTTACTTTCTTTAATATTCTTGAAACAAATGTCTAAATTTTTCTACAGCAAGTATAACTTTCTTATATTCCTATGAATGATATATGAAAATGTCACAAACTAGAACTGAATTATAAATCAAAAATATTTTTAAGATATAATGAAAATCAATGTTTCATTAGATTATGATAAAAATTGAAAAGTTTTTTGTATGTTTATTGGCTATTTATATTCTTTCATTGCATACTTATTAGTTATTTTTTTAATTTTTGAACTGTATTTTATACAATCCACCTATGGAAGATCTTTTTAATAATGCATACATTTGGAAATATTAGCTTATTATAATCTTTTAATAACTCCAAATAATTTGAAGATATTTCTTTTATGTTGTTATAGAATTCTTAATATGAGAGAATTGACTTCTTTTATCAAATATGTATTTTCTCATTTCAGCAAGAAAGCAACAATGTAAGTGATTTTTCCTCAGCTTGGAATATAGTCACCATATATACAACAATTCTTTCAGAAATCTGCTTGTATGCATCCACTTCTGATTTGCGAAAAACGGCTCTGATTGGTTTTTGTGACTGTAAAAATTCTAGAAAAAGTATTTTACTCATGGACAAACCAGAAGAAGAGCCAGAATTAAGAGGAACAAGTGTTTTAAGTCTTTTGGAATATTTTTCTTCCAAAATATCAGATAATTGTAAGTAAATTGTTTTTTACTTGATGAGTCATACTTGTTAATTGTCCTGTCTGCATAGACATATTAAACCTTTCACAAAAAGTTTAACATTTAAGTGTGGGAAATGATATTAATTTCAGTAGAACTTGCTCCAAATTTTGGAAGCGTATTTTATATTGTGGAATATTTTTATCAATAATTTTAAAATAAGCAAAAGAAAACTAAGACTCAGTTGATTTATGATGCAAATTAGATTCCTTGCAAACAAAAGTTGTCCTTAGGAAAACTTTTGAAGTCTATATTAAAATTTCTTTCCTCTTTATTTTTATTTCTTTACCCTAAGGACTTCTGCATTTTCTCTATGCATCTACAAGGCTTTTTTTTTAAGGCTTATTTTATTTATTTAAAAGGCAGGGGTTTCAAAGAGAAAGGGAGAGACAGAGAGAAGATCTTCCATCAGCTGGTTCACTACTCAGATGGCTACAACGTCCGGGGTTGGGGCCGGCTGAAGCCAGGAGCCCAGAACTCCATCTGGGTCTCTTATATGAGTGGCAGAATCCCCAGCACATGGACCATCACATGTTGCCTTTCCAGGTGCATTAGCAGGGAGCAGGATCGTAAGCAGAGTCCTGGGGACTTGAACTGGTGCTCATGTGGAAAGCAGCATCACAAGTGGCGCTTTAACCTGCCGCACCACAACCAAATGTTTTCTTGTTACTTTTTCCTTGATCAGAAGATTTCTCTGCAATAACTTGCACATATATTGCAGTATATTATATTTTAAAATGTCTTTATTATATTTATTTGGAAAACAGAAAGACAGAGAATGAGAAAGGCAGAGAAAGGTCTCCCATCTGCTGATTCACTCAGAAATGCCTGCAACAGCCCTGGATGGGCCAGGCAAAGCCAGGAGCTAGGAACTCAGGCTGGGTCTACTTTGTAGGTAGCAGAGATTCACCAGTGTTAAGTCAGCACTTCCTTTGGTATGTGACCTCCTTTGGTATGCTTTAACAGGAAGCTGGAATGGAGGGCAGAGATAGGACTGGAACCCAGTCACTCTGATACAAGGTGTGGGTGTCTGGAGTCAGGGCTTCACCGTTGTACCCAGTGTCTGCTCCTGTGGTCCATCCTTCACACTGATGTTTTACCCTCCATCAAATAGTACTTGTCGTGTGAATCAAGTGACTGTGCGTATGGGAGCTAGTAAAATATTTTATTTTTAAAGGAGTGCTGTGGGTGCAGTATTAATGTAATGGGGATCTTTTAGATTAGAGAACTTTCTGTATAGGTTAACTTTAGAGTCATTGCAGTTTATGTGTGGCTATAGACTGTTGCGTATATGAATGTGACTCTCACTTCTGCTAAACTGTGAGGTAATTGAGAATACAGACTCATGTCTGCATTATATTTGTGTTAATTCAGTATCTAGCATAGCAGTAGATAATAAGTGGGTTTGTCATGTAACTCTGTGATTAGTCACTGAATTTTAGATATAATTGCAAGATTTTTAAAGTATGAAGGAACAAAACACTATCTTTACTCAGAACTGTAATTTACTTATTTGATGTTGAATTGTACTTGAATATAAGTTCAAATAATAATACTTTAGTAGTAGTTATTAATGCCATTTTTAAAAGATTTTATTTATTTGAGAGGTAGAGTTATAGACAGTGAGAGGGAGAGACAGAGAGAAAGGTCTTCCACCCACTGGTTCACTCCCCAAATGGCCACAATAGAGGCTGGAGCTGTGCCGATCCAAAGCCAGGAGCCAGGTGCTTCTTCTGGGTCTCCCACATGGGTACAGGAGCCCAAGGATTTGGGCCATTTTCTATTGCTTTCCCAGGGCACAGAAGAGAGCTGGATTGGAAGAGGAACAGCCAGGACGAGAACTGGCGTCCATATGAGATGCCGGCACCGTAGGCAGAGGATTAACCTACTGTGCCACAGCGCCGGCCCCTAATTTCATTCTTAAAAAAATTTGCTCAGAATTTTAAGTTACTTTCAGTAAGCTTTGACTTAATCAGAATACTGGATTAAATCATTTCTGAGTGTAATTTGACCTTTTCCCACTTTTCAGATAATATTTTATTGTTGTTGATTTTAAATATATGATTTATTTTTCAATACACAAATTGGATTTCTCACATGTCGATAGGATTGATAAATATAAATAAATGTTGTATTCTTTTGCTGTTATACTTCTAATTTAATTATTCAGAATGGGCTGGCTGCTGGCTCCTGGCTCCTGGCTTTGGATTGGCGCAGCTCCGGCCATTGTGGCCATCTGGGGAGTGAACCAGCGGATGGAAGACCTCTCTCTTTGTCTCTACCTCTCTCTGTAACTCTTTCAAATAAATAAAATAAATCTTAAAAAAATTATTCAGAACAGTCAGATATCTTACTATACAGTAACTCAACACATGACTTCATTTTTTTATGTTTGGAAGATTTTTTTATATTTTGAAAGGCTGGTTTATTTATTTGAAAGGCAGAGAGAGAGAGAGAGATCTTCCATCCACTGGTTTGCTCCTCAAATATCTGCAACAGCCGAATGTCAGCCAGGCTGAAGCCAGGAGCCACGAATTCCATTCAGGTCTCCCATGTGAGTAGTAGGAACCCAAATGTTTAGGCCATGATGTGCTACTTTCCTAGGTGCATTAGCAGGAAGAGGGATTGGAAGCAGATGATTTTTTCTGAAGATTTTATTTATTTGAGGTAGAGTTACAGACAGTGAGAGGTAGAAACAGAGAGAAAGGTCTTCTGTCCATTGGTTCACTCCCCAGATGGCTGCAATGGCCAGAGCTGCACCAGTCTGAAGCCAGGAGCCAGGAGCCAGGAGCCAGGAACCAGCAGCCAGGAGCCAGGAGCCAGGAGCCAGGTGCTTCTTCCTGGTCTCCCATGTGGGTGCACGGGCCTAAGTACTTGGGCCATCTTCTGCTGCTTTCTCAGGCCACAGCAGAGAGCTGGATTGGAAGAGGAGCAGCCAGGATTGGAATCGCTGCCCATAGGGGATGCCGGTG
Source organism: Oryctolagus cuniculus (assembly GCF_051225735.1). Taxonomy (NCBI): domain Eukaryota; kingdom Metazoa; phylum Chordata; class Mammalia; order Lagomorpha; family Leporidae; genus Oryctolagus; species Oryctolagus cuniculus. The sequence continues at coordinate 33,270,802 of NC_142880.1, read as the reverse complement.
CCACAGGTGGAGGGTTAACCTACTGTTCCATGGCGCCAGCCCCATGATTTTTAAACTTCATTTATAAAAGTTAAGTTTTATATCTAAATTAGTTCTTCACACATAGGTTGCAAAAGAAAGCACAGGTTTTAAAATTTGGATTTAAAAAATCCATCTATGAAATCAAAGCCTTTAACTCTGTCTACCTGTGTAAATGCTTTCAGGTTTCTATCTCTGACCACTTCGGTGGTGGACCCACTCTGTGGGGAAGATCTTCATTCTTGGAAGCCCCATGGCTGCCCTCCGGCTTTCAGCTCTGTACTCTGGCATAGCCCCATGATGATGAGATTTCCTCTTTGTGGGACATGCATTTTTTTTTTCTTCATTGGCAGTCTTATTTCTCCCATTGCCAGCTGATCCTTTCATTGAATTTATTTGCCTATTGTTGATTTTTTAAATTGAGATTCTTATCTTTTCCTGAAAACTTTACTGTGATGAAAGAATTTGGGTGGCCTGTTGAAAGAGATTTTGTTTTTCTGCCTATCTAGCTTAACACTGCTCAGCTTTCCAGAAAACACACCCCAAATCTTCAAATATTTTTCTCCTTGCCTATAGTGGTTTCTGCAATAAGCTTATTGAGAATCATGTGGTATTTACATCAGGTTTCTTCTCTCTGAACAACACCATACATTCTGGCCAGTTATGTCTGTGCTCGAGATTGCCATGTGCATCATCATCCTACGTCAATGTTTTCTCATCTTTATATATAGGAGTGAACACATTTTTTCTATTTAGTATGAATTCAATACTAAGGGGGAACATATGACATCCAAGAGCACACAATTCAGATTAGGTTATTTTTGTATGTGTCTCTAGATGAGATTGCCACCTAGATATTTGGTAAAAAATAGTCTCACCAAGTAAGGTTGTTACTTTTGTGTAATTATTTTCCATTGAATATACTCTCCAGGAGTTTCTGAATCTCATTGTACTGACTGCCAGACAATGTGATGGATCAAAGAACTATCTTTGGAGATCCTACCGTATCATTATTCTTTAAATGGCTTGGTGATACAAGGTAGAAGGCAATCCCTGAAAGACTAGATGCTATAAGGAGACTCTCTTTGTACATTCACAAGTGGTACAGAGGCAATGGATGGAATGTTTGCTTTCATTGATGTCCTTGTAATGCTTACACTTGAATTCAGCAGTGAAATGATTAATCAGGATTTTCTTCAGTGTTTTCTCAACACTGGTGGACAAATAGAAGTTACTAGCAGTGGGATTCTTTAAAAGATTTAATCTATAGTAATCAAATCAAAAGTGCCTCTTGCATACTCAAAGATCAGTGTTCTTCCTATTGCATCAAACATCTTGAGCAATCCATAAGCAATACTAGCGGCATTTGTCTTAGGTATGATTCTGAAATTGATTTTGAAATTGATTTCTTACAAAATCCTTGTGGCTTCTTGTGGGAAATGATTGAAGTTAAATTGATAATCTGATGGAAGCCTGGTTAAACATATCTCAAGAGTCTGTTCTGGAGTGTTCTTAATGTCTCTCAGAACCACCCATGGACATAAACTTTTGATCTTATTAGTCTCCTGGATTTTTATCTATCTGTGTCAATCACTACTATGAAAAACCATCACTTGACAAATTCATTGTCAAATATTTCATCAGTCAATTGACAGAAATTAAAAACTGTCCTGTTATGGTTCATTATAACTTGATTTTTGGAGCATCCCTGCGTAATTTCTCCGTGTACACAGTGATTCTGTCTGAGTATCCTGAGTGCTTTATCAGCGGTGATGAAGGCTAGCTCCACTGTACCACAGAGACTAGAGGGTCCCCAAGTGCTATCATTCGTTCACGCTTTGTCAATGTGATTACTGGGAAAAATGGACTTGTCTTTCTGAAATGTGATATAAAAACTGAAGGAGGTTTTTCCCTCATAATTTTACCCTTCAAGACAGTCATTTGTTTAGAATGAGAAAACCCAGCCTGTATGCATACGAATTTGTACTTTAATTTTGTTACTTGTATAGCATAATCTTAAGAAAAGCATTAAATCCTGCTGAAAATTACTCTCTTTATCTGATAATTATAATATGAATCATACCCATATCATGCAAATTTAAGTGAGGACAAGCTATGGAAACATAGAACCTAGTGTATGATAAAGGTCCAATAAGTGTAATTGTTGCTGTTATAATCAGTGAGGAAGGATTTTTTTGACACTTATTCTTGTTTACAGCATGTATCTTGGGGCTTTTTATTTATACAGAAAGATACAAATGACATTGGAAAATATTTGAAAATGGTATCAATTTTTTTTAGGAAGGATTAAATGGTGTCTTGATGGGTCACTTGTATGTTAAGAATTTCTTATAAAGAAACAATCCAAATCACAGTTTTGAAAAGGTATTATTATAAGAAAATGAAGTAATGACTTCCAGGAAGATGATTTCCTGGTGATCTTATCTGATATAGGAATGGGAGTTGAGGGATACAGGGGAATATGTGGCTACTTGGCTTGTCCTTTTGCCATACTGAGATTCTGTGTCAGATAAAATTTTTTAAAGATTTATTTATTTATTTGAAAGTCAGAGTTACACAAAGAAGGAAAGGCAGAGAGAGAGGGAGAGAGAAAGAGAGGGAGAGAGAGGTCTTCCATCAGCTGGTTCACTCCCCAGTTGGCCACAATGGCCAGAGCTGTGCTGATCCCTAGCCAGGAGCCAGGAGCTTCTTCCAGGTCTTCCCACATGGGAGTAGGAGCCCAAGGACTTGGGCCATCTTGTAGTACTGCTTTCCCAGGACATAGCAGAGAGCTGGGTCAGATCAGAAGTGGAGCAGCTGGGACTCGAACCAGAACCCATATGGGATGCCTGCGCTGCAGGCGGCAGTTTTACCCGGTACACCACAGCGCCAGCCCCAAGATCAGCTTTTCAAAATATCCTGTGTCTATTACTCAAGAGTAAGGTCCCTCACCAGTGACTAACATTTGAGTTGTAGTGGTTTTGATTTAATACAAATTTCTGTACATGCTTATCAATACCACTTATGCATTAACATTTAGTTAAAACTCAGAGTCTGACTTTATCATTCCTTCTAAGGAGGACCATCCTGCACTCATCCAATAGATTCCAACTATAGGCTGGTTTGATGCTTAGGTTTATGAATCAACCTTTATTTGACATACAGATTTTTGTAGCATCATCCATAGAAGAGGTTATTTGGAGCTAGAAAAATACAAGGGAGAGTGACAAAAATAAATTAATTTAAACACTAAAAATTTATGATTGATCTCTATGGAGATTTTATTTTAAAAAATATTTTGCCTTTAAAGGTTCCTTGAGGACAATAATAAATAACTTTTAATGTGCTCTTTCTATGCCAGACACTGTTTTAGGGACTTAATATGCATGAACTTAGTCATTAATAACTGCAACAATACTATAACATGTACCTTCAAGTTACTCTCCTTTTATGGATGAGAAAACTGAAGTACTAACACTTTTTCTGTTTGCTGTTGTTTGGATATCATTTTGGCTGTTAAATTTTCCTAAAAGACTCATGAGTTAAAGGCTTGGTCACTAGGGTGTTGCTACTGCAAGACAGTAGAAATTGTTGGAGGTGAGGCCCATTGGGAGGTTTTTGGGTCATTGGCAGTATGCCCTTAGATGGTACTTCTCATGAGATGCTTGTTCTAAAAGCCTGAGATTAGACACAGCTACTCTGTTCCTGGGCTCACAATCTGATTGTCTTTCTGCATGCAGTCTCCCATTGCCATCCACCATTCTCATCAAAGGCCAAACCAGTGGGTCTGCCTAATATTGGGTTTAAACTTCCAGAACTGTTAGCTAGATAAAACTTTTCTGTTTGTACAGTTAGTTGTCTCAGTATATTGTTGTTGTACTGAACAGTTAACTAATGTGTTGTCTGAGGAAATATAATTAGTAGATGGTATATCTGTGGCTTGCCCCAGACTTCCCTGCTTCAGACCACCTCACCGAGCTCACTAGGGTCGTTGGCCCATTCGATGACATTGTTTGAACTGTCCACCTGCATGTTTTAGAATGTGAACAGGGTGACTTTGGACAGTTCTCTCAGGCCCTCATTACTGTATAGCACTGTTTGTGTGAGCATTGTGACAGATCTGTGGCAGGTGGGTCCTTAGTTCCTGTGTGATTTCTCAGCCCTTTTCTAAAGCTTTGGCTCAGACATTCTACAAGGTGGTTATCAGGATCTACCCCATTCAACTACTGTGTGTTTTATGATTTAAGAAAATCTGTCCTACAGCTGCTGAACATGACAGTAAAATGTTATTCTCACCGTACAGGAAACTACTTCCTTTATTTGTTACAGACCTGTATGCATCCACTCAGTTAGTATTTACATCTGGTGGTTGATGATTTATGTATGGTTTTACCAGGAAGGTAACACAGCCTTATGTTGTGTCTTTTGAATTTCAAATGCCATCTTCCTGTGTTCCTACTTTGGTTTCATAGTGATAAAATGATAGACTTTAAAATGCCTTATTTATCTGAAATCAGTGTTCTGAAAATGAAACTTGGAAATGATACATTCTGGGGGAAATTAATGATCACTGACTTGGTGTTTCTTGCATAACAGGGTAAAATATTAGGAATAGATGATGAATGAGAGAACCAAAAATAGAGTAGTAAAAATCTTCTCAGTCAGGTATTATTCATCTAATGGTCCAAGCTCCTCAGGACCATTTGCAACTAGTGAGCAGTCGGATGCTGCTTAACAGTCAACAGAAGTGTGGCCCTCCCCAGTCCCCAAGCAGGCAAGTCCACTTCTGGAGTCTGTGAAAGATTTTCCATTCTATTAAGATTTAATCTTTCTTTTGAAACCTTCTAAAACATTGGCTTAAGTTGCCAGCTGGAGGCAATATACAAAAAGGGTCTAATCCTCCTCTCCTCCACCCATGCAAGTTCTTCCGGTATTTGAAGGTTACTGCCTTGGATTCCTTTTCTGCCCACCCTATCGTCATCTCCTGGGTCTTTGTTTACTGCCTACTTTCTGCGGTAGTGTTTTGTGATGCATGGACAATATTTTCCATATTTCATATTTACCTTCTGAAGTTTGTTAGAAGTGTGTCACATTGATATCTTCTTCTGAATTTACAGTAGTTTATTACAATGTTATAATATGAAGTGAAGACATATGAGAAGGATCCAAGTACTTGTCCATCAGTGTTGCCTGCAAGTAGAAAAAGAAAATATAAGTTTTCCTTTCATTCACTTGTTGAGAATTATTTTCTTGAACTGGTTCTCCAATGGTACTAGTGAATATATATGCCACAGTTGTAAAATAAGTTTATGTGCTTGATTTTAACTTGGGGAAAAAACATTAGCACAGAATAATAATTTTTTAAAAATTAAGTGAAAATTAATTGGAATATTAGAACCAATTTAAACTTCTAATGGCACTCTATTATATATTCAATGTGCCTCCTCCCTCAACGAATATTATTTAGAAAATATATTAGGTAATAAGTTTGTGTTTTTATGCATGAAAGATATTTAGCTCCTTTTAAATCTACATACATGCTAGCAGTTAAATTGAAGAAATCTTCCTAGTTCATAATTTTATGTACTAACAAATCTAGAGGACTAATACTACCTTCCATAATACTTCAACACCTGCCTCCTTTGTCTTTCTCAAATAGAAATTATCAAATATTATTTTATATTCTTAAATTATTTATTTATTCTACTGATTTGATTTGAAAGGGAGGAGTGAGGGAGCAGGGGAAGGATGGAGAAAGAGAGAGAGAGAGAGAGAGAGAGAGAGAGAGAGAGAGAGAGGAAATGCACTATCCCATTTATTAGTGTACTCCCTAAATGCCTACAACATCCAGGGCTGGGCCAAGATGTACGGGAGTCAGGAAATTAATCTGGGTCTCTCCTGAGTAGTAAGGACCCAAATAGTTGAATAGTCATTGAATAGTCATTGCGTATTGCCTTCCAGGAGGACATTAGTAGAAAGCTGGAATCAGGAGTAGAGTGGAACTCAAACCCAGGTACTCGGATAGTGGGGTGCAAGTGTCCCAAGCAGCATCTTAACTGTTACATCAAATGCTTCCCCCATACCTTGTATTTTTAAATATTGCCTTACATTTCTTTGTTAGGATTAGATTTGCCTACATAAGTCAAAAATACTTGAAAGTAAATAAAGTGGCAATTTCTCTTCTACATAGTGTAAATGTTCAAATGGACAAGCTATGGTACATGTACAGGCTTTAGACACTCTCAGGTAAGAACACTTGCTCTCCTCTGCTATTTGGAGAGGACAGTCCTTGCTTTTGTATCCAGATGGGCTGTGAGAGAGTTCCATCAGTGTACACATCTTTCAGGCAGCATACAGCAGAACGATAGAGAGGAAGAATAAAGTCCATCTCTGTCTTCTTGCTAGAAAGCATCACCTAACACTACTCCTGTAATCAAATTGGCTTATATATGATTATATAGATACGCCGAAAGGGAGATTTTTTTTTTTAGCTAAACATCAATGAACCAAGCTAAAAATCCTATTTTTAGCTGTGCAATCGTATTTTACCAAATTATGTTTTCCTATAAGAAATGTATTTTAGTATCCAGTGGATCACTCCACATTATCTTTTTTTTATTAAAATCTTTATTTATTTATTTGAAAAGGAGAGTTACAGAGACAGAGAGGGAGAGGGAGAGGGAGAGATAGAAGAATCTTCTTTCCACTGGTTCACTCCCCAAATAGCCACAAAGACTGTAGCTGGGTTGATCCAAAGCTGGGAGCCAGGAGCTTCTTACAGGTCTCCTATATGGGTGCAGGGGCCCAAGGATTTGGAGCATCCTCCACTGCTTTTCCAGGCACATTAGGAGGGAGCTGGATCTGAAGTGGAGCAGCTGGGACTTGAACCAGCACTCACATGGAATGCTGACATCGCTTTACTCAATTATGCCACAACTCCAGTCCAGCCCCACATTATCTAGCACATTGCTTGGCTCAGTAAAGGCATCAATAAGCATATGTGAAATCCATGAATGAGTGAAGGAAAGGAAATGGGTAGCATAATGCTTGTAGAGTTTTTATTATGACATATAATTAAAAATGATTATTAAACACCATCTTTGTATGGTGTGTATATAAGTGTTCCATTTATTCTCTCTTAAATATGTGATTACCATGTAATAGTTTTTATGAAGACTTTTATGGGGGTACAGTTCAACACTTGGACACATATATACAACATGAACATATCAAACCAGGCAACTACCTCTTCGTTTCTTTATCATTTCTTTGTATTTGGAGTCTACCCACTCCTCTCTTGTAGTTTTTTTTTATTCATTATACATTACTGTGAACTACAGCTGTTCCACTGTGCTACTGAACACTGAAACTCATTGCTTCTGACTGTGGTTTGATGTCATCCTCCCACTCTTGTTAGCATCGAGTAACCACTATTAATAAGCTCAGATGTAATTTTTTTTTAAAACTTCCTGTGAACTTCTGGATGAATGGATAAGGAAAATGTGACATATATATTAACAAAGCAAATGTGGTGTATATATATACATATATATTCACACATATGCATATTATAAAATGAACTATTATTCAGTTATCAAATAGAATGAAATTCGGTATTTGCAAGAAAATGGACTACCTGAACATCATTATGTTAACTGAATTAAACTAGACACAGAAAGACAAATACTGCATATTCTCTTTCATTATTTTAAATATCTAACACCAATGCTGTTCAATCCAGAAGTCTGTTTGTTTATACATTATAAATATTCAATGACAATACAAGCATGCTTATGTGTTTCACTTTGTATTAATGACTCATAGAGTACTGAAGATTTTTTTAAATTTTTGAATTCAAAAAACAACATGGTTGGGTTAGGGAAGGTATAGCTTGACCTATAGTACAGAGTTTATTTTGTGTATGTCTATATTTGGAGAAGGCGGGGGAGAGGAGGTGTGTACCAAATAAACATGAAAAATTAGGAGGCAGGCCCTGTTGGAAACCAGGCTGTCTGAAATGGAAGCTTGCTTCTAGAATCCAAAACTAGATACATACAATAGCAGTTACCTAGCATTTAAAGAATCTGTATTTACTGAACAGAAGTTCAGTAGCCTTTGTCAAGCTGTCAAGTGAAGGAGACTTGTTTGCACACCAGGCTGCCTAGACTTGTTATGTAAACTCATTTTACTTTTGTTTTGAAAAGTTGTAACACTATTAATTCAGTGATGATTGGACTTGTGTTGATTTTAGATTCTCACCCCAAAAATATCAACTTATCTGCACAAAAATAGGCTGTGCTTGTCCCCACACTAGTTAGGTATATTTTCAGAGATATTAATACCACTTAATTTCAGGCACTCTCACCACACAGCACACTTTCCAGGCCTTAAGGAAGAATGCTAGGAATGTCTTTTCATCAATAAATGTCTTAAAATTTTGTAAAAATAAGGTATCTTTGCAGTTTTTGAAATAAAGGCTTTAAAAGTATATACATTTAGCTCCTATAAAATCTAAATCTGATCAACTCACAGTCTTTAATATCAATATCAGCACCTCTAATTATTAATATCATTGTTTCTCCCTAATAAAGGGTCTGTTAAGTTAATGTGGATTGAATTAAAAGAAATATCTGCCAGTCTATCAGGTAGCTAGATAAAAACCTGTAAGTGTATTAAGGCTGCTTATAGTTGGCAAAAACAGTTGGAACTAGAGTTGAAAATGGAGTTATTATTGCAATGATTTCCGAATCAAAATGAAGATATCTTTCCCATTTGAAAGTGTTGAAGTGATTCTGGTCCTAAATCTCGTTATTAGCAATGATTTATTCTGAGTTTTCTCATAGCCAGCTTTCAGATAACAGTAATGGAATGTAAATTAGTGCAGAAGAATATTTACTTATTATACAAATTTTTGCTCTCAATTATAAGGTGGGAGGGCTCTTGCTCTGCTGTTGTAGGTTAATTTTATGTCTATACTTTTTCATCTATGCATGTGCATGCACACATGCACCATAACTAGCATTAATGTAGGATTCAAATGTTCTGGGAAAATTAAACTCACAATATTTTATTTAGGCAAAAAAGATGATGGAATAGTTTTTAGAATTTAAAATGTATTCAATCTTAATTCCCAAACATGTGATGAGTGTATTAAGAAGTAGACCATTTCTGTCTTATTAAGGAATGTACACGTACAAATCCTAAGTGATATGTTAACAAATCAAATCCAGCAGTGTGTTAAAAAATAATATGCCCTATTTATAGTTCTCACTCTAGCAACTCAAGGAGAACTCAATAATAGGAAATCTAAATCTTGGAATTGAATAAGGCTAAATGAGTTATTCTTACTGCATGTTAAAATGACATAGATTAATTTTAAAACACCTTCCTAATTTTAAGAAAATAGGTTTGGACAATGATTGGGATGCCCTCTTCCCCGTATCAAAGTGCTGATCTGATTCCTGACTACTCCATACTCCTGACCCAGCTTTTTGTTAACATACCTGGGAGGCATCAGGAGGTGGCTTAAGAACTTAGATTCCTGCCATCCACATGGGAGACCTGGATTGAATCCCTGGCTGCTGGCTTCCGCTTTGCCTAGCCCGGACTGTTAAAGGAACTTGAGGAGTGAACCAGTGGATGGAAAATCTGTCTCTGTCTCCCTCTTTGTCACTGTGTATTTCAAATAAGTATAAATAAATAAATCTTTTTAAAAAGTATAAAACTAGAAGTGTAATCGTAATTTCTGAAATTTATACAGCACTTATCAGAGACTCCAAATCAATATATCATTAACTGAAAAAACTAGAGGTAATTGTATAGAAGTCAAGTAAAAGATTTCTGCATTTACTGCTAGTACCTTCCTGCATTGTAGATGGCCTGACCAATGGTAAAATCAGGAAGAAGACACAGCTACAGTATCAGAAAGAATTTGTAGTAATCTGAATATCTGTTTGGATATTCAAGACTGAAAATAATAGCACCAATGAAACAAAATGGGTAGATACAAGGAACATATGTTATTGTCAAAATTTTCCTATTTCCCAGGGATAATTAAATATAAATATAATGCACAAAAACCAGACAATTGACAATAGCAACAAAGCAATGAAATTCCCAGGAATGCATGCTTATTATAAAAAGAGGAAAACTTATAAAACTCTGTTTGAAACAGAAAAGTATTTTTCAAATAAATGACTGTGAACTTTGATATGATCAGGATGAAGTTGATCCTATATTAATCTACAATTTAAACATAATTATAATAATATTGTCAATGGAATGGAAATAAGAAAGTTAACTTTATAGACAATCTGGGAAGAAATAACCAAGAAAACATACACAAAAACCCTCGTTGCTATGCTTGTATTTCTGCAGTATCAGCTGTTAACATCTCCTTTTTCATCTGATTTTATCTATTTGAATCTCTCTTTTCTTGATTATTCTACTAAAGGTTTATTGATTTTGATCATATTCAAAGAACAAGCTCATCATTTTATTGATTTTTTAAAAAGTTTCTGTTTTGTTTATTTCTGCTCTGATCTTTGTTATTTCTTTCCTTCTACTAACCTTGGGTTTGATTTTTTTTTTTTTTTTTCTAGGCTGGGTCCTTGAGATACATTGTTAGTTTGTTAGCTTGATGTCTTCCCATTTATTTTATTTCTACCTTATTATTATTAATTTTAAATTTACAAAACATAAAAAGTGAGGTAATGAGTTCCCATATACCACTCACCTCATTTCCTCTGCATTTTAAAAAATATTTATTTGTTTACTTGATAGGCAGAGTGACAGAGAGAGGGGAAGACACAGAGAGAAATATTCTCCATCCATTTACTGGTTCACTTTCCACATGACCACAGCAGCCAGGGCTGGGCCAGGACAAAGTCAGGTGCCAGGAACTCTAAGCAGGTCTCCCAGGTTCCAAGTACTTGGGTCATCATTTGCTGCCTTCCCAGGTGCATTAGTAGGAAACTGGTTCATAAGAAAAGTAGCTGGGTCTCAAACCAGTGGTCTAGTATGGAATACTGGAGTCACAAGTGCTGTTGGCTTAACCAGCTACCTCACAATACCAATTTACCATTTTCCCTATTAATATCTCACATTAGTATATATTTCTCACAATTAATGAATAGCATCCAGCTTCTCTTTTTTTGTTCCAAGCTGCTTTTATCCCTCCCACCTCCCCGAACCTCCAGTAATTAGCATTCTGTGTTTATACTGAGTTTTTTTCTAAGTTTTAGCTTCCATAAGTAAGGAAGAACATGTGATATTCGTCTTTCTGTGTGTGGTTTATTTCACGCAATGAGATGTCCTCCATTTCCATTCCATTATAAAGCAGATGACAGGTTTTATTCTTTTTAAATAGCTGTATAGTATTCCATTGTGTATATAGCCACAGTTTGTTCATTCATCTGATGATGGACACATTGGCTGTGTCTGTATTTTGGTTATTATGAACAGTGTTACTATAAACATGGTGGAGGAGGTATGGCTTTGATACAACATGTTCATGTCTTTTGGGTATATATCCAGTAGTGGGATTGTTGTGTTATATGAGAGTTCCATTTCTATTTTTTAAAGAAAACTCCTGCTGTTTTGTACAATGGTTGCATCATTTACATTCTCACTGACAATGTATGAACTACCCTTTCTCTACATCCTTGCCAACATTTGTTACTCTCTGTCTCCTTGAAAATAGTCATTCTGATAGGGGTGGATATCTTTCTGTTTTTTGAGATGAAGGATATAGGTGCTTATGCCATAAACTTACCTCTAGTATTGCTTTTGATATGTCTCATAAATTTTGGAATGTTCTGTTTCCATTTTCAATAGTTTTAAGGATTTTTAATTTTTCTTTTGATTTCTACAATTATCAGATATCATTCAGAAGTATATTATTCAGGCTCCAGTAATTGTATAATTCCTACTTTCTTTTATTGATGATTTCTTGTTTTATTCCATTGTGATTAGAAAAGATACATGATATGATCTTTATTTTAAAGATTTCTTGAGGTTTATTTTGTGACGTAATAGATGGCCTATCCTGGAGGGTATTCCATGGTGCTGATGAAAATGTTTTTCTGCAGCTATTGGATGGAATGTTCTGTGAATGTCTAGCTAGTCTATTTGGCTTGTGGTGTAGTTTAACTCATGTTTCCTTGTTGATTTTTGTGTGTGTAATATGTTCATTGATGAAAGCTGTGTGTTGAAATGTCCTGCTACTTCTCCCTTTAGATATCATAATTCTCTGATAAAATTTTGGGCACCAATATTAGGTGTACATTTACAACCTAGACACAAAGAAAGTGTCATATATTCTGTTTTGAATATGGAGGTCAGAAAAAAGTTCGTCTGAGCTTAATATGGTAGTTACTAGAGGCTGAGGTTGGGGGAGGGCAATGAGGAAGGTTGGATAATGGCACCAATCACTGCCAAGTAGAAGTAATAATTTCTAATGTTCAATAGCACCATGGATTGACTAAAGTTCACAATAATGTACTATACACTGTATAAAGAACTAGGTAAGAGGAGCTGGTAGACTCTGAACATAAGGAAAAGATAAGGAAATGGAAGGATTATTGCTGGTTTGATAATCCATGCTATATATATATGGGTTGAAATATTGCACCGCACTCTATAAAAATGTATGACTATTACATGTTTATTAACATGTTTAAAATTAAAAAAAAAAACAAAAACAGTGGGAAATTTCTTTTTTTAAAGATTTATTTATTTTATTTGAAAGTCAGAGTTACACAGAGAGAGGAGAGGCAGAGAGAAAGAAATCTTCCATCTGCTGGTTCACTCCCCAGTTGGCTGCAATGGCCGGAACTATGCTGATCCAAAACCAGGAGCCAGGAGCTTCTTCTGGGTCTCCCACACGGGTGCACGGGCCCAAGAACTTGGGCCATCCTCCACTGCTTTCCCAGGCCATAGCAGAGAGCTGGGTCAGAAGGGGAGCAACCGGGTCTAGAACCAGTGCCCATATTGGATGCCAGTGCTTCAGGCCAGGGCGTTAACCCGCTGCACCACAGCACCAGCCCCATAAATTTAATTATAAAACTACTATAATACAATCTATTATACTGGTAAATGAAGGACTTACAGATTTTCATAAATAGAATATTAAATTATGTTCATACATCTGTATTTATAAACTTGATGTCTATTAAAAATATACAAAACAAAGTAATATACATGATGAGTTTTACTTTCATAAGGACTAATTTTGGATTTCTTAAGTGCTTGTCATCCTATATTCATCTATAAAAATGAGTTTAAGGTGTTTTGTATATTACAAACTGGAATCAATGGGAAATCACAAAAACTGAATATGAAATCATATTCTACTAGAAATTATGAGGTACATGAAAATAAAATAATAGCTCTGTATTCTAGTGAACACTGAAAACTAATAAGCAAACCACAAAATAAAATAAATGTGCATAAATTTCTGAACAATGAACCATAGTACAAAACATATAGCAAAATGATTCTTTTAAAGGAATTCCAATATAATGCTTATCCATGCAGTAAAAATAAGTATCTTGCTGAATGTTAGTACAGAGCCAAACTCAGGAGAAAAAAAGCCCATCTAGTTATAAAAATTATATTCCAATAAATATCCTATCAATTTAATAAGCTGAAAAAGGAAGAGAAGCATTTATAATAGTTTTAATTTTTATTCTCAAATGTCAGAGAGTCATTATCTTTGGAGTTTGGTAAATACCGATTCCAAGTTTTGAAAACCCCTCTTCTGGGCCTGCGCCGTGGCTCACTTGGTTAATCCTCGGCCTGTGGCGCTGGCATCCCATATGGGTGCCGGATTCTGGTCCCGGTTACTCCTCTTCCAGTCCAGCTCTCTGCTGTGGCCTGGGAGGGCGGTAGAGGATGGCCCAAGTGCTTGGGCCCCTGCACCCGCATGTGAGACCAGGAGGAAGCACCTGGCTCCTGGCTTCAGATTGGCATAGTTCTAGCCGTAGCGGGCATTTGGGGGGTGAACCAACGGAAGGAAGACCTTTCTCTCTGTCTCTCCCTCTCACTCTCAAACTCTGTCAAATAAATAAATAAATTAAAAAGAAAACCCCTCTTCTGTGCCACAATTCAGAAGGCTGTTTTTGTGGATGACGTTCACCGTGTCAAGAATTGAGTCACCCTGGTATTCATACAGCATACTTCCCTTATTGCCATCATTCTTTTTTTAAATTATTCCATTACCATTTTTCTTGTTTATTTTACTTCCTATGCCATTTAACACACTGCAGTGTCAGCAATTTGTGGATATCTTCCTCCATCCATCACTGTTACTTCAATATTTAGAGCTAGCATTTATTCATCCTGCTTATCCCTCCTTCAAATGTTTAACCAATTGACACATGTAATGGCAGAAATTTGCTAGGAAGTTTGATGGTTAATTCTCTTGTTAATAAATTCTGCATATAATTGCCAGATTTGTCTCATCATAATTTCATTCCTTCCTGGTCCATAAAGTTTTTGCATTAGGATGGGTTAAATATATATCACACAAATCCTATTATAATTTATTTATACTTTTATTATCTTGCCTATTGAAGGACAAGGAGACTGTTTTCATCACTCAGGAATGTCATCAAGATCCTGTTTCTTTATATCTCTCTTCTCTTGACTTCTCCAGATGTTATATTTTCATTCCAATAAGTGTTGCCTCTTTATCAAAAATACATTTTTTGCTCTAGACTTCACAGATATATGTAGCATTGCCATGCAGAAGGAAGACAGGGATGATATTGATATTGGATGATTCCCCAAAGCAGCCCAGAAGACAGTCCCTTGGATAAAATTGACAGGACTAAATATAAAAGGACCAGACACACTGGTCACCACTAGCTACAAGGAACCCTGGAAAAGTAAATGGTGAGGAGGGAAGTATTTGGTATTACCCATGAGAATTAATTTCCAAAGTCTTCATACAAAATAAGATTCTATTTAGAAAGAAGAAACAGGGGTTGGGATGTGGCATAGTGGGTTAAGCTGCTTCTTGCAATGCCGGCATCCCATGTCAGAGTGCTAGTTCAAGTCTCAGCTTGTCTACTTTTGATCCAACTCCTTGCCAATACACTTGGGAAGGCAACAGTGGTGGTTCAAGTACTTGAGACCCAGTCACCCTTATGGGAGACCAGGAAGGAGTTCCTGGCTCCTGACTTTGGCCTGGCCCCAACTTGGCCCTTGTGGCCACTTGAGGAGTGAACCAGCAGATGGAAAGGAACTCTCACTTTCGCTCTGTCACTCTGCCTTTCAAATTCATAAATAAATAGATCTTTAAAAAAAAGTGGTAGACTATTGCTGGTGGATATATAACTAATTACAGTATTTGCTTTCTTTTAACAATTAGAAAACATATCAGGTTTGTGCCATTAGCACAATATGCTAACACAATTCGGTAACATTTGATCACCTACAAGTTTTAACAGTCTGAATATCAGCAATTTGAATAGTTACAATACTTACTCATTTGTGTCATCAAACTCTCTTGTTTAATAACAAATAAAATGTCAGAGGGACTTTGTATATGATTGGTATTCATGGCAGTCCAGCATAAGTTTGTTTCACAGCATTAGTCAGTTACCTGCAAACCATAATATTTTTTGCATTTTTACCTAGCGATATTTTCATTTGACCTGTGTATATAGTGCACACACACGCATTAAAAATGTGAAGCTCCATTATGTTAATCCACTAAAGTGATCAATAACTTTTGTCGTTATCATTTAAAATTGGTAAGTTGTAATTTTTTGGAGGTGATTATTCTAGTTACATTTATCTAATATTATTTTTCAGTTTCTCTTTTTGTAGCTGTACAACTTTTCAAGTGAGTTGGCTCTTTCATTTCTCATAAGTTCTTATTTTCTTCATTGATTTTTCAACTTAAGTAACATTCACAATTCAATTATTGTATTCTTTTGAGAGTGTTGAAGCATTAGACTTGACCCTATTGCTTCTGAGCCTTGGACTACAGTAGGGATAAATTTAAGTGTAAAGATTTATGAAGGGTAACATACACTCTGCCTCTGATTACCTATGTGACTTAAGGTTTATCATTTTCTGTAAAAATCTACTTATAGGAAGTGTGACCATCTTTCCTACTGTGCCATTTTGTGTTTTGGAGCTCTGTCTTTAAGGGAAGTATTGTTAAGGCACCGCTGACCTTTGCAGCAAAATGTAGGTACCAGGCATCCCCACGCCACTGTCCCCCAGATCAGGAGCTACGTGAGATGGGCTGCTCCATGCTGCTCATGGCTTCCCACACGTTACATTATGGTATCAGTGATTTTTTTTATTCTATTTTTTCTCTTCTTGTTTTTTATATTATATGTTTAAAAGGAAATATCTTTTGTACTGTGAATTTGTGGTAAAAGGTGCATTGTGCCCTATTTTTTTAACCTGTGTTGTGTGTATTGTGTATTGTCTGTATGCTTCTTGTGATAAATTACTTTTCTTTATGAAAAAAAAGAATATTTTGTATGTCAAGAAGCTCTTGGTATACTTTTGTGGGTATAATTTTATGTGTATGTGTAGTTTTGTGTGTATGTGTAATTTTGTGTGTATGTGTGAGTGTACAAGGGTACTTGAAAAGTTTATTTTGCTGCAAAAATATTTCTAAATCTATGTATAGTTTTTTTTTTAACATTTATTTATTTATTTGAAAAGCAGAATTACAGAGAGAGGAGGAGAGAGATCTTCCATCTGCTGGTTCACTCCCCAAATGGCTACAACAGCAAGGGCTGAGCCAGGCCGAAGCCTGGAGCTTCACCTGGGTCTTCACATGAATGCAGGGGCCCAAGCACTTGGGTCGTTTTCTGCTGCTTTCCCAGGCACAGTGGAGCAGTTGCTTTGAACCTGTGCCCATTTGGGATACTGGTGCCGCAGGTGGTGGTCTCACCGGCTATGCTGCAATGGTGGTCCCAATATCTAGTCTTTTGATAATGTATATTTATCTATGAACTATTTGAAGCCCCCTCATATATGTGAAATATGTTGAATAACATATAAAACTTATACATTTTATGGAGTGCATTGCAATACCTCAATGCATGTCTACAGAATGAATTTATCAAATTAGGCAACTAAATTTTCCATTTCCTTATCTTTTCTTTATGTTTGAAGTGTATGGCCTCCTCTCTTCCAGTTCTTTCTACAACATATAATACATTGCTATGAACTGTGATTGCCCCACTGTGCTGTGGAACTCCACGACGTATTATTCCCAACTATGTTTTGATACATGTTACCAGACCACCCTCCAGCCCCTCCTTGCCCCTTCCCAGCTTCTTTCTGGTAATCACTATTCTAAGTTTAGGCTGAGTTTCTTCAACTATCAGATGTAAGAGAGCATGTGTGCAGTAACCATTTTTCTGTGTTTGGTATGTTTTACTGTAGACGTCGATCTCCAGTTCCATCCATTTTGCTGAAAATACTGGGCTTTACCTCTTCTGTGGCATATAACATCCCACTGTGTGCATAGACCACATTTTCTTTATTCACTTATTTTTTTTTATTTTTTTATTTATTTATTTTTTTACAGGCAGACTGGACAGTGAGAGAGAGAGACAGAGAGAAAGGTCTTCCTTTGCCGTTGGTTCAACCTCCAATTACCGCTGCAGCCTGCTCTCTGCGGCTGGTGTACCGCGCCGATTCGAAGGCAGGAGCCAGGCGCTTATCCTGGTCTCCCATGGGGTGCAGGGCCCAAGCACTTGGGCCATTCTCCACTGCACACCCGGACCACAGCAGAGAGCTGGTCTGGAAGAGGGGCAACCGTGACAGAATCCGGCGCCCCGACCGGGACTAGAACCCGGTGTGCCAGCGCCTCTAGGCAGAGGCTTAGCCTATTGAGCCGCGGCACCAGCCTTTATTCACTTATTGATGAATAGACACACTGGTTTGTTTCCTAATTGACTATTGTGACTAGCGATGCATTGACTGTAGGAGTACAGATATCTCTTTTTAAAAAAAGGATTTATTTATTTACCATAGCTCTGTAGTATGTTTTGAAATCAGGTATTTTGATGCCTCCAGCTTTGATGTGTGTGTGTGTGTGTGTTTTTTTTTTTTTTTTTTTGCTATTCAAGGTGTTTTTTGTACTTCATATGAGTTCTAAGAATGTGTTTTATTTTAGAATTGTGTCTTACTTCATTGATATCTTTATTTGTATTGCATTGAATCCACACTTTGCATTGGGTAATATGGGAATTTTAATATTATTACTTCTTCCAAATCATGGACAATGGAAAATATTTCTATTTTGTGTCTTCTTTAATTTCTTTCATTCATGTTTTGTAATTTTCATTGTAGAGGTTATATACATCCTTGGTTAACTTCAATCCTATATATATATATATATATATATATGTATTTACTTTTGGCAGCTGAAGTAAATGGGCTGTTCTTTTAATTTCTTTATCTGCTTCTTATTGTTCTGTAACAATACTATTTATTTGTGTGTGTAACTTGCAAATTTACTAAATTTATTTATCAATTTCAATAGTCTTTTGGTGGAATCCTTAGGTTTCTCCCTATACAAAATCATGTCATCACAAACTAAGGACAATTTGACTTCTTCCTTTCTCATTTATGTATGCTCTTTATTTATTTATCTTGCCTAGTTGCTATGGTTTAGATTTCCAGTACTCTATTGAATTAAACTAGTGGGAGTGGACATCCTTGACTGATTTCTGATATTAGAAGAAATGCTGTTAGTTTTTCCACATTTTAAATTATGTTGGCTGTGGGTCTTCGTATATATCATTTTTTGTACTGGGGTATTTTCCTTTCATATCTAGTTTATTCCAGGTGTTTAAAGAAGAATGGATATTGAATTTTATAAAAATCTTGTTTTGTATCTATTGAGCTGATCATATGATTTTACTGCTTTATTTGGTGGATGTGATATATTGGATTTATCGGTTTGCATACACTGAGACTTCCCACTCCTGGAATAAATATCATTTGGTTGTAGTGAATGATCTTTTTCATTTGCTATTGGGTTTGATTTACAAGTATTTTGTTAAGACTTTTTGCACTTGTTTATCATGGTTGCTGGTCTGTGGTTTTCTTTTTCTTGTTGTGTTCTCTGGTTTTTGAGTCCAGGTTATGTTGACTTCACAGAATGACTTTGAATGATTTCACTGCCAATAAATATTTTGAACAACTTTGAGAAAAATTGGTTTTAGTTCTTTGAAGGTTTGGAGAAATACAGTAGTGAAGTCATTTGGTCCTGGGCTTTTCTTTTGGGAGACATTTATTTTGATTCAGTCTTCTTATTCATTATTGGTCTCTTCTGACTTTTTTAATTTCTTCAAAAATGTAACAGACTGATAAAAATATGAGCTGTTATGTGATATTTTGTTACATGTATACATTGTATAATGTCCAATGAAGGTAAATACATTTAAACTTTCAAATATTTAACAATTCTTCATTTTCAAGTTTTCTATGTTTTCACAGTTCCATTTTGACAAATTGTATTTTTCTAGAAATCTATCCATTTCTTTATAAAATTTTAAAAATTTTAATTCATTTTTAGCAGATTCAATATAGTTTGTAGATACAATTCTAAGAATTAATGATTTTATTTACTTTCCCCCACTATCCCTTGCTCTTTCTTTTTTAGCTTTTGAGAACACTGTTCAAATTTACATTTCAGTAAATAGACTTAATGCTTCACCAAATAAGCTTAACAAGTCAAAAGCAAAAAGACCCTAGTTTAATGTGAATAAAGACAACAGCTGTGAACAGTAATTGAATGGAAATGATCATTTCACTCCTAAATAGTAAATTTCAAAGTAATTACAGATTGTTAAAAATTATAATAGTATAATTTTTTAAAAAAAGAACATGTATTTATGTATTTGAAAGAATTACAGAGAGAGATGGAGAGACACACATAGAGAGATCTTCCATCCTCTGCTTCATTCCCCAAGTGGCTGCAATAGCTGCAGCTGGACAAGGCCAAAGCCAGAAGCCAGGAGCTTCATCCCGGTCTTCCACATGGGTGGCAGGGGCCCAAGCATTTGAACCATCATCCGTTGCTTTTCCAAAGGCATTAATTAGCAGGGATCTGGATCAGAAGTGGAACATCCAGGATACCAACCAGCACCAGAGGCAGCAGCTTCACCTGCTAAGCTGCAATGCTGGCCCCAGCATTCTTAATCATTGGTTTGAAAAAGGTGAGAAACACAAAGTTTTATAAAAGCATATTTGCAGCAGTGCTGATATACACAGGCATTTCTTTTTTTTTTCTTTCCTTCCATTTCTTAAATTTCAGTTCCCACATATAAGAGAGAATATGTGGTATTTGTCTTTCTGTGTTCCGCTTATTGCACTCAAAGTGATGTCCTGTTGCATCCCTTTTGATGCAAATGGCAGAATTTCATTCATTTTTATAGCTGAGTAATATTCCATTGCATATATATATATATACACACACACACACACACACCGCATTTTCTTTATCCAATCATCTATGATGGACACTTTGGTTGATTCCAAATTTTAGCTATTGTGAATAGTTATAAACATGGTGGTGCAGGTATATTTTTGATACAACACATTCATGTCTTTTTAGTGGGATTGTTAGATCTAGTTTTTTAAGAGATGTTCATATTATAATCCACAGTGGCTTCACTAATTTACATTCCTACCAACAGTGTATAAAAATTATTCTTTTAGGGCTGGCACTGTGGTACAATGGATTGAAGCACTGGCCTGAGGCGCCGGCATCCTATGTGGGTGCCGGATCTAGTCCCAGCTGCTCCTCTTCCAATCCAGCTCTCTGCTGTGGCCTGGGATAGCGCTGGAGGATGGCCCAGGTCCCTGGGCCCCTGCACCTGTGTGGGAGACCCGGAAGAGGCTCCTGGCTCCTGAATTTGGATCGGCACAGCTCCAGCCATTGTGGCCATCTAGGGAATGAACCAGCAAATGGAGGACCTCTCTCTCTGTCTCTATCTGTCTCAGTAACTCTTTCAAATAAGTAAAGAAATCTTTAAAAAAAGAGAATTATTCTTTCTCCATATCCTCATCAATTTTGGATACTCTCTTTTGGATTTCAGCCATTCTGACATGGTTGAAGTGATATCTCATTGTGGTTTTGATTTGCATTTCCCTGATGGCTAGTAGTGTTCAGCACTTTTTCATATATTTATTGTCCATTTATATTTCTTTTAAGAACTGTCTATTTAGGTCCTTTGCCCATTTCTTAAATGGACTTATTTTTGTTGTTGAGTTTTTTAAATTGCTGTTATATTGTGGATATTATTCTTTGTCAGATAAGTAGCTTGCAAATGTTTTTTTTTTCCCATTCTGTTGGATTACTCTTCACTCTACTGATCATTTCCTCTGCCATGCAGAAGCTTCTGATAAAATCACATTTATTTAGTTTTGTTTTTGCTGCCTGTGCTATGGGGGTCTTGTCCAAGAAGTCGTCCTGCACACCAATGTCTTGCAGTATTGCTCCTAAACTTCCTCAGCAACTTCATAGTCTTGGATCTTAAATTCAGGTTATTGGTATACCTTGAGTTGATTTTTGTATATGGTGAGAGGTATGGATCTAATTTCATTTTTCTGTATATTTATTTCCAGTTTTGACAGTATCATTTGTTAGAGATCATCCTTATTCCATTGCATGGTTTGAGCACTTTTGTCAAAAATCAGCTGACTGTATGCATGTGGATTGGTTTTTGGGCTCTCTGTTCTGTTCCATTGATCTATGTGTTGATTTTTATGCCAGTACCATGCTGTTTTAAATACTGTAACTTTGTAGTATGCTTTGAAGTCAGGTATTGTGATACCTCCAGCTTGATTTTTTGTTCTTAGGATTGTCTTGGCTACTCTGGATCTTTTGTGATTCCATATGAATTTTATGATTTTTTTTCTAATTTTGTAAAGAATGTCATTGGTTTTTGATTGGGATTGCATTGAATATGTATTGTCTGGGACTCAAACCGGCACCCATATGGGATACTGGTGTTACAAAGCAGTGGCTTAACTCACTGTGCACAGTGTCAGCCCCTGCATTGAATCTGTAGATTGCTTTGGGTGGTATAGTCATTGTAATTATATTGATTCTTTTAATCCAGAAGCAAGGAATATCTTTCCATTTTTTGTGTCATTGCTGATTTCTTTCATCTCATCAATGTTTGATAATTTTCATTGTAGAGATCTTTCACAAATTGGTTAAATTTATCCCTAAATATTTGATTATTTTTGTGGCTATTGAATATGGGATTTCTTCTTGATTTATCTTTCTGTGAATTCATCTTCAGCATATTAGAAAGACTACTGGGTTTTGTATTTTTATTTTGTAACCTCAACTTTACTGAATTGATTTATCAGTTCTAACAGTGTTTTTGGTGGAATGTTTAGATTTTTCCATGTACAACATCATGTCATCTGCAAACGTGGATAATTTACTTCCTTTTTTCTGGTTTTGATGCTCTTTATTTCTTTCTCCTCCCTAATCACCACTCTGAATAAGAGTGGTGAAAATAATATCCTTGTCTTATTCCAGATCTGAGGGGAAATGCTTTCAGCTTTTCTACATTCAGTATGATATTTGTTGTTGGTTTGTCACATATAGCCTTTATAAGTTTGAGATATGTTCCATCTATACCTAATTTGTGGAGAGTTTTATCATGAAGGGGTGTTGAATTTTATCAAATGCTTTCTCTGCACCTATTGAGATGAGCATATGGTTTTTCCTCTTCATTCTATTGATGTGATTTTTGATGTTTTGTGATTTGTAAATGTTGTACCATCCTTGCATTAATGGGCTAAATCACACTTAATCATGATTTATAATTTGTTTTATATGGTTTCAGATTTGATTTGCTCTTATTTTGTTGAGATTCTTTGCATCTTATATTCATTAAAGATAAGTCTGTAGTTTTCTTTTCATGGTGTGTCTGGTTTTGCTATCAAAGTGTTTCTGGACTCATAAAAAGAGTTGGCAGAGTTCCATCCTATTCAATATTTTGAGTATTTTGAAAAGTATTGAAGTTGTTTCCTCCTTGAATGCTTTGTAGATTTCAATAGTAAAGTCATCAGGTTTCCTTTTATTGTTTCAATCTCATTGTTTATTATGTGTCTATTTAGATTGTTCATATCATTGATTTAATCTTGGTAGGTTACATGTGTCCAGGAATTTATCCATTTCTTTGAGATTTGATAATTAATATATAATTCTTCATTGTAATTTCTTATGATCCTCTGTATTTCAGTGGTGTGAGTTGTAATGTCTCTTGTTTCATATCTAATTTTATTTATTTGAATTTTTTTCTTTGTTGATCTGGCTAGAAGTTTATTTAGTTTACCTTTTTTTTTGACAGGTAGAGTTAGACAGTGAGAGAGAAAGAAACTGAGAGAGTTATGGACAGTGAGAGAGAGACAGAGAGAAAGGTCTTCCTTCTGTTGGTTCACTCCCCAAATGGTCGCTGTGGCTTGCGTGCTGTGCTGATCCGAAGCCAGGAGCCAGGTGCTTCCTCCTGGTCTCCCATGTGGGTGCAGGGCCCAAGCACTTGGGCCATCCTCCACTGCCTTCCCGGACCACAGCACAGAGCTGGATAGAAGAGGAGCAACCGGGACAGAATCCAGTGTCCCAACCGGGACTAGAACCCGGGGTGCCAGTGCCGCAGGTGGAGGATTAGCCTAGTGAGCTGCAGCACCGGCCCTATTTAGTTTACCTTCTTAAGAGAACAACTTTAGTTTTGTTGATCTTTTGTATCATTTTTAGTTTCTACTTCACTCATTTCTGCTTTAATCCTTATTATTTCTTGCCTCCTGGTGGTTTGATTTGTTTCTCTTTCTCTTAGTATTTGAGATGCATCATTAGATATTTAATTTAAGAGTTTTCTCATTCTTTAATGTAAGCACTTAATGCCATAAAATTTCATTTTCATACTGATTTTGTTGTATCCCACAGGTTTTGATATGTTGTGTTTTTATTTTCATTTATTTCAAGAATGTTTTTGATACCCTTTTTAATTTCTTCAGTGAGCCATCGATCATTCAGTAGCATGTTGTTTAATTTCTAAGTATTTATGAATATTCTATTGTTCTTCTTGTGGTTAATTTCTAGTTTTATTTTTTGTGGGTCTGAGAAGATATGTGGAATGATTTAAGTCCTTTAAATTTACTGAGACTTGATTTGTGTGCTAATATATGGTATATCCTAGAAAATGTCTCATTTGCTGATGAGAAGAAAATGTGTATTCTGTAGCTTTTTTGGTGAAATGTCCTGCAAATGTCTGTTAGGTCCATTTCCTCAACAGTACATTTCAACTGTGATGTGTCTATTGATTTTCTGTCTGGATGATCTGTCATTGATGAAAGGGGGTTGTTATGTCATCTACTATCATTGTATTGGAGTCTATCTCTCCCTTTAGGTTTAATACTATTTGCTGTGTATATCTGGGTGATGTTGTGTTGGGTGTATATATATTTGAAACCATTGTGTCTTCTTGCTGAATCATACTTTTTGTCAAAATATTATGCCCTTCTTTATCTCTTTGTATAATTTTAAATTTCAAGTCTGATTTATCTGATATTACTATAACTAATCCTCATTTTTGGCTTCCATTTGAATGAAATATATTTTTCCTGCCCTTAGCTTTTAGTCTGTGTATATCTTTGTATGCAAAGTGAGTTTCTGATAGGCAGCATATAGTGGGGTCTTTCATAAGCCATCCTAAATCTTTTGACTGGATAATTTGATCCATTTACATTCAAAGTTAGTATTAATGGGTAAGAACTAACACCTGTCATTTTGCTGATTGGATACTGATTATAAATGCTCTGTCAGTGATTTTTGTGGTGTCTGTGTTTTCATGATTCTTACTTTTACTGCAAGACCCCTGCAGAATTTCTTGTAAAGCTGATCTGATGGTTATGAATTCTCTGTCTTTGCTTATCTGGAAAATACCTCATTTCTCCTTATCTTTCAAAGAATAGCTTCACTGGATGTAATACCCTTGATTGGAATATTTTTAAGATCTTGAATAAATCATCCCACTCACTTTTATCCTGTAGGATTTCCACTGAAAATTGCAATGTTAATCTAATTGGCTTTTCTCGATATGTAACTTAACACTTTTCTCTTACTGTCTTTATGATTCTCTTTGTCCTTAACTTTTGACAATTTGTCTACAATATGCCTTGGAGAAGATCTTTCCTGGTTAAGTCTGCTTGGGATCTTTTGAGCTTCTTGTAACTGGATGTACATGTCTCTTTCAAGAGCTGGGAAATTTTCAACTATTATTGCATTTGGCAGGTTATCAACTATCTCCTTAGTAGTTTTTTCATTTGTGTCACTCACTGAATTCCTTGTTTTTTTAATCTATCTGAATTATTTTGCATCTCATTGAGCTATTTTTTAAATATTTATTTTATTTATTTGAAAGAGTTACAGAGAGAGGTAGAGACCAAAAGAGAGGTCTTCCATCCACTGGTTCACTCCCTAATTGGCCGCAATGGCCAGAGCTGCGCTGATCCGAAGCCAGGAGCCAGGAGATTCTTCCAGGTCTCCCATGTGGGTGCAGGGGCCCAAGCACTTGGGCCTTCTTCCACTGCTATCCCAAGCCATAGTAGAGAGCTGGATCGGAAAGGAGCAGCCAGGGCTAGAACCAGCGCCCATATGGGATGCCAGCACTTCAGGCCTGGGCGTTAACCTGCTGCGCCACAGTGCCAGCCCCTTATTGAGCTTTCTTATATTCAATATTTTGAGTTCTGTATCTGTCATTTCATAGATATCCTTCAGTTCAGGATCTAATTTTGGAGGAGTATTATATTCTTTTGGAGGTATCATTCTACCTTGCTTCTTCATGTCTCCTATATCCCTGCATTGACATCTATACATCTGGTGTAATTGTCCTGTCTTCTTTATGGAGTACATTTTATTGGAAAAGAGTTTATAGCTTAGTGAGCTCAGCAATGTAGTCTCTGAGTGATTTCTTTTGTCTTAACCAATGTCAAGTGTGTGTATAAGTGACACAGTGGTTTATTCTGCAGCAGCTCATAGGGGTAGAAGTGTGACTTTGAAATGAACATAGGTTTCCTAGGGTGTGTGTCTTTGGTCCATGAAGAGTTTGGTGTCAGTCTTCTCAAGTATGGTAATAGCTGGGGCCTTGTTTTTGGTGTTGAGGCAGGCAAAGGTGGCTGTTCCCTTGTCCCACTCTAAAGCCTGATTGATGCTGGGGTTGCAGCACCATTTACTGTGGCTCTAGGACGGTGTGATATGGATGGACCTAATCTCAGCTCCTGCTACGAGAGTGCAATGGCGCTGTGGCTTATGACACCAACATCCCTAGTTCTGGGACTGAGAACCGAATCTGGCTCCAGTCCTACATGGTGACTACAAGGTATACAGGAGATTATGCTTTGGTGATTATGAGTCTTAGGGGTAAAATGCATGTAGGTTCTTTCCTAGATCCACTGGATAGATTCCAGTGGCATTGAGCAATTTAGAACTAATCATTACTGTCCTGGTATTACAGGGTAGGATGGAGTCATTAACCAGATCTCCCAGGGTGAGAGTGGATATTTTTATGTGCTGCTTCTGGTGCTAGCCCACCAAAGCTAAGGGGAATCCCCCTGGCTCACATAGACTATGTGAGCATATCTCTGGAGCTAATGCCCCCTAACTCCCACAGTTGCAGGATCAGGGAATCTGTCCTTTGCCCCACATTACCCTGACTCTGACCCTGATTCTGGTAGGAGCAGAACAGATGCCTGCTTCGGGACATTTTGCTGCCAAATCTGGTGCTCTACAGCGGTGGGAAGGGTGAGGGAAACAATGTGACTTCCCTACTCCAAGACTGGCATTTACTCATCACTCAGACACTATTCAGCTCCACTGCCTGGAGTACAAGACAGTGGGTGGCTATGCAATTCCTTCTCAGCTATCTCTGTGAACAGTGGAGCACACAGCAATTTCTTCCTGCCTTGACTTGGTAAGATGGTCGTTCATACTTGGTAGCTAACTGTGCTGTGTGGCCAGAGGTGACAGTGTCCCTTCTCTCCTCTTGTCCCACACCATCTTCTTTGTTTTGTCACTTTTGCACTGAAATTTTCATCAATTAGACCTTTAGAAATGTTGTCTTTTCTTTGTTCTTTTTGTATCATGTGGTAGCTGAAGTTAGAGTGGCTATTCCCTATTGAGCCATCTTGGATCTCCATCTATCCATTACTTACAAATAGTACAAACTAACTCATTTTATTTCTGTTGCATCTGTTGTAATTGCTCTTTTTTTCATCACAATTTTGTTTATTTCAACCTTCTTTCCTATCTTCTTGCTCTACCTAGAGGTTTATTGATTTTATCTTTTTCAAAAAGCAAGCTATTCTTTTCATTGATAATTTATTTTTTTGCCTTTTCTTTTACTCAGATATTTTTATATCTTTCTCTTTTTGTTTTTAAAGATTTATTTATTTTGAAAGACATAATTAGAGAGAGAAGAGAGGGAGAGATCTTCTGTCTGCTGGTTCATTCCCTAAATGGCCACAATGGTTGGAGCTGGCCTGATCTGAAGCCAGGAACCAGGAGCTTCCTCCGGGTCCCCCAAGTGGATGCAGTAGCCCACGAACTTAAGCCATCTTCCACTGCTTTCCCAGGGGCATTAACAGGGAACTAGATTTGAAGTGGAGCAGCCAGAAGTTGAATTGGTGCCCATATGGGATACTGGCACTACAGGCGACATCCTTACTCACCATAGTTCCATCCCCTGTATCTTTCTTTTCAATAAATTTGGATTTATTGTGTTCTTTATTTTGTAGACTATTTACATGCATCTTCAGGTTGTTTATTTAATATCTTTTTTCAAAATAGGTGCTTGTTACTATAAACTTCCATTTTACTAATATTTTTGATGTATCATAAGTTTTGAAATAACATTTCCATTTTTATTTTCAAGCGCATTTAAAATTTCCTTTTTATTTCTTCAAGGCCTGTTTTGTTTTAAGAAACATATTATTCAATCTCTATGTATTTATGTAATTCCAAGGTTTTTTTTTTTTGTTTTAAGAAACATATTATTCAATCTCTATGTATTTATATAATTCCAAGGGTTTCTTTTGTTGTTGAGTTTTACTTTTATTCCATTATGCTCAGAGAAAAACATGTGATATGACTTTGACTTTTAAAAATTTGTGTGGACTTATTTTGTGGCTCTATTGTACTTCATAATAGTGAATAATCTATGTACTGATAAAAAGCACATTCTGGGGCTGAATGCTCTGGCATAGTGGGCTGGGCTTATGAGTGCTGTACCAGTATCCCATGTAGGTACTGGTTCATGTCCCAACTACTCCTCTTCCAATCCAGCTCTCTGCTTATGGTCTGAGAAAGCAGTAGAAGATGACCCAAGTGCTTGCGCCCTTGCATCCACGTAAGAGATCTGGAAGAAGCTCCTGGCTCCTTGTTTCAAATCAGCCCAGGTTCAGCCATTTTAGCCATCTAGGGAGTGAACCAGCAGATGGAAGACCATTCTCTCTGTCTCTCCCTCTCTCTGTCCATAACTCTGCCTCTCAGGTAAACAAATAAAATCTTAAAAAAAAGAAAGAATATGCATTCTGTCACTGTTGGATGGAATGTTCTGTAAATGCTGCTAGATACATCTGGTCATATAGTTTAACTCTGATGAACCTTTGTTTATTTTTTGGAGAGATGGTCTTTATAACAGGTTTATCAATGAAAATGAGGTTTTAAACTCCTCTACTGTGTTGTCATTGGATCCTATCTCTGTCTTGAGGTCAAATATTGGTTTTCTTCAACTGCATGCTTTTATAAAATTTTGGCACAGTAGTTGCATACACATTTGCAGTATATATCTTCTTGTTCAATTTATTCTTTGGTCTTTCTTTTTTGACAGGCAGAGTGGACAGTGAGAGAGAGAGACAGAGAGAAAGGTCTTCCTTTTGCCGTTGGTTCACCCTCCAATGGCCGCTGTGGACAGTGCGCTGTGGCCGGCGCACTGCGCTGATCTGATGGCAGGAGCCAGGTGCTTATCCTGGTCTCCCATGGGGTACAGGGCCCAAGTACTTGGGCCATCCTCCACTGCACTCCCTGGCCACAGCAGGGAGCTGGCCTGGAAGAGGGGCAACCGGGACAGAATCTGGCTCCCCGACCAGGACTAGAACCCAGTGTGCCAGCGCCGCAAGGCGGAGGATTAGCCTAGTGAGCCGCGGTGCCGGCCAACCATTCTTAAACAATGTATTTTATGATTTGTCATTTTTCTGAATTCTTTATGAAACAATTTCTTGCTTGAATGCCACCAAAGATACTGTGCTTTATTTTTTTCTAGTTACTCTAAAAATATGAGTTATAAGGAGTTTTAATTTATTTTGTGTAGTCATGGTGTGTGCTAAGCAACAAAAAGTAAAGTCAAAAAAGTGATTAAAAAGAGGTTGATAATCCATTGTTTCCACCATTGGTTTGAAACATCTATGCAGGGAAATGTCAAATCATGAAGACAAACAAAAGAGGAATAAAAGAACAAAAAGATAGAAGGAGAAATTCAACAAAATGGAGGCATTATGTATTTACTTATCAAAAGCAACTTGGATATAAATGAATTAATTACTTAATTAAAAGATGGAA
Organism: Oryctolagus cuniculus; assembly: GCF_051225735.1. NCBI lineage: Eukaryota > Metazoa > Chordata > Mammalia > Lagomorpha > Leporidae > Oryctolagus > Oryctolagus cuniculus. The sequence goes on along the minus strand of NC_142880.1, from coordinate 33,241,161 downwards.
TTTGGATGCATAGATTTAAAATAAGACCTAAAACTATAATTTACACAAAAGACACAGAAGCGGTAAAAACATAGGCTAAAAGTGAAAGAAAGGAAAAAAATTTCATGATAATTGGAATCATAAAATAAACAGAATAGCCACATTTATATCAGACAAATTAGACTTTAGGGGAAAAACTATAAAAACAGAGAGAAATCACTATGTAAAGATCAAGGGGCCGGCGCCGTGGCTCACTAGGCTAATCCTCCGCCTTGAGGCACCGGCACACTGGGTTCTAGTCCTGGTCGGGGAGCCGGATTCTGTCACGGTTGCCCCTCTTCCAGACCAGCTCTCTGCTGTGGCCAGGGAGTGCAGTGGAGGATGGCCCAAGTGCTTGGGCCCTGCACCCCATGGGAGACCAGGATAAGTACCTGGCTCCCGCCATCGGATCAGCGTGGTGCGCCGGCCGCAGCCCGCCAGCCACGGCAGCCATTGGAGGGTGAACCAATGACAAAGGAAGACCTTTCTCTCTCTCTCTCTCTCTCTCACTCCACTCTGCCTGTCAAAAAAAAAAAAAGAATTGCATCACACAAAAATGCACAATATTCATATAGAAAAATATTGGAAAAATTGAAAACTGAGTGAAAGTAGAAATTTATAATTGTATACTATAGAGAAAAAGCATTTACTTTTTTTTTTGAAGGCTGTTCATTTTTGTGCATTGATTTTATATCCTGCTACTTTGCCAAAATCTTCTATGAGTTCCAATAGTCTCTTAGTAGAGTTCTTTGGGTCCCCTAAGTAAAGAATCATATCATCTGCAAAGAGGGATAGAGTGACTTCTTCCTTCCCATTTGTATCCCTTGAATTTCTCTTTCTTGCCTAATGGCTCTGGCTAAAACTTCCAGTACTATATAGAATAGAAGTGGTAAGAGTGTGCATCCTTGTCTGGTACCAGATCTCAGTGGAAATGCTTCCAACTTTTCTCCATTCAATAGGATGCTGACCATGGGTTTTTCATAAATTGCTTTGATTATATTGAGGAATGTTCCTTCTATACCCAATTTGCTTAGAGTTTTCATGATGAAAGTGTGTTATATTTTATCGAATGCTTTCTCTGCATCTATTGAGATAATCGTATGGTATTTCTTCTGCAGTTTGTTAATGTGGTGTATCACATTGATTGATTTGCGAATATTAAACCATCCCTGCATACCAGGGATAAACACCACTTGGTCTGAGTGGATGATTTTACTGATGTGTTGTTGCATTCTATTTGCCAGAATTTTATTGAGGATTTTGTTCATCAGGGATATTGGTCTGTAATTTTCTTTCAATATTGCATCTTTTTCTGGCTTAGGGATTAAGGTGATGCTGGCTTCATAGAAAGAGTTTGGGAGGATTCCCTCTTTTTCGATTGTTCTGAATAATTTGAGAATTGGAGTTCTTCTTTAAATGTCTGGTAGAATTCAGCAGTGAAGCCATCTGGTCCTGGGCTTTACTTTGTTGGGAGGGACTTTATTACTGATTCAATTTTGGTCTCGGTTATAGTCTGTAAACACATAACCTTTTTTGACTTCATGTTTCAATTTAGGTCAGTTGTATGTGTCCAGGAATCTATCCATTTCTGATAGATTTCCCAATTTGCTGGCATATAACTCTTTGTAGTAATTTCTGATGACTCTTTTTATTTCTGTGGTGTCTGTTGTTAGATTTCCTTTTTCATCTCTGATTTTATTGATTTCAGTCTTTTCTTTTTTTAGTTAGCTGGGCCAATGGGGTGTCAGTTTTGTTTAGTTTTTCAAAAAAACAGCTCTTCTTTGGCTGATCTTTTGTAATTTTTTTTGGATTCAATTCTGTTTATTTCTTCTCTGATTTTAATTATTTCTCTTTTCCTACTAGTTTTGGGTCTGGTTTGCTGCAGATTTTCTAGGTCCTTGAGATGCACTGCAAGCTCATTTATTTAGTGCCTTTCCAATTTCTTGATATAGGCACCTATTGCTATAAACTTTCCTCTTAACACTGCTTTTGCTGTATCCCATAAGTTTTGATTGTTGTGTTGTTATCCTCATTTACTACCAGAAAGTTTTTGATTTCTCTTTGGATTTCCTCAATGACCCAGTGTTCATTCAGGAGCAAATTGTTCAGTCTCCATGGGTTTGCATATGCTCTACGGATTCCTGAGTTGCTAATTTCCAGGTTTATTCCACTGTGGTCTGATAAGCTGCATGGTATGAATCTAATTGTTTTGAATTTGCTGAGACTTGCTTTATGACCTAGTATGTGATGAATCCTAGAATAGGTTCCATGTACTACTGAGAAGAATGCAAATGCTTTATGTGTAGGTTAAAAGTTCTGTAGATATCTGTTAGATCCATTTTGGCTGTAGTGTCGATTAAATCTGCTGTTTCCTTTTGATGTTCTGTCCGGTTGATCTGTTTATCTGAGGGTGGATTATTGTAGTCCCCCGGTACTATTGTATTGGAGTCTAGGTCTCCTTTTAAGTCCCTTAACATATCTTTTAAATAAACCGGTGCCCTCTAATTAGGTGCATATACATTTATAATAGTAACATCTTCCTGTTGAATTGAACCATTTATCCTTATATAGTGCCCCTCTTTGTCTCTCTTAACTGTTTTTGTGTTAAAGCATATTTTTCTGATATTAATATGGCTACGCCAGCTCTTTTTTGGTTTCTGTTGGCATGGAATAACTTTTTCAAACCTTTCACTCTCAGTCTGCATGCATCTTTGTTGGAAAGATGTGTTTCTTGTAAGCAGCAAATAGATGGGTTTTGTTCCTTTATCCATTCAGCCAGTCTGTGCCTTTTAACTGGAGAGTTGAGGCCATTTATATTCAGTGTGACTATTGATAAGTAGTGACTTTGCCCTGCCATTTTCCCAAAGATATTTCTAATATATGCTTTGAACTACTTGTGATCTTTTACTGTGAGGTTATCTTCCTTTACCTTCTTTCATATTGAAGGCCATGTTTCTGTGTTTCTGTGTGTAACACATCTTTAAGCATTTTTTGCAGGGCTGGAGGAGTGGTGACAACTCTTTCAATTTCTGTTTGCCATGAAAGGTCTTCATTTCACCTTAATTCACAAATGAGAGTTTTGCAGGATATAATATTCTGGGATGGTAGTTTTTTTTTTTTTTTTCTCTTAGTACTTGGGCTATATCTCACTATTCCCTCCTAGCCTGTAGGGTTTCTGATGAGAATTCTGCTGTGATTCTAATTGGAGATCCTCTGAGAGTACTCTGGCATTTCTTTCTTGCATATTTTGGAATCTTTATGTTTCACTGTGGGGAGTTTGATTACAACGTGTTGCGGTGAGGATCGCTTCTGGTCATATTTATTCGGGGTTCTATGAGCTTCCTGTACTTGGATGTTTCTGTCCTTTTCCAAACCTGGGAAGATTTCTGCTAGTATCTTACTAAAAAGGCCTTCTAATCCTTTCTCTCTCTCCATGCCTTAGGAACTCCTAGAACCTGAATGTTCCATTTTTTAAAGTATCCTGTAGATTCCCAACAATATTTTTTAGACTTCTAATATCCTCTTCTTGTCTTTGGTTTGACTTTATACTTTCCTGTGCTCTGTCTTCTAAGTCTGATATTCTCTCTTCTATCTCACTGAATCTGTTTTTAAGGCTCTCAAATGCGTTTTTCATTTGACATATTGATTTCTTCATTTCATTTTGTTTTCTCTTCAATATCACAATTTCATGTTCTACTAGATTCCTCATTTCATTTTGATTCCTCCTTAAGATTTCATTTTCATGAGAGAAATTTTCTATCCTTCCAGTAAGGATTTCTGTAGTTCAAGAATTTGTTTTTGAGAACTTCTAAAAGTTCTTATCATAATTGTTTTGAAATCCGCACCTTGTATTTCTTCTATCTCATCATCTTCATAATCTTGGAGTGTCATGTTCATTTGGGGGCGTCATAATGTCTTCCTTGTTCTTTTTTCCTCAGTTTCTGCATTTGTTCCTTGGCATTTTGGAGATATTCTATGGTTTCTTCCTTTTTTTACTCGCTGTGGTAACTTTTCTCGTTATACTGTGACTCTAGATTAAGTGGACTGTCTGCTTTTGGTGGATCTTTAGAAGCTTGTGATGGGTGTGGCCAGAGAGCTCTGTTCAGTTCTTTCGTGTTAAGGGTGTGCCAAAGGTGACACACCGATTTCTGGTGTTGTAAATCTCTCTCTCTCTCTCTCTCTCTCTCTCTCTCTCTCTCTCTTTTTTTCAGAAGGGAAGTAATTCTGCACAGCTGAGCTATTCTCTTTGAAGGTAATCAGTGTCTGAGTGCTGGCCCCATGGGTATAATATTCGTCTGCTCTGTCCCAAGGACCACACAAAGGATCTGTGCAGTCCTCAGTGTAAGCTCAGATTCCCCTGCAATCTCCCACTGGGTTGCCAAGGTTACGAGTTTGTGGCATCTCCTATGGAGTACTCACGTCTCAGGCACTCCATGATTTCTCTCACACACCCTCAGTTTTTTTTCACAGTCTCAATTCATAAGCTCCACACATTCACTAGGTGTTAACCTCCTGTTATTTCTCCCCCTAGAGTCAGGTTTTTCTGCTTGGATGAGGGCAGGCACAGCCATGAGGTGACACACTGTTATGTATGTCCAAAATAGCACCTGCTCTTTGTCTTGCTCGCCTTCATAAGGTGAGTGGAGACAGAGAATCATGTCCATACCGGTCCCTTTTATTTTTTTTTCTCTCCTCTAATTAGCCTAGTGAACTTTCCCCCATGGAGCTTCAAGCCTCATTCCCTCTAGGCTCCTCCTGCCGCTTTTCTGCCAGTGTCTCAGGCTACTGAGGTTTCACCTCACCTCCCTTTCCAGCGCTGGTGCATAGACTTGGAGGCTGGGGTCCTGAACTGTGGGCACCCATACCCTCCTCGTAGATCCACCATGTCCCACTAGTTCTGGAAGAGTTTCCCCTGCAGTTTTTTCCCTAACTCTTTTCTGAAACAACAATATCTCCACGTTTATTAAACTATCTTTTCCCAGACTATCAGTATGCTCCCTCCCTATTCTGCCAACTTGGTAGACCTCCAAAAGCATTTACTTTGAAAAATTAGAGTGTTCAAAGCAGGCTGGATCTGCCTGGATACCACAGTTAGGAATAATGGAATAGGACAGCGGTTCTCTTTTGTTGGTTTTTGGAGCTAAGACCATGATTAAGAGGGACAGCCAGGGTCATTCATATTGCGCCACTAGAGGTGAGATTCTTGGACCAGCGCAATACGGACCAGAGCGAAAGCATTTGCCAAGGATATTTTCATTAATCAAGAATGAAAGTTCTTGAGGTTCGAAGACGATCAGAAAATAATAACAATAAAAGAAGCATCACTTGGCACTACTTTATCATCCTCAGCTTTCAGTGTGGTTTCTGAACTTGGCTGTAATTATGCCAAACTGGATCCTACCAGGTCTGGCATCTCTTCCTCTTGACTGTACCTCTTTCCTGTGATTATGCAATGTGCCAGAAGTTTACAGGTAAGTCAAGTTTGGATATCAAACATATTTCTAACCTAGGTTCCTAGGTTGCAGTTTGAGTTGATCAAATCTCTAGGCTTCTGCAGGATGCTCTCTTTCTGTTTACATTATTACTTCAAAGTAGGTGTGAGGAAGACCAGGAACTGGACATGTCAGGAGAACAGTCCTGAGCTTGCAACTCAGACCAAGCAGAAAGCTTGAGAAATTGATGCAGGCACATTTCCTTCCCTGCCCCTTTATTATAATCTTGGAATTGAGCTTCCACCCATGCAATTTGACACTGCAGGAGAAAGTGGAGAATAATTTCAGCTCATAATGTGTGAGAAGATATGGAAATTTGAACTCAGAGGTGAAGGAAAAGTAGTTAAATAGTTGTCAAATAGTCTGCAGTTTTTCAAACCTTAATAGAAGCAATATAAGTGTTTCATGGCCTAAAATTGCTTTATGCTCAATAACTGTGTGAAAAGCTCACTCATTCTCTGTCAATAATGCTTCAGCAATCAAAGACTAATTTATAGTATCTCTGGAAAACAGTTATTAATTGTAAGGCAAGACCTTGCTCTCTAAATCTGCTTGAGAATCTTCATAAGTCCCCAAATATTCATAATTTTGAAAGTTCAAAAATGTTGCTATACTTCTCCAGAAATTCTGCTGTCCTGTGTACAAAATAATGTTAATCTAGCTCTACGTCTTTAAACTGAAATTTTCCCTTTGTCTCATTCTGTATGTTTCCTGATTGGCTGCTGCTATTGCTTTTGTTGGAATTTGCTAAAATAACTTGCTGTACCTTTTCATGAAAAGCCTTTTGCAATATAAAGCCTTCTTTTACCTACTCAAAATAAAGGAGCTGATAAAACTATGAAAGTATTCCATTTTTGAAGTATATAGCAACAAGTATCCCATTTGATCTGATGGTCTAAAATCCATGTATAGCTGAAAATAAAAAAAAGGCCCATAAAGCAGATATAATACAATATTTTTAATGCATTTATGGTTCTAAATTCATTCCAACATGCCATTTTACAGATCATTTTTGTAATAATATATCTTGTAAGAAAAAGATAAACTTAGGCTTCCTATCCAGATTAATTAAAGGGCTGACTGACATATAGTTATTAATGAAAATAACTCATTAGATACTTGTGACTTCATTTGTTAAACAAGTGATGATTATATTAAGATCATCCAGTGTGCTTCAGTTTTTTTTGTCATCTAATATGGTAAAGAAATAAACATGAATATTCTGTTCCTTTCCACTCAAATCTATAGTCAAAATAAATTACTAATTTAATACAACATGTTTTCCTTGCATTCAGTCAGCATCTTTTTTGAGGTTTTCAGTGACTAGTTAGTTCAACCCTTTGGTGCAATTTGCGTTCATTTTTAATATTATTTACATGTGTATGTATACACACAATACATAATTCTACATTACCATTTTTTTGTACTGGTTTTTAAATAATCATTGAATTGTGTCTTAAAATGTGTTTTTAGTTTTGTAGGAACACTTACTATGAAAACTACCTTTAACAAATGTTTAAGTCAAATACAGAAGTAATAGGGGATTTCAACACCCCACTTTCAGCAATGGACAGATCAACTAGACAGAAAATCAATAAATAAACAACAGAGCTAATCGACACTATGGTCCAAATGGACCTAACAGATATCTACAGAACTTTTCACCCTACAGTTTCTGTATATACATATTCTCATCAGTTTCATCAGTGCATGGAACTTTTTCTAGGGTAGACCACATGCTAGGCCATAAAGCAAGGCTCAAAAAATTAAAAAAAATTGAAATCATGCCTTGCATCTTCTCTGACCACAGTGGAATGAAGCTCTAGATCATATGTAAATATATGAAGACTGAACAACATGTTCCTGAATGAACAGTGGCTCATAGAAGAAATTAAAAGAGAAATTAAAAAAATTTGGGGAAATGATTAAAGATGACATACATCATATAAAAACTTATAGGATACAGCAAAAAGTGCTAAGAGGAAAATTTATAGTAATTGGTGCCTACATGAAGAAATTGGAAAAGTACCAAATAAATGAGCTATCAGTACATCTCAAGGACCTAGAAAAACACCAATAAACCAAATCCCAAATTTATAGAAGAAAGAAATAATTAAAAATGGAAAGAAAGAAGAAATAAAGAAAATTAAAACAAGAAATCTCTGTCCTTAATGTGCTGTACATTGTTACTTAATGCTATAACTAGTACTCAAACAGTATTTTTCACTTTGTGTTTCTATGTGGGTGCAAACTGTTGAAATCTTTACTTAATATATGCTAAACTGATCTTCTGTATGTAAAGAGAATTGAAAATGAATCTTGATGTGAATGGAAGGGGAGAGGGAGCGGGAAAGGAGAGGGTTGTGGGTGGGAGGGAAGTTATGGGGGGGAAGCCATTGTAATCCATAAGCTGTACTTTTGAAATTTATATTCATTAAATAAAAGTTAAAAAAATAAAACTAATATATTTATTAAAAAAAGAAAATTAAAACAAGAAAGCCTTACAAAATATCAGTGAAATGAAAAGCTGGATTTTTGAAAAAGTACACAAAATTGATACTCCATTTGCCCAACTAACCAAAAAAAGAGAGAAGATCCAAATCTGTAAAATCAGAGATGAAAAAGAAATTAAAAAAATCATCAGAAGTTACTAAAAAAGAGCTGTAGGCCAAGAAATTGAGAAACCTAGAAGAAATGGATAAATTTCTGGACACATAGAATCTAAAAAATCAAGTCATGAAGACATAGAAAACCTAAACAGACCTATAACCAAGATGGATATTGAATCAATAATAAAGACTCTCTCAACAAAGAAAAGCCCTGGACTGGCCAGCCTCATTTCTGAATTCTACCTGACATTTAAATAACTAATTCCAATTATTCTGAAGCTATTCAAAACAATTGAAAGGGAGATAATCCTTGCAAACTCTTTCTATGAAGCCTGCATCACCTTAATTCTTAAATCAGAAAAAGATAACAACACAGAGAGAGAACTATAGACCAATATCCTTGATGAAAGACAGATGCAAAAATCCTCAACAAAATATTAGCTAATTGAATCTAAAAAGACATCAGAAATTTCATTCACCTGTACCAAGTGGGATTTATCCCTGGTATGCAGGGATGGTTCAATATTCCCAAATCCTTCAATGTGATACATGACATCAACCAACTGAAGAACAAAGACAATATGGTTATCTCAATAGATGCACAGAAAGCATTTGAAAAAATACAAGACACTTTCAGTACGAAAACTTAGCCCCTTCTCACCACTGCTATTTAAATATAGCTCTGGAATTATAGTGTCCCCAGGCAAAAAAAAGAAATCAAAGGGATACAAATTGAAAAGAAGGAAGTCAAATTATCCCTGTTTGTATATGACATGATTCTGTGCATAGGGTAACCAAAAGACTTCACTGAAAGACTACTGAAATTCATAGAAGAGTTTGGTAAAGTAGCAGGATATAAAATCAACACAGAAAAATCAATAGCCTTTGTTCATACAGACAATGTCGTGGCTGGGAAAGAACTTTCATGACCAATCCTACTCACAATAGCTACAAAAAATTAAATACTTTGGAATAAATTTCACAAATGATATCAAAGACCTCTATGATGAAATTAAAAACATTAAAAAATAAATAGAAGACATTAAAAAAAAACAAAAAAATCTTTCATGTTCATGAATTAGAAGAATCAAGATCATTGAAATGTCCATACTACCCAAAACAATTTACAGATTCAATGAAATCCCAATCAAATAACAATGTCATTCTCAGATCTAGAAAAAATTTTGCTAAAATTCATATGGAAACACAAGAGAACCCAAATAGCTAAAAAAATCGTATACAACAAAAACAAAGCTTGAGACATAACAATACCGGATTTCAAAACATACTACATAATCAGAACAGCCTGGTCATGGCACAGAAACAGACGTGTAGACGAATGGAACAGAATAGAAACTCCAGAAGTCGGTCTACACATCCACAATCAACTTACCTTTGACAAAGAAGCTAAAATAAATCCCTGGAGCAAAGACAGTCTCTTCAACAAATGGTTCTGGGAAAACTGGATGTTCATGTGCAGAAATATAAAATTAGACTCCTATCTTATAACTTATGCAAAAATCCACTCAAAATGGATCGAAGACTTAAATCTACTACCCAATACCATCAAATTACTAAAGAACATTGGAGAAAATCTGCAAGACATTGACATAGATAAAGAGTTCTTAAAAAAGACCCCAGAAGCACAGGCAATCAAAGCCAAAATTGACAAATGGGATTACATAAAGCTGAGAAGCTTCTACACTGCAAAAGAAACACTCAGGAAAGTGAAGAGGCCACCTACAGAATGGAAGAAATTATTTGTAAACTATGCAAATAACAAAGGATTAGCATCCAGAATCTATAAAGAGCTCAGGAAATTCAATAACAGCAAAACAAACAATCCAGTAAAGAAATGGGCAGAAGACTTGAAGAACTTGAATAGGCATTTTTCAAGAGAAGAAAATAAGATGGTCAACAGACATTTGAAAAAATGCTATGGATCACTAGCCATTGGGGAAATGCAACTCAAAACCACAATGAGGTTTCGCCTCATTCCAGTTAGAAAGGCTCTCATACAGAAATCAACAAACAACAAATGCTCACTAGGATGTGGGGAAAATGGTACCCTAATCCACTCTTGATGGGAATGTAAACTGGTGCAGCTACTGTGGAAGATAGTATGGCGATACCTCAGAAATCTGAATGTAGACCTACCATATGATCCAGTCATTGCACTTCTGTGAATTTACCCAAACCCAAAGAAATCAACATATGAAAGAATTATCTGTACTCCCATGTTCAATGCAGCACAATTCACAATTTCTAACATATGGAATCAATCCAGATGTCCATCAACTGTTGACTAAGTAAAGAAATTTTGGTATATATAAAGTATAGAGTACTACCCAGCTGTAAAAAAAAAAAAAAAAAAAAAAAAAAAAAAGTGAAATCTTGTCTTTTGCCACAAGATGGCCACAACTGGAAACCATTGTTCTTAGTGAAATAAACCAATCCCCAAAATACAGATACCATATGTTTTCCCTGATCTGAGATAACCAGTAGAGTGCCTAAAATGCAATGTATTAGAATGAAATGGACATTTTGAAATTTGATAATTGTTTATAGCCATTGTCTCTTCTGTTTAGGAACAGTGCTGCTGTTTTTTTTTCCTTTGTGCTATTTCTTTGAATTCTTTTATTTAATGTAGTGTTAACTTTATGATCATTAAGAAAACTGCAAGTAGATCTTTGTAAAATTAAAGAGTGGGAATGGGAGAGGGAGAAGGAGGAAGGGTTGGAGCATGGGCAGAGGTACGATAGTGTGGGAAGTATCATTATGTTCCCTAAATCTGTGGATATGAAGTACATGAAATGTGATATCTTAATTAAAATTAAAAAAGGGTGTTGAATTATATCAAACATATTTTCTGTAAGAGCTAAAGTGATCATGTGTTTTATTTTTCATTGTATTTATGTTTATCACATGCATTGATTTTACTGTGTTGAGCCATCTTAGCATCTCCAGGAAAAATCCCTTTTGATTATTGTATATGATCTTTTTAATATTCTGTTGGATTTGCTTTCCAAATATTTTGATGAATACTGTTTATCAGGGTATTGGCCTGAAATTTTATTTTCTTATGGTATCTGTCTGGTTTTCTTAGCAGGATAATGCTGGTTTCATAAAATAGGTGTGAAACATTTCTCTCCTCTACTATGTTTTTTATGTTTTGTTCAAATAGGATTTATATTAAATCAATATGTGTTATACTTTTTGATTGAAGTCATCTCTATCCTGTGCTTTTCTTGATTGTGAGTCTTTTAATTGCTGATTTAATCATTTTTGTTATAGCTGAATTAAAAGTTATAGATAGATTTATACTTTTTTCATGATTCAATCCTGGTGAGGTGTATGTTTTTAGAGATTTATATTTGATCCCAGTTTTCTTTTTTGTGTATAATTGTTGATAGTATTTTCATCAGCCCTTTTATTTTTGTGGCATCAGTTGTAATGTCTCCTCTTCTGACTGTTTATTTGAGTCTTTTCGCTTTCATAATTTAGGCTAACAACTTTCAATTTTGTTCATTGCTGAAAAAAAAACCCCGAAGCTTGTTGATTTTTTCTTACTCTTCTATTCTCTTTTTGGTTCACTTATACTCAGATCTTTGTTTTCTTTCATTATGGAGATATGAAGGCATCACGAAACCAGATTTCAAGACCTACTACAGGGCTATTATAGCATAAACAGCATGATACTGGCATAAAAATAGACACAAAGACCTACAGTACAGAATAGAAACTTCAGAAATAAGTCTGCAATCTACGATGAACTTATCTTTAATAAATGTGCCAAAAAATTCATTGGAGAAAGGACCATTTCTTTAATAAGTGGTGTTGGAAAATGGATTTTTCATTACAGCAGTTGGAAATAAGACCCCAACCTTGCAACCTATACCAAAACCAACTCAAAATGAATCAAGCATGTAATGCAAGATCTGAAACTGATAGAAGTTAATAGTTTCTATTACCAAATGTTTCCTCTATCAGTTTCTAGACTAATGAGTTTAATAAAGGAAACTATAGGGAACACGCTTCAAGACATTGTCATAGGGAAAGATTTATGAATAAGATCCCAAAGCACAAATAAAAAAAAAAAGTAGCCAAATGGGATTGTATCACTCTCAAGAAGATTCTGCACAGCAAAGGAAACAATAGTATGAATAGACAACCAACAGAGTGAGAGAAATTATTCACAAACTAGATCAATATCCAGAATATATAATGAGCTCACAAATGCAACTGGAGACATTTTATTTATTGAATGGAGAAATAAGCCAGTCCCAAGAAACAATTATATTTTCTCTGATATCTTTTTACTTGTTGAACATTATGTTTAGTGATGCATTAAGCCTGTGATTATAAAGTAAATTGAAATTATGTTATTGCAAAAATTAAGGGAAAAAGAAATTAAAGAAGGAAAAGGGGAGAGAAGTATGGTTATCTTAGAATTGTTATCTATGAAATACATGAAATATTTTCACATTATATTAAAAAATTAAGAAAAAGAAATTAAAAATGACAAAGCAAACTAGTTAAGAGATGGTCAAAGGTTCTGAATGGAAATTTTCAAAAGAATAAATACAAATAGCCAACAAATATGTGAAATATGCTCAATGTCACTAAGGGACTGACCATAACAACATAATGAGGTATCATCTCATTCTAATTAGAATGGCGTTTATCCAAAAGACAAAAAGGATATGGTAAGAATATGGAGATAAGAGAACCCTAATCTACTGTTGGTGGGAGTGAAAATTTTCATAGCCATTATGAAATATTAGGAAAATTTCTCTGATAACTGAAAAAAGAGCTACTGTATAATCTAGCTTTCCCACTTCTGGAAATATAACCAAAAAATTAAGTCAGTATATGAAAGAGATACCTGCACCTCTATGTTGCCTTCAGTCCAGTTCACAATAGCAAAGATATATAATTAATCTAGATGATCATGAACTGAGGCCTGTATAGAAATGTGAGGTATTTATACATGATGGAATATTACTTAGCCACAAAAAAATAGTGACATGCTGACATTTGCAGCAAAATAGATGGAGCTGGAATTATGCTAAGTAATATAAGCCAGACATGGACAAATTTCATGTGTTTTCTCTCATATTTGGAAGTATATTTATATATATATATGCTATAGTATTATATTTATAATATGTGTCATTATTTAGTACATATATTTATGTGTTGTTTTCACTGTTATAATCCTTACATTATAATATACTCTTTTTTCTACATTTATGATCTTTGTCATGAATCCCACATTATGCAATATTAATATCCTTGTTTTAAAAAATGGCATTTATGTGTATGTATGTAACATTCACACATGGAGTGAATATGGCAATCTATTCAAAACTGTGAAATCTGTGTGTGCTCATTCAACTCTTCTTTATTCATTTCTGTATTATTTGAAATATTTTAAAATAAAGTTTGAAAAGTGCTCCCCACAAAGCTATCCCCCCAAAGCGTTGCTACAATGAAAGGCCCCAATAAATAATTAGAATTTATTAATAATTTTCTTCATTCAGCATTTTTGATTTCCTAGACTGCTGCGTGTTTTGCTGCAGACACAGACAGTTTTTCTCTCAGTGTATCTAAAGTGACATCTTTGATAGCTGCCACAGGGCACTCAAAGCAGAACAGAAGAGCACCTTCTGCTCTATGTGGTCCCTGGATGAGGAGTTTCATGGCAGCCATGCTTCTCAGCACATGTCTGAACGCACAGACTAGAAATGCAGTCCACTTTTTGTGACAGTTGTAACACACACCATCTGTCTGAGATGGTTTTTTTCTTCAGTGACTGTCAGTCTATTGTATATAATAGATTCTCCTCACAAATACCATTCATCAGGAGTATTTCACTGAAGTTAAAATCAACAGGTGAACAGCTTACTTTTAAAATGTGGAATTTTCAAAGGAATTTTTTTGAAAATAGTTAACAGAATGTATTGATGGATTCATCATTAGTCTCATACATTCAAAATCCAACATATTCACATTGATAATCTGTTATAGTCTTGTGAAATATTATTTTTCAAGAAAATAAGAATTTAAAATTTGGGAAAAAAAAGTGATTTGTATGTACTTTTCTCAACCACTCTTGATATTAGGAAGAATTTGGACTCTGGAAATACATTTAGAAATACATTAAAATACAGTATACTTTATTTGTAGTATTGTTCAAAAACTTTTTTCTCTTTTTCAAAAATTTATGTATTTCCTTACATTGAATTCAAGCATTATCTTCTTTGTTAATGATTCACAAATCCTTAATCTCATTCTTGCTGTTTTATTTGCATTCCAGCCATACTTTTACAAGTATGCCTCTCTCATACCACTTGTCCAAATAATGTTTATATCCTTGTTCTCCATACTGGTTTCTCTGTACAGCTTCTAATTTTTGCAAGTGCTTTCATAATTGTTTGAATCTCCTGAGTTTAAAAATGTCTATCTCTTCACTCCCATTCTCATTCTGCCCCATGGCTAAGAAGTCTTACTGGATCTTCTCCACCATGTCTTTTTTTTTTTTGGTGGGGGCAGGTTCTTTTTTTAATTAAAAATTTATTTATTTTATTTGAAAGACAGAGATATAGAGAGTAAGAGGGGGGTTATCTGCTGGTTCACTCCTCGAATGGCTACAACAGCCAAAGCTGGGCCAGGCCGAAGCCGGGAGCTAGGAGGCTCATCCAGGTCTCCTACATGGATGCAGGGGCCCAAGCACTTGAGCCATCTTCTTCTGCTTTCCCAGGCGCATTAGCAGGGAGCTGGATTAGAAGAGGAGCAGCAAGGACTCCAACCAGCATCCATATTGGATGTCGGCACTGCAGGCAGAGGCTTAACTTTCTATGCCACAATGCCAGCCCCTCTGCCATATCTTGAATTTGTCCATTCGTCTCCAATTCCTTGATGCCCATCACAGCAAAAATTTTGATTACTTCATAAAACTCCTATAAATGCTTCCCAATTTTTTGCTTGAACAGACCTAACATTGCATTGAATAGGTATAACAGTGCTACTTTGTTCAAACATCTACCATTTAAACTCAACCCATCAGTCATGTTATTTTATTTTACCTTATCCATTTTGTATTTATATTTATTTTTTCCATTTTATTTGAAAGGCAGAGAGAGAGGGAAAGAGGGAGAAATCTTCTATGTGCTTGTTCACACCCCGAATGACAATAGCTAGGTCTGGTACAGGCTGAAGCCAGGAGCTGAGAACTCCCATCTGGATCGCCCACGTGGGTGATAAGGACTCAAATATTTGATCTTTCACTTATTGCCTCCCAGGGTGTATATTCGTAGGAAGCTGGTTGGAAGTGGGGTAGCCCAGACTGAAATCAAGCACTTGAATATGGGATGAAGACAACCTATCCAGTGACTTAAACCTTGTGCCAAAAGCCCATCCTGTCTTGTCCATTTTAATTTGAACTCCCCACCTGAGCTCCACTGGAGGTCTTTGCTAGTATCCTCTTCCTTGTCTCTTCATGCAGTTACCTTTCTCCCGGGAGTTCTACTGCTAGTCTTACTATGCCGATTTCCTCAGAGTTGTCCTTGTTTTATTCCTGAAAGTTCTGTGTATTGGGAAATCCCTCAGGTCCATACAAATGCAGACTGCTGTTTCCCTTCCCACATTCAATGAACAGATCTTTATAAATTAGATCTATTATGGTTTGGGCATGATGCTAAGTGTTAGGGATGTACAAGTAAATAAAAGATGCTCTCTGGCTCCAGTAGTTTAGAATATATGAATAAAAACTCTGTTACAATATGTTGTAATGCATTGTAATGTTGTTAGTACAGAGCAACTAGATTGCCACAGGGATTCAGAGAAGGCTTTCTAGTGAAAAGAATGCAAGGGATCCACTTGTAGTGTGCATGTATTTTTGGACAGAGTGACTTCTAGTTATCTCAAGGGTAAGGTACCAAGGCTAAAAGATTGAATAAGATATATATTTTGGGACTTCAGTAGCTTAATCTGCTGTAAGTATATTTGTAAGAGTGGTGGGAATGAATGAAGGGTGATGTATGTATTCCTAAGATGTCATATTACACAGGCAGAGCCATGGTTTTCTGGCTGTATGATTTGGAATTTACATAGGGACAAACAGCATTCCTTTGCCAAGTTGTGAGAAGGAAAGCCACTTGGTCAGATTTAGAAAGATAATGGTGAAGCAGAACGTACGACAGGAAGATGGAGTGACCAGCAGATGACAGATACCACCCCCCATCCCATTTTCAAATAAAGTTAAAAAAATTTAAAATAATGATCAGGAAGCTTTTACAGTATTTATTCCTGAGCCAACTTTGATTTTTCAGATATCATCCCATTTGAAATATTTCCCTAGAATCTTCCTTTGCACTTTTCCTATGAGTACTTATTGAATAAGGTCTGATAAAGCTTCGCTTTTTCCAGGTCCTGTTCTTCCTCTTCCGGCCTCTCTGATCTGTTACTTTTGTGGCCCAGTTAGATCAATAAGAAACACATTTTCTTTTTTTTTTTAACTTTTATTTAAAGAAACACATTTTCACTGATCTTTCTCATACAGATTATTCTAGTCTTCCAGAATCATCAACTAATTGAATTCACAAATTATCTTTCTCTAACATTAGTCAAAACAAAGAAAATAATTCATGTTTTATTGATTAAATTTTAATATAAACATTTTAATGTAATTTAGTGAAAAATACTAATTATCATTTGTTAAAAAAGAATTGTTTCACATTTATTTATAATTACATGAACATAATTTCAATATAAGTTTCAAATATTGTAGCACCCCAAATTTGTATTTGATATGAGGGTAAAATGACATTTTTGTAAGAACTGAGTGTATAAGTATAGCTTCATTTTTATAGCTTGCAATGACTCTCCTAAAGTAGCAACAACGGAGAGGATAGATGGTGCCTTCATATTGGAAGCTGTACATAAAGCTTATTCCTTCCATTTCTAAAGTGAGTAAATGCATTATCTCCTTTACACCGTCTATAGTGTCTTCCTTTCCTATGACTGGAATTGATGGTAAGAAATGCAAAGAAAAAAAGGAGAGGCTGCGTTGACTGCGGCAATATTAGCCCAGCCATCACCTCTTCTATCAGTCAGAAGCTGGTTGATTCTAGATAACATTCTAACCAATTCAGATTCTTGTATTCTCTTCTGTTCTTCTGAGTATAGTAAGAGCTCCATAGCAGGATTTCAGTGAGGACAAGAATTGTCACACATATCTGTTGCTCCCATGTATGTTTTGCAATGATTATTGTTATTGTTATTATTATTAACCTGTATTAAAATGAAATTGATTTAAGGAAAGTTGAGGATGTAGCATTTCAGATTCTCTTTGTATCTTTCTTCAAGAGGAGCAGTGATGGGGCCAATGGCGTGGTGTAGCGGCTAAAGCTGCCACTTGCAATGCTGGCATCCCATATTGGCACTGGTTTGTGTCCTGGCTTCTCCACTTCTAATCCAGCTCTCTGCTGTAGCCTAGAAGAGCAGTGGAAGATGGCCCAGGTGCTTGAGCCCCTGCACCCACATGGGAGACCTGGAAGAAGCTCCTAGCGCCTGGCTTTGGAATGACACAGCTCTAGCGATTGCAGCTATCTGGGCAGTGAACCAGCGGATGGAAGACCTCTCTCTGTGCCTTTGCCTCTCTGTGACTCTGCCTTTCAAATAAATAAATAAATCTAAAAAAAAAGAAAAACTACAAAACTTTAGAAGAAGGAAAGTCTTGGATTTTTTTCATCTCCTCTGCATTGATTACTTTCTTTCCCCTATTCCAATTGATTTATGTTACTGTTATTGAAAAAAATTTATAGTATATATCAGTATTTTTTGTCTGCTTTTTGCATTAAAAGTTTTCTGCTTGGTTCAAATGCCAGGTTTCACAGGGCTTGATACTTTTTTATAATAGCCAGTGATTTTTTCCCCCCTATATCTGTGATATATTATAAAAGTTCACTGATGATGCAGGTAGAAATTTTAAAGTGTTTCATGATGTCTTAAAATTAAGGATGTAATAGTAGTGGAAGGTCAGAGATTTTTAAAGCTTAGATTTTACAGTCTTTAAAAGAATAAGAAAGGAAGGCAGAGGGACCGAGGAGGAGAAAGGATAATTTTTGAAAGTATCATTATACTCTTAAAACTGTATATATGAAACAGATGAAACTTGTTCCCTTTATATAATTAATATTTTTAAAATGTAGAAATAAAAACAAATTACAGTCTTCAAAATGTTATTGTGAATTTTAGTAAAATCACTTTTTTTGTTATTTTGTTTTTCACACAACTGTACTTTAGTCAAGTAAATGAGAGTATCTTCTTAAAGGATATTTATTTTTAAACAGGTGATCAAGTAATCTGGAGAGGATACTATAGCATAGTGTATAACCTGGTGAAAATGTCCTGGGAACTTCAGGGAGATGAAGAACAGGATGGCTTTAGAAACGTAATATGGCAAACATTACAGAAAACAAAGGAGTGTGAGAAAGACGTGCGGATCCAAAATGCCATCAGGGTAGCTCAGGTAAGAAAACACTGCTCTATAAATTGCTGCTTCTCTGATCAGCAAATCATGCTCTTCAGTTCTCTCTATGGAAAAAGGAATATTCACATTCAGTGTTAGTAACTCAGGACAGAGAATGCTATTTTTAAAAATTGACACTGACCTATTTTTGTTAAAGGTAGGAGTGTCGAGGTGTAGGTGGTGGCATAAAAACAGGCCTCCAAGAACCATGAACAGAAACAGAATTAGACGAATTTGACAATCCTAGGGGCAGACATACCTAGCAAGGAGTGATTCCATGACAGAGCTCAGGCTGGCTCAAAATTCTGACAGACATTGCACATGCCCTAAATCAAGGTAAACAATCAGGCCCTGGTTCTTTTACTCTAGCAGAAAATTTGCTGAGGAAGTTTGGAGAATACTGGGCATGTTAAGAAGCAGAACATATATCTCAGATTCGGGACTAATGTCTGGATAAGTGGTGGCAGAGAGTAGAGCCATGTTCACCTGTTCATGCCCGAGGAGGCAGCCGAGCTGGGATTCACACCAGAGGGACAGGGGACTTTTTATAATGGATGTGAGGAATAAAGAGGCCTTGTCCTCACTGTGGAGTGTTCCCTCCCTTCTCTAGTTCTCGAGTTCTGGGCAGAAACACTGAGCAGAAGGTTGAAAGACAGTCATAGCATGACACTGGGAATGAGAGAGGTTAACAGTGGCACAATTCAGTGATTTCAACAAACTCAGAAAATAAACAGGTGAAGGTAAAAGTCCCATTATTGGTCTGTCCCTGAATGACAAGACTCCTCCCTCCCATCAGCCTGCTTGACACTAGCATTTATTTATTTATTTATTTATTTATTTATTTATTTTTTGTGTGTGTATGTAAAAATTATAGATTATATTTATTAACAAATTAGTAGCATGGTATTTCTTTCATTTTCTATTCTCTTTATATACAGAAGATCAGTTTAGCATACATTTTTTTCCCCAGTGTTTTGACTTTGTTTCTTTTTTTTTCAACTTTTATTTAATGAATATGAATTT
Source organism: Oryctolagus cuniculus (assembly GCF_051225735.1). NCBI lineage: Eukaryota > Metazoa > Chordata > Mammalia > Lagomorpha > Leporidae > Oryctolagus > Oryctolagus cuniculus. Next base: position 33,221,485 of record NC_142880.1, on the reverse strand, counting down.
CCAAAGTACGACTTATGGATTACAATGGCTTCCCCCCCATACCGTCCCTCCCACCCACAACCCTCCCCTTTCCCACTCCCTCTCCCCTTCCATTCACATCAAGATTAATTTTCATTTATCTTAATATACAGATATATCAGCTTAGTATACATTAACTAAGGATTTCAACAGTTTGCTCCCACACAGAAACATAAAGTGAAAAATAATAGATGATTTTTTTAAATGATGATGAAATCAGATCAGACCTATTGTCATGTTTAATCCCAGTGAGAGTGAAGTTGGGAATTGATAATTTCTTTTTTTTTTTTTTTTTACAGAAGATCAGTTTAGTGTACATTAAGTAAAGATTTCAGTCGTTTGCACCCCCATAGAAACACAAAGTGAAATATACTGTTTGAGTACTCGTTATAGCATTAAGCCTCAGTGTACAGCACGTTAAGGACCGAGATCCTACATGAGGAGTAAGTGCACAGTGACTCCTGTTGTTGACTTTACCAATTGACACTCCTGTTTATGGCATCAGTAATCTCCCTATGCACCAGTTATGAGTTTCCAAGGCTATGGAAGCCCCTTGAGTTCTCCGACTCTTATCTTGTTTAGACACGGTCATAGTCAAAGTGGAGGTTCTCTCCTCCCTTCAGAGAAAGGTACCTCCTTCTTTGAAGACCTGTTCTTTCCACTGGGATCTCACTCACAGAGATCTTTTTGCCAGAGTGTCTTGGCTTTCCATGCCTGAAATACTCTCATGGGCTTTTCAGCCAGATCCGAATGCCTTTAGTGCTGATTCTGAGGCCAGAGTGCTATTTAGGACATCTGCCATTCTATGAGTCTGCTGAGTATCTCGCTTCCCATGTTGGATCACTCTCCCCTTTATTTATTCTATCGGTTAGTGTTAGCAGGTACTAGACTTGTTTATGTGCTCCCTTTGACTCTTAGTCCTTTCATTATGATCAATTGTGAACTGAAATTGACCACTTGGACTAGTGAGATGGCATTGGTACATGCCATCTTGATAGGATTGAATTGGAGTCCCCTGGTATGTTTCTAACTCTACCATTTGGGGCAAGTCAGCTTGAGCATGTCCCAAATTGTACATCTCTTCCCTCTCTTATTCCCACTCTTATGTTTAACAGGGACCACTTTTCAGTTAAATTTCAACACTTAAGAATAACTGTGTGATAATTGCAGAATTAAACCAGTCATATTAAGTAGAACAGACAAAAACAAAACAAAAAAAACTACAAAGAGGGATAATGAATTAAGTTGTCCATTAACAGTCAGGGCTATGCTGATCAAGTCACCGTTTCTCATAGTGTCCATTTCACTTCAACAGGTTTCCTTTTTGGTGTTCAGTCAGTTGTCACCGATCAGGGAGAACATATGGTATTTGTCCCTTTGGGACTGGCTTACTTCACTCAGCATGATGTGTTCCAGATTCCTCCATTTTGTTGCAAATGACTGGATTTCGTTGTTTCTTACTGCGGTATAGTATTCTAAAGAGTACATATCCCATAATTTCTTTATCCAGTCTACCGTTGATGGGCATTTAGGTTGGTTCCAGTTCTTGGCTATTGTGAATTGTGCTGCAATAAACATTAGGCTGCAGACCGCTTTTTTGTTTGCCAATTTAAACTCCTTTGGGTAAATTCCAAGGAGTGGGATGGCTGGGTCGAACGGTAGGGTTATATTCAGGTTTCTGAGGAATCTCCAGACTGACTTCCATAGTGGCTTGACCAGTTTGCATTCCCACCAACAGTGGGTTAGTGTCCCTTTGTCCCCACATCCTCGCCAGCATCTGTTGTTGGTAGATTTCTGAATGTGAGCCATTCTAACCGGGGTGAGGTGAAACCTCATTGTGGTTTTGATTTGCATTTCCCTGATTGCTAGTGACGTTGAACATTTTTTCATGTGCCTGTTGGCCATTTGGATTTCCTCTTTTGAAAAATGTCTATTGAGGTCCTTGGCCCATCTCTTAAGTGGGTTGTTGGTTTTGTTTTTGTGGAGTTTCTTGATCTCTTTGTAGATTCTGGTTATTAACCCTTTATCAGTTGCATAGTTTGCAAATATTTTTTCCCATTCTGTCGGTTGTCTCTTCACTCTCCTGACTGTTTCTTTTGCAGTACAGAAACTTCTCAATTTGATGCAATCCCAATAGTTGATTTTGGCTTTGACTGCCTGTGCCTCCCGGGTCTTTTCCAGAAATTCTTTGCCTGTGCCAATATCTTGAAGGGTTTCTCCAATGTTCTCTAATAACTTAATGGTGTCAGGACATAGATTTAGGTCTTTAATCAATGTTGAGTGGATTTTTGTGTAAGGTGTAAGGTAGGGGTCTTGCTTCATGCTTCTGCACGTGGAAATCCAGTTTTCCCAGCACTATTTATTGAATAAACTGTCCTAGCTCCAGGAATTGGTTTTAGATCCTTGATCAAATATAAGTTGGCTGTAGATGTTTGGGTTGATTTCTGGTGTTTCAATTCTGTTCCATTGGTCTATCCATCTGTTTCTGTACCAGTACCATGCTGTTTTGATTACAACTGCCCTGTAGTATGTCCCGAAATCATGTATTGTGATGCCTCCAGCTTTGTTTTTGTTGTACAAGATTGCTTTAGCTATTCGAGGTCTCTTGTGCCTCCATATGAATTCCAGCATCATTTTTTCTAGATCTGAGAAGAATGTCTATGGTATCTTGATTGGGATTGCATTGAATCTATAAATTGCTTTTGGGAGAATGGACATTTTGATGATGTTGATTCTTCCAATCCATGAGCATGGCAGTTTGTTCCATTTTTTGGTATCCTCTTCTATTTCTTTCTTTAAGATTTTGTAATTCTCATCGTAGAGATCTTTAACGTCCTTGGTTAAGTTTATTCCAAGGTATTTGATTGTTTTTGTAGCTATTGTGAATGGGATTGATCTTAGAAGTTCTTTCTCAGCCATGGCATTGCTTGTGTATACAAAGGCTGTTGATTTTTGTGCATTGATTTTATATCCTGCCACTTTGCCAAACTCCTCTATGAGTTCCAATAGTCTCTTAGTAGAGTTCTTTGGATCCTCTAAGTAAAGGATCATATCGTCTGCAAAGAGGGATAGTTTGACTTCTTCCTTCTCAATTTGTATTCCTTTGATTTCTTTTTCTTGTCTGATGGCTCTGGCTAAAACTTCCAGAACTATGTTAAATAGCAGTGGTGAGAGTGGACATCCCTGTCTGGTGCCAGATCTCAGTGGAAATGCTTCCAACTTTTCCCCATTCAATAGGATGCTGACCATGGGTTTTTCATAAATTGCTTTGATTATATTGAGGAATGTTCCTTCTATACCCAATTTGCTTAGAGTTTTCATCATGAAAGGGTGTTGAATTTTATCGAATGCTTTCTCTGCATCAATTGAGATAATCATATGGTTTTTCTTTTGCAGTCTGTTAATGTGGTGAATCACATTGATTGATTTGTGAATGTTGAACCATCCCTGCATACCAGGGATGAATCCCACTTGGTCTGGGTGGATGATTTTCCTGATGTGTTGTTGTACTCTATTGGCCAGAATTTTATTGAGGATTTTTGCGTCTATGTTCATCAGGGATATTGGTCTGTAATTTTCTTTCAGTGCTGCATCTTTCTCTGGCTTAGGGATTAAGGTGATGCTGGCTTCATAGAAAGAATTTGGGAGGATTCCATCTTTTTCGATTGTTCTGAATAGTTTGAGAATGAATGGAATCAATTCTTCTTTAAATGTCTGGTAGAATTCAGCAGTGAATCCATCTGGTCGTGGGCTTTTCTTTGTTGGGAGGGCCTTTATTACTGTTTCAATTTCTGTTACAGTTATGGGTCTATTTAGGCTTTCTCTGTCTTCCTGGTTCAATTTTGGTAGATTGCATGTGTCCAGGAATCTATCCATTTCTGATAGATTTTCCTGTTTGCTGGCATACAAATCCTTGTAGTAATTTCTGATGATTCTTTTTATTTCTGTGGTGTCTGTTGTTACGTTTCCTTTTTCATCTCTGATTTTATTGATTTGGGTTTTTTCTCTTCTTTTTTTAGTTAGTTGGGCCAATGGGGTGTCAATTTTGTTTATTTTTTCAAAAACAGCTCTTCGCTTGGCTGATTTTTTGTAGTGTTTTTTTGGATTCAATCCTGTTAATTTCTTCTCTGGTTTTAATTATTTCTCTTCTCCTACTAGATTTGGGTCTGGTTTGCTGCAGTTTTTCTAGGTCCTTGAGATGCGCTGAAAGCTCATTTATTTGGTGTCTTTCCAATTTCTTGGTATAGGCCCCTATTGCTATAAACTTGCCTCTCAATACTGCTTTTGCTGTATCCCATAAGTTTTGATATGTTGTGTTGTTATCCTCATTTACTTCCAGAAAGTTTTTGATTTCTCTTTGGATTTCTTGAATGACCCAGTGTTCATTCAGGAGCATGTTGTTCAGTCTCCATGTGTTTGCATACTTTCTGGGGTTTCCTGAGTTGCTAATTTCCAGCTTCATTCCGCTGTGGTCTGAGAAGCTACATGGTATGATTCTAATTCTTTTAAATTTGCTGAGACTTGCTTTATGGCCTCGTATGTGATCAATCCTAGAGAAGGTTCCATGCACTGCTGAGAAGAATGTGAAGTCTTTAGATGTAGGGTTGAAAGAAAGTTCTGTAGATATCTGTTAGATCCATTTGGGCAATAGTGTTGATTAAATCTGCTGTTTCCTTGTTGATCTTGTGTCCGGATGATCTGTCTATTTCTGAGAGTGGAGTATTGATGTCCCCCAGTGCTATTGTATTGGAATCTAAATCTCCCTTTAATTCCCTTAACATATCTTTTAAATAGACCGGTGCCCTGTAATTAGGTGCATATACATTTATAACAGTTACATCTTCCTGTTGAATTGAACCCTTAATCATTATATAGTGTCCCTCTTTGTCTCTCTTAACAGTTTTTGTATTAAAGTTTATTTTGTCTGATATTAATATGGCTACACCTGTTTTTTTTTGGTTTCTGTTGGCATGGAATATCTTTTTCCAACCTTTCACTTTCAGTCTGCGTGCCTCTTTGTTAGAGAGATGTGTTTCTTGTAGGCAACAAATAGTTGGGTTGTGTTCTTTGAGCCAGTCAGCCAAACGGTGTCTTTTAACTGAAGAATTTCGACCATTAATGTTCAATGTGACTATTGATACATAGTGACTTTGCCCTGCCATTTTCCCGGAAATATTTTCTAGTATATGCTTTGAGCTTCCCATGCTCTTTTACTGGTAGGTGTTCTTCCTTTCCCTTCTTTCATATTGATGGCGGTGTTTCTGTGTTTCTGAGTGTAGCACATCTTTAAGTATCTTTTGCAGGGCCGGAGGAGTGGCCACAAAGTCTTTCAATTTCTTTTTGCTGTGAAAGGTCTTTATTTCACCTTCATTCACAAATGAGAGCTTGGCAGGATATAATATTCTGGGCTGGCAATTTTTCTCTCTTAGCACCTGTGCTATGTCTTGCCATTCCCTCCTAGCCTATAGGGTTTCTGATGAGAAGTCTGCTGTGAGTCTGATTGGAGATCCTCTGAGAGTAATCTGACGTTTCTCTCTTGCACATTTTAGGATCTTTTCTTTATGTTTCACTGTGGTAAGTTTAATTACCACGTGTCGTGGTGAGGATCTCTTTTGGTCATGTGTATTTGGGGTTCTATGAGCTTCCTGTACTAGGATGTCTCTGTCCTTCTCCAAACCTGGAACGTTCTCTGCTAGTATCTCACTAAAAAGGCCTTCTAATCCTTTCTCTCTCTCCATGCCTTCAGGAACTCCTAGAACTCGAATGTTGGTTTTTTTAATAGTATCCTGAAGATTCCCGACAATATGTTTTAGATTTCTAATTTCCTCTTCTTTTCTTTGGTTTGACTGTATCCTTTCCTGTGCTCTGTCTTCTAAGTCCGATATTCTCTCTTCTGCTTCACCCATTCTGTTTTTAAGGCTCTCTAATGTGTTTGTCATTTGATCTATTGAGCTCTTCATTTCATTTTGATTTCTCTTCACTATCACACTTTCCTGTTCTACTAGTTTCTGCGTTTCATTTTGATTCTTCCTTAAAATTTCATTTTCATGAGAGAGATTTTCAATCCTGTCCAATAAGGATTTCTGTAGTTCAATGATTTGCTTTTGAAAACTTCTAAATGTTCTTATCATAAATTTTTTGAAATCTGTATCTTGCATTTCTTCTATCTCATCATCTTCATAATCTTGGCTTGGGGTGTTTTGTTTATTTGGAGGCATCATAGTGTCATTGTTGATCTTGTCCCCTCGATTTCTGTGTTTATTGCTTGGCATGGTTAATTCTTTTTCCCTCACTGTGTGGTGTTATTTTTTTTTTTATATACTATGTTCGTGTTAAGTGGACTGCCTGCTGTTGGAGGAGCCTTGGAGGCTTGAGATGGGTACGGCCTGAGAGCTCTGCTTGGTTCTTCAGGGTTACAGGTGTGCAAATGTTATGCATGGTAGATCTCTATTTATTTATTTATTCACTTATTTATTTTATTTTATTTTTTATTCAGGAGGTAAGTAATACTGCAAGGCTGTGCAGAATGGATGGTATTTAGTTTCCGATCTCTGGCTTCTACCCAAAGAGTCTGTGCAGGCTCCATTTGTTTCTCCTGGGGACTCCCACTCGGTTGCCTAGGCTACTGAATTGTAGCCTTAACTCTTCCCTTTTATTATGTATATCCCAGCTCTTTGTCTCTTGCTCGCCTTTGCAAGGTTGGCGGAGAGTGGAACTTGTCTGTACCAGTAAGCCCCCACCAGTTTTTTTTTTTTTTTCCCCTTCTCTCCTGTAGTCTGTTGAACTTTCCCGCTTCAAAGCCTGCTTCCCTCTAAAATTCTGTCTGCCGTTTCCCCGCCAATGTCTCTGGTTACTGAGCTCACCTCCGCTTCCAGCGCCGATGTGTGGACTCGGAGCCCTGTGCGTCCCTCCTTTCCCCGTTGGTGTGTGTGTCACATCGACTCCCTTCCTGCACTGGTGCTCAGATTCTACGGCTCCCGCGGTTTGGCTTCCGCGTGGTGGGCGACCCTGCTCTCCCAGTAGGTCCTCTGAGTCACTGCCACTAGCTCTGGAAGAGTTTCCTCTGCAATTTTTTTCCTGATCCTTTTTCTGAGGCTACCGTAACTCCACTTTTATTAAACTAAATTTTCCTGGACTATCGGTGCGCACCCTCACTATTCCGCCATCTTGGCTCCGCCTCAACACTAGCATTTATAAATAGAACACCTATCACTTGACCTTTGAAATCACTGTGTAGAAGCTTAATGGCATCCTTTTATTTTTATTTTTAGAAAGCTTTTATTTAATAAATGTAAATTTCATAGGTATAACTTTTAGAATATAGCAGCTCTTGCCCCCATACTCACCCTCTTGCCCCAAACTGTCTCACTTCCTGCTCCCTCTCTCATCCCATTCTTCATTAAGATTAATTTTTAATTATATTTATATACAGATCAACTCTATACTAAGCAAAGATTTCAACAGTTTGCACCCACACAGACACATAAAGTTATAAAGAACTATTTGAAGACAAGTTTTACCATTAATTCTCCTAGTACAACTCATTAAGGATAGAGGTCTTACATGAGGAATAAGTGCACAATGACTCCTCTTGTTGATCTAACAATTAACACTTGTATTTATGATGTCAGTGATTACCTGAGGCTCTTGTCAGGAACTGCCAAAGCTATGGTAGCCTTTTGAGGCCACAAACTCCGTCAGTATTTAGACAGTGACATAAGCAAAGTAGAAGTACTCTTCTCCCTTCAGAGAAAAGTGTACCCTTCTTTGATGGCCCCTTCTTTCCACTGGGATCTCACAGAGATCCTTCATATAGGTCATTTTTTACCAGTGTCTTGGCTTTCCATGCCTGAAATGCTCTCATGTGCTTTTTAGCCAGATCTGAATGCCTTAAGGGCTGATTCTGAGGTCAGAGTGCTATTTAGGTCATTTGTCATTCTGTGAATCTGCTTGTGGCCTGCTTCCCATGTTGGATCATTCTCTCCTTTTTATAATTCTATCTATTGTTATTAGCAGACACTTGGTCTTATTTATGTGATCCCCTTGACACTTAATCCTATCTGTATGATCAGTTATGAACTTAAACTGATCACTTTAACTAGTAATATGGCATTGGTACCTGCCAACTTAATAGGATTTGGAGTCCCATGGCAGATTTTTAGCTTTACCCTTAGGTGTAAATCCAGGGGAACATGTGCTAAACTGTACATCTCCTCCCTCTCTTTTTACCACTTAATTTTTCAGAAGGATCAATTTTAATTAGATTTAAATACCTACCAATAATTCTGTCTTAAGTAAAGAGTTCAACCAATGGTATTAAATAGAAAAAGAAAATACTAAAATAATAAAATAGTAAGCTGTTTCTCGACAGTCAGGACAATGGCTGATCAAGTCATTGTTTCTCATAGTGTCTGTTTCACTTCTACAGATGTCCTTTTAGGTGCTCAGATAGTTGTCACAGATCAACGAGAGCATATGATATCTGTCTCTTTGGAACTGGCTTATTTCACTCAGTATGATGTTTTCCAGATTCTCCACTTTGTTACAAATGACCAGATTTCTTTTTTTTTTACCACTATGTAGTATTCCATAGAGTACATATCCCATAATTTCTTAATCTAGTCTTCTGATCCTATGGTAGGGCTATATTCAGATTTCTGAGGTATCTCCAAACTATCTTCCGTAGTGGCTTTACCAGTTTGCATTCCCACCAACAGTGGATTATTGTGCATTTTCCTCACATCTTTGCCAGCATCTGTTGTTTCTTGATTTCTGTACGTACCATTCTAACTGGGGTGAGGGGAAACCTCGTTGTGGTTTTCATTTGTATTTCCCTGATGGCTCGTGATCCTGAACATTTTTTCATGTGCCTGTTGGCCATTTGGATTTTCTCTCTTGAAAAATGTCTGTTTATGTCCTTGGCCCATCTCTTAAGCAGGTTGTTTATTTTAATTGCATCCTTTTGTAGTGACAGGATACAAGGGTGTTCTACTTTTGTAATGTAGCTAATATCATGCTAAAGAACTACCTCCATAAAGGGAGAAAACATACAAGCATTTGTTTTTTTCAGTGCTATATCCCAATTCACACAGTAAGTCCACAGTGAATACATGTTGAATAAATGATTATAAAAAGGCTCATTTTAAATATCAGAATAAATCCATGTTTAATAATAATATGAACAGCTTATTAAATTAACAACACAATTATCTTTTCAAAAATAATTAATTATTTTTACCTTCAATAGTAAAATTTACAAGGAAAATCTGGAAATTACTTGGAAATTAATCATACTCGTTAATGCCTAAATATTAACAGTAAGAGAAATGAGTCAACCCATTTAGGTGCCATGATACAATGTAAACAAGCCAATATACATTCTTTTTTTTAAAGATTGTATTTATTTATTTGAGAGGTAGAGTTACAGACAGTAAGAGGGAGAGACAAAGAAATGTCTTCCTTCCTTTGGTTCACTCCCCAGATGGCCGCAATAGCTGGAGCTGCGCCGATCTGAAGCCAGGAGCCAGGTGCTTCTTCCTGGTCTCCCATATGGGTGCAGGGGCCCAAGGGCTTGGGCCATCTTCTACTGCTTTCCCAGGCCATAACAGAGAGCTGTATTGGAAGAGCGGCAACTGGGACTAGAACTGACGCCCGTATGGGATGACGGGGCCACAGGTGGGAGATTAACCTACTGTGCCACGGTGCCAACTCCTATATTCTTTCAAATATAGCTTGAAGTTCAACTCAGGGAGACTGGTAGTAAACATGCAAAATCAACAAATTAAAATGTGCTATTGGGAATTCCAAGATGGTTGAATAGAAAGAAGACATGCTGATTTTGACCAGGGAAAATTTATCAGAAGACGAAGAAGTGAGAGAATTTGGCAGTGGAACTTCTACAGAAAGAAGAATGCCACTGTGGAGCAATGTAGATAATGCAAACAGGCAGCAGCGAGCAGGGATACTGCCCCAGATTCCACAGTTTGTGGCTGGAGGAGACATCAGCTAAAGAGAGCCTGTGCTGCTGGTGATGTTGCTGGAGGAAGAACCCTGTGGACCCTATTAACTTTGAGTCTGGCCTGGAGCACTAGTGGAATGCAGGGTATCCACCTAATCCAGTGAAAGAAAAGCATATTTCTTTCTCCCCATATACCCACAAGGGTGCCTGGAGACCTGATGGGAGAGGGACCCATCTTGATACCAGTAGAGGCTGTGGTAGCACTTGCATGCTTGATCAGGGGATTTTACCAGAGGGAAAAATCTGCATTCCCCACTGACTTGGGAGGGTTGACAGGGGCTGGGCACCCACACAGGATTCTGAGGTGCCCCCGTCCTCTCAACATATCACAGGCTCTGAGGCTGTGTGGAGCACCCACTGGCTCTGGAAATATCTCTGCTTTTTCCATGGGTGGAGCAACTCATGGGGCTGAGAGTGGATCCTCTGCATCCATTCTGTGACTGCATGATAAGGCATGGAGCATGGCTGAGTCTCTGGGCAATCACTGTGCCTGGCATCAGAGACTCAGAGCTCTTTGACTGCCTGGGGTTGGTCATTGCAGAAGCTTTCACGCACACACTGATGACCACACAGATCCTTTGTGCAGTTAATGTGCTAGCGTGATTGGAGGTTGTACACACTGTAGACTAACCCGGGCGTTGATCAGCTCAGAAGAAAGGACATGAGGTTCTGGTTATGCCAACAGGTCTGATCGTAGCCTCCCCATTGCTGACAATAGGAATCTGCACATGTAACTTGGATGTCACCCTGGATTCTCACCCCACCACTGAGCAGTGACTACAGCTCCCTGGCCCCACACAGCACATGCCTCTGGATATCTGCTGAAGGAGCAGATAGAGGTATAGCTCGAGGATAAAACCCATCAGAGGATACAACCAACAAGTGTTTCCACAAATACCTAAAAATAAACACAGAAATACAAGTTAGAATGTAAAGTTAAAGAGATTGATGTAATGCCTGAAAATGAATTCAAAAGAATTATCATAAAATTATTCAGTAACACAGAGAAATAAATTCATTAGATAAAGAAGTCCATAAATGATATGGATGAAAAATTTTCCTAAGAGACTCATACATTTAAAAGAAATCAAACTGAATCCTAGTGGAAAGAACAGGTCATCAAAGAAGGAGGTACCTTTCTCTGAAGGGAGGAGAGAACTTCCACTTTGACTATGATCTTGTCTAAATATGATCAGAGTCGGTGAACTCAAAAGGCTTCCATAGCCTTGGCAGCTCATGACAAGAGCCTAGGATGATTCCTGACTCCATAAACAAGAGTGTCAATTTGTTAAGTCAACAACAGGAGTCACTGTGCACTTACTCCTCATGTAGGATCTCTGTCCTTAATGTGCTGTACATTGTGATTTAATGCCACAACTAGTACTCAAACAGTATTTTTCACTTTGTGTTTCTATGTGGGTGCAAACTGTTGAAATCTTTACTTAATATATACTAAACTGATCTTCTGTATATAAAGAGAGTTGAAAATGAATCTTGATGTGAATGGAAGGGGAGAGGGAGTGGGAGATGGGAGGGTTGCGGGTGGGAGGGAAGTTATGGGGAGGGGAAGCCATTGTAATCCATAAGCTGTACTTTGGAAATTTATATTCATTAAATAAAAGTTAAAAAAAGAAATCAAACTGAAATATTACAAATAAAGAATTCAATTTGTCAAATAAAAAATACAGTGGAAACCCTCAACAACAGACTTGGTGAGGCAGAAGACAGACTATCTGAGCTAGAAGACAAATTTTGGAGATATCTCAGTCAGACAAACAAATTAGAAAAATTGAAAATAGTGTTTGAGATTTATGGAATGACATCAAATGATCAAACATACATGTCTTAGGAGTTCCTGAAGGTGTGGAAAGAAAGAATGGATTAAAGGCCTATTAGCAGAATACTTCCATAATTTGGAGAAAGAAAGGGACATCCAAGTATGGGAAGCATATAGAACTCCTAATAGACATGATCAGAAAAGATATTTATCATTACACATTATATTCCAACGTTCAGCAGTAAAACATAAAGAAGTATTCTAAAATATACACTAGAGAAACATTAGATTATCCTCAGAGGATACCCAATTAGACTAACAGCTGATTTCTCATATGAAACCCAACAGGCTAGGAGAGAATGGGGAGATAAAGTCCAAGTACTAAAAGAAAGAAATTGTCAATCCAGAATAGTGTAATCAGCAAAGCTTTCATTTATAAATGAAAGTGATATCAAAACAAACAGAATTGGAAGAACTTGTCACCATTTGTCCAGCCATAAAAATGATTCTTATAGATGTACTAGACACAGAAACAGAATGATAGTCATCATGAAAGAATGTGAAGGCAGAAGATCTCCTAATAAAAGTACAAAGGAAATCCAAAGCCAAGAATAAGAATATGTAAGGAATATTGGTAGGATGAAATAATTATTTATCAGTAATAACCTTGAATGTAAAAGCCTTAAACACTCCAACTAAAAGTTCCACACTGGCTGAATGGATTAAAAAGCAAGACCCATCTATTTGCTGCCTACAAGTAGCACATGTCACCAACAAAGATAAATGCAGACTCAAAGTGAAAAGATGGAAAAAAGTATTCCATACTAATGAAAGGAAAAAACAAGCAAGTATAGCCATCCTAATATCAGACAAAATAGACCTTAACAAAAACTGTTAAAAGAGACAAAAAAGGCGTATGTAATGCTGAAGGGATCAGTTCAACAGGAAGATGTGACTATAATAAATGTGTATGCACCAAATACTAGTGTGTCTGGCTATTTAAAACAAATGTTAATGGATCTAAAGGGAGACCTGGACTCAAATGTATTTGTAATGGGAACTTTAATGCTCCATTTGCATCAATGCACAGATAAACTAGACAGAAAATCAACAAAGAAACAACAAAGGTAATCTACATTATGGGCCAAATGGACCTAAGTAATATCTATAAAACCTTTTATCCCACAGTCAAAGAACACACATTCTTTCCATCAGTACATGGAAATTTCTCTAGGATATACTAGGCCATAAGGCACATCTCAGAAAATTTAAAATTTGTAAAGTCAACAACAGGAGTCACTGTGCACTTACTCCTCATGGCAGATTTTTCCATTTTTTGGTATCCTCTTCTATTTCTTTCTTTAAGATTTTGTAATTCTCATTGTAGAGATCTTTAACGTCCTTGGTTAAGTTTATTCCAAGGTATCTGATTGTTTTTGTGGCTATTGTGAAAGGGATTGATCTTAGAAGTTCTTTCTCAGCCATGGCATTGCCTGTGTATACAAAGGCTGTTGATTTTTGTGCATTGATTTTATATCCTGCCACTTTGCCAAACTCTTCTATGAGTTCCAATAGTCTTTTAGTAGAGTTTTTTGGATCTCCTAAATAATCATATCATCTGCAAAGAGGGATCGTTTGATTTCTTCCTTCCCAATTTGTATACCTTTAATTTCTTTTTCTTGCCTAATAGCTCTGGCTAAAACTTCCAGAACTATATTGAATAGCAGTGGTGAAAGTGGGCTTCCCTATCTGGTACCAGATCTCAGAAGAAATGCTTCCAACTTTTCCCCATTCAATAGGATGTTGGCCGTGGGTTTTTCATTAATTGCTTTGATTATATTGAGGAATGTTCCTTCTATACCCATGTGCTTAGAGTTTTCATCATGAAAGGGTGTTGTATTTTATTGAATGCTTTCTCTGCATCTGTTGAGATAATCATATGGTTTTTCTTCTGCAGTTTGTTAATGTGGTGTATCACATTGCTTGATTTGTGAACATTGAACCATCCATGTCTGGGTGGATGATCTTTCTGATGTTGAGTTCTATTGGTGAGAATTTTATTGAGGATTTTTGCGTCTATGTTCATCAGGGATATTGGTCTGTAATTTTCTTTCAGTGCTGCATCTTTCTCTGGCTTAGGGATTAAGGTGATGCTGGCTTCATAGAAAGAATTTGGGAGGATTCCCTCTTTTTTGATTGATCTGATTAGTTTGAGAAGAATTGGAGTTAGTTCTTCTTTAAATGTCTGGTAGAATTCAGCAGTGAATCCATCTGGTCGTGGGCTTTTCTTTGTTGGGAGGGCCTTTATTACTGTTTCAATTTCTGTTACAGTTATGGGTCTATTTAGGCTTTCTCTGTCTTCCTGGTTCAATTTAGGTAGGTTGCATTTGTCCAGGAATCTATCCATTTCTGATAGGTTTCCTTGTTTGCTGGCATACAAGTCCTTGTAGTAATTTCTGATGATTCTTTTTATTTCTGTGGTGTCTGCTGTTACATTTCCTTTTTTATCTCTGATTTTATTGATTTCAGTCTTTTATTTTTTTAGTTAGTTGGGCCAATGGGGTGTCAATTTTGTTTATTTTTTCAAAAAACCAGCTCCTCATTTGGCTGATTTTTTGTAATTTTTTTTGGATTCAATCCTGTTGATTTCTTCTCTGATTTTAATTATTTCTCTTCTCCTACTAGATTTGGGTCTGGTTTGCTGCAGATTTTCTAGGTCCTTGAGATCCATTGAAAGCTCATCTATTTGGTGCCTTTCCAAATTCTTGATGTAGGCACCTATTGATAGAAATCAAAAACTTTCTGGAAGTAAATGAGGATAACAGCACAACATATCAAAACTTATGGGATACAGCAAAAGCAGTGTTAAGAGGAAAGTTTATATCAATAGGTGCCTACATCAAGAAATTGGAGAGGCACCAAATAATGAGCTTTCAAAGCATCTCAAGGACCTGTCTCTTCATCTTCATAATCGTGGATTGGGGTATTTTGAATTTCATGCATTTGTTTTTATGTAACTCTGTATTAGCTTTATCATTGGGTTTTTATTGGGAACCAAGAAAGAAAAAGAAAATAAAGGAAATTATTAAGTTGTCCATTAGCAGTCAGAGCTATGCTGATCAAGTCACCATTTCTCATAGTGTCCATTTCACTTCAACAGGTTTCCTTTTTGGTGTTGAGTCAGTTGTCACCGATCAGGGAGAACATATGGTATTTGTCCCTTTGGGACTGGCTTACTTCACTCAGCATGATGTGTTCCAGATTCCTCCATCTTGTTGCAAATGACTGGATTTCGTTGTTTCTTACTGCGGTATAGTACTCTAAAGAATACATATCCCATAATTTCTTTATCCAGTCTACCGTTGATGGGCATTTAGGTTGGTTCCAGTTCTTGGCTATTGTGAATTGTGCTGCAATAAACATTAGGGTGCAGACCGCTTTTTTGTTTATCAATTTAAACTCCTTTGGGTAAATTCCAAGGAGTGGGATGGCTGGGTCGAATGGTAGGGTTATATTCAGGTTTCTGAGGAATCTCCAGACTGATTTCCATAGTGGCTTGACCAGTTTGCATTCCCACCAACAGTGGGTTAGTGTACATTATCCCTCATAGTATTTTTTTTTGTCTGTTCTACTTAATATGACTGGTTTAATTCTGTAATTATCACACAGTTATTCTTAAGTGTTGAAAATTAACCGAAATGTGATCCCTGTTAAACATAAGAGTGGGAATAAGAGAGGGAAGAGATGTATAATTTGGGGCATGCTCGGGCTGACTTGCCCCAATTGGTAGAGTTGGAAACATACCAGGGGATTCCAATTCAATCCCATCAAGGTGGCATGTGCCAATGCCATCTCACTACTCCAAGTGATCAATTTCAGTTCACAATTGATCATAATGAAAGGACTAAGAGTCAAAGGGAGCACATAAACAAGTCTAGTATCTGCTAACACCAACCGATAGAATAAATAAAGGGGAGAGTGATCCAACATGGGAAGTGAGATACTCAGCAGACTCATAGAATGGCGGATGTCCTAAATAGCACTCTGGCCTCAGAATCAGCCCTAAAGGCACTCGGATCTGGCTGAAAAGCCCATGAGAGTATTTCAGGCTTGGAAAGCCAAGACACTCTGGCAAAAAGACCTCTGTGAGTGAGATCCCAGTGGAAAGAACAGGTCTTCAAAGAGGGAGGTGCCTTTCTCTGAAGGGAGGAGAGAACCTCCACTTTGACTATGACCGTGTCTAAACAAGATAAGAGTCGGAGAACTCAAGGGGCTTCCATAGCCTTGGAAACTCATAACTGGTGCATAGGGAGATTACTGATGCCATAAACAGGAGTGTCAATTGGTAAAGTCAACAACAGGAGTCACTGTGCACTTACTCCTCATGTAGGATCTCGGTCCTTAACGTGCTGTACACTGAGGCTTAATGCTATAACGAGTACTCAAACAGTATATTTCACTTTGTGTTTCTATGGGGGTGCAAACGACTGAAATCTTTACTTAATGTACACTAAACTGATCTTCTGTAAAAAAAAAAAAAAAAGAAAGAAATTTTCAATTCCCAACTTGACTCTCACTGGGATTAAACATGACAATAGGTCTGATCTGATTTCATCATCATTTTAAAAAAATCATCTATTATTTTTCACTTTATGTTTCTGTGTGGGAGCAAACTGTTGAAATACTTACTTAAGGTATACTAAGCTGATCTTCTGTATATTAAGATAATCGAAAATGAATCTTGATGTGAATGGAAGGGGAGAGGGAGTGGGAAAGGGGAGGGTTGTTGGTGGGAGGGACGGTATGGGGGGGGAAGCCATTGTAACCCATGAGTCGTACTTTGGAAATTTATATTCATTAAATAAAAGATAAAAAAAAAAAAGAAAATAAAGGAAATTATTAACCTTTTATGGTGTTGTACCCTATATAACCCCAAATTTCCTTTATTGAGTTTTGGAAAGTAAATCTTTCTTAATCTCATGTATTCTATGAATGTTGTTATTGATTTTGTATAAACTGCTTGCTGGAGCTTAAAAAATGAGATTCAGATTTTTGGCCAATTTATAACAGAAATAAAGGATCATTTGTATTCATCTGGACTAACCTTATTTTTCCTGTCCCATGATTTTTTCAATTATTTATATACTCTCTGGCCTTATATCTATTTTTATATGCTACCTCAAAATCTCAAGTGAATTATACTGTAGCTGAATAAGCCAACTCAGGTTTGTCATTTTAAGAATTAGAATTCCATTTATATGCCTGTTTTCAGAATGCATCATTTGATATGAGATTCCTCTTTCTTTGAAATTTTAGTAAATATCTATAGATAATTACATTTGAAATTCATAAGTCAATTAGACAGAAAATATATTTTAGATACTAGATGTAAGTGAAGACCTCATTATTCAATCAGCCAGCACAGAGAATAAAAGAATAAACAAAAGCCTAAGGACTACATGTGCTAATTAGTTTCCAGTGCTTAGAAGACTTCTAAAGGGTGTTCTCATTCATTTTAAATAGCAAATTGGTGAAAATTTTCCTCAGAGAAAAATCTAAATTAGAAATTTATAAAGTAGTTATATTAATTTAGGTATGGTACATAATGTGAGAAATAAGTTTAATTTGCATTAGATAGATTAACTAAAAGACACAATTCACTCCAGGCCTTTTTTTTAAAGATTTGTTTATTTGAATGTCAGTTAAACAGAGAAAGGGAAGGAGGGAGAGAGGGAGGAAGGGAGGGAGGGAGGGGGAGAGAGAGAGAGAGAGAGAGAGAGAGATCTTCCATCTGCTGGTTTACTATCCAAATGGCCATAAAGGCTGGGGATGGGTCAGGCTGAATCTGGGAGCCTGGAGCTTCTTCCAGGTCTTCCATGTTGGTGCGAGGGTCGAAGCACTTGGGCCATCTTCTGCTGTTTTCCCAGGCCATTAACAGGGAGTGGGATTGGAAGTGGAACAGCCAGGACTCAAACCGTTGCTCAGATGGGATGCTGGCATCATAGGTGGTGGCTTTACCCACTAACCAAACTACACCACAACTCCAGCCCCATTTTTTAAAGATGTATTAATTTATTTGAACGAGTGATAAAGATCAAGATACAGAGAAATATCTTTCATCTGCTGATTCACTCCCCAATGCCTCCAACAGCTGTGGCTAGACCAGGCTGGAGCCAGGAGCCAGGAGTTTGTTCCAGGTCTCCCACATAAGTGCAGAGCCTCATCCAGGTCTCCCTGGTGGGTGAAAGGAACCCCAGTATTTGAACCATCACCCAGTGCTTCCCAGGCACATTAGCAAGGACTCAGAAACAAACAAAAAAAAAAATTGAAAGAAAAATATTCCATAAATTCACCCATTGGTAACATTTGTTATTTATAGGTATTATAAGTTATTCACATATAGTAGTTTTTAAAGATTTATTTATTTATTTGAAAGTCAGAGTTACACAGAGAGAGAAGAAGCAGAGAGAGGGAGACAGAGGTCTTCCATCCTAAGCGGATGGAATGGCCGCAGCTGCACCTATCTGAAGCCAAGAGCCAGGAGCTTCTTCCAGATCTCCCTCGTGGGTGCAGGGGCCCAAGGACTTGGGCCATCCTCTACTGCTTTCCCAGGCCATAGCAGAGAGCTGGATTGGAAGTGGAGCAGCTGGGACTCGAACAGGAGCCCATATGGGATGCTAGCATTGCAGGTGGTGGCTTTACCAACCCTTCCACGGTGCTGGCCCCTCACATATAGTATTTATTTTTAAAACAATATATAGCATTTTTGAAGCTTAACAGTATATTATAAACATAATAAATAAATAATAATAAGTTATCCAATTGGATTGTGTTTTCCTTCCTGGTTGAAGATCTAGGCTGTTTTCATTTTTATGTTAATTAACACTTCAAATTGTAAATATGTATGGGGTACAGCATGATATTTCAGTATACGTACACAATGTATAATGATAAAATCAAGGTAATCAGCATTTTCCCCCTCCAGATTTCATTTTATGTTGAATAATATTCCATTGTATATATATGCTACAACTTCTTTTTTATGATTTATTTATTTATTGGAAGGGCAGAGTTACAGAGGCAGAGGCAGAGGTAGAGAGAAGAGACAAAATGTCTTCCATCCACTGGTTCACTCCCCAGATGGCCACAATGGAGGCTTTACTGGCTACACCACAGCACCTGCCTTGCTACATTTTCTTTATCCACTGATGTACTCCTCAGTTTAGTCCATATCTTGGCTATTGTGAACAGCATGACTAAAAACTTAAGATATCTTGTAACTTTTTGATATGCTGATCTCATGTCATTCAGATATATACCCAGAAGTCAGATAGGTGAATAGTATGGTAGATCTATTTTTAGTTCGTTAAAGAAGCATTCTACTATTTTCCATAGTGACTGTACTAATTTACATTTCTATTCATAGTGCAAGACACTCCCTTTCTCTGTCTGCTTATCAGCATTATTATTTCTTGCTTTTTTGATAGTAGCCATTCTGACTGTAATAATATCTCCTTGTAGTTTTTGACTTGCAGTTCCCTGATGCCTAGTGATGTGGATTATTCTTCATGTACTTGCTGGCCATTTTTATTTCTCTTTTTGAGAAATGGTACTTCAGATCATTTGCTCATTTTAAAAATAGGCTTATTCAGGGGATTTATTTGAAAGACAGAATTTCAGAGAGAGCTAAAGTCAGAGAGAGAGGTCTTCCATCTGCTGGCTCACTCTACAGATGGCCGCAATGGATAGAGCTGTGCTGATCCGAAGCCAGGAGCCAGGAGCTTCTTCCAGGTCTCCCACATGGGTGAAAGGGCCCAAGGACTTGGGCTATCTTCTACTGCCATCCCAGGCCATAGCAGAGAGCTGGATCAGAAGAGGAACAGCTGGGTCTCAAACCAACGCCCATGTGGGATGTTAGAGCTTCAGGCCAGGGCGTTAACCTGCTACACCACAGTGCCGGCCCCAACTTACTGCTTTTTAACCTAGATTTTTATTTTTACGCTCACCTGAATATCCTAGAACCATAGATTATGTATTGTTTCATGAATTTTAATGCTATGTATATTTTTATTATTCCAAATGTTGTTTAGGCAAAACTAAGATGTTTTGGTAACATCTTAGTCTTTTTTTTTTTTTTTTTTTTTGACAGGTAGAGTGGACAGTGAGAGAGAGAGACAGAGAGAAAGGTCTTCCTTTTGCCATTGGTTCACCCTCCAATGGCCACCACAGCCAGCGCACCACGCTGATCTGAGGCCAGGAGCCAGGTAATTCTCCTGGTCTCCCTTGGGGTGTAGGGCCCAAGCACTTGGGCCATCCTTCACTGCACTCCCTGGCCACAGCAGAGAGCTGGCCTGGAAGAGGGGCAACCGGGACAGAATCCGGCGCCCCGACCGGGACTAGAACCCGGAGTGCCGGCGCCGCAAGGTGGAGGATTAGCCTAGTGAGTTTGCATCTTAGTCTTCATTCCTGTCAGGATCCCCCCCTCCGGGAACTGGCCAGGTTGCTGCGAAGGAAGAGTCAAGGAGACTGAGGAAGGTCAAGCTAAACACACTTTATTGGTACTGTAGGTGACTAGGAGGAGAGATCTCTCAAGCCTACTCCTGCAGGCACTAGGCACTACGGACCAGGGAGAGATGCTGAGCAACCTCTGGTTTACAGCATCTGAGGGTCCCCTTATATACAGTTTCTAGAGGCTAGCCCCGCCCACATTCTGACCTCCCAGGGTCCCGAAGTCATGGCAGTTGCAGTTTGTGGGTAGGCCATCTAGTTAGGCCCATCCCTTTTCAACTCTTACCAGCTAGGGTGGTTACCTTTCTACTTTTCTTTCAAGCTGCGCTACTGGGCAGTTACTTTCTTTCAAAAGGTGCTACAGTTACTTTCTCCGAGAATGGTTCCCTAACAATTCCTTTCTGTTTTTTTTTTTTTTTAATGTTACTATCTGAGATCAACTTTATTCTATCTGATGAACCTAGTATAGTGTTTTTTAGAAAATACAGAGGCAGACATTTGACTCAGCAGTTCTGATACAGGTTGGGATGTCTGTGTCCCATATTGGGGTACCCAGATTTGAATCCTAGATTTGGCTTCTGATTCCTGCACACTGCAAATGCAGATCTTGCAAGGCCACAGGTGATAGCTTAGGAAGTTGAGCCTCCGCCATCCATGTGGGAATCCCAGTTTCAGTTCCAAACTCATGGCTTCCATCTGGCCCAGTTCCAACTGATAGTTTGCCAAATCCTGTTTTAGCTTGTATTTGCTGTGTTTTTAACCACAGCATTTGTATATACATTTTTAAAATCAGCTTGTCAAGGTCAGCTAAAAGCAAAATAACTCTACTGAGTTTTTTTTTGGATTTATGCTGAATCCAGATATCTATTGGGTGGTAAAGATACACATATCATTATGATGCATATTATATACTATATAGATATTTCTATCCTATCATCACTTAGAAGTTCTCTCCTAATTTATGTCAGAAATGTTTTATCTATCTCTAACCGTTTTATATGTTTAGTATATTATATAATAAATATTATATACACAAATATATGCACGTGTGTGTGTGTGTGTGTGTGTGTGTGTGACTGCCATTGGCCAGCTTGCCTTGATTCTTTTTCACTGACGGAGTAATGAATTACATTTCAGAGAGACAAAAGTAGGGATAGTAAAGCAACGTTTATTAATGTACACTTCAAGAGAGGGAAAGATCTAGTTGAGAGAAAATGTGGCACTCTTTTTTTTTCCTGGTTTGGGACTTTATCCCTAAAGTGTGAAGGGTGTTGACTTGTGATGTGGTAATGTTTTTGATTGGCATTTTTGATTGACATCTTGGAGTTAAATACCTTGAGACCTATGCTCATGCAGCTTCCCAGTATGCATTGGGAATACCCACTGGGGCGGGGTAATGATGCAAAACCACAAGCTAATTCCATTATAAAGACCATATCATAAAGCTGGGTTGCTCCAGTGTCAAACAGGGTCTCATTGTGCACATCACAAACTAGACTTTTCTGGTTTGGCTGAATTCCGTTTTGTCAGAAAATCTTAACCACAAGTTAAACCACAAAGTGGGCAGTCTTGGGTGGGTCCTAGCAGAGAACAGGGTCCTTGGTTTCACCCCTGGAGGAAAGTCTTATGGCTCCCCCCACAATTGCTCATTCAAATTATCAGCATATTGTTCTGCTTTCTACAAACATAATTTATTTCTGTAATGACTTTGAATACAACAATCTTGTTCAATTACTTTTATAATTCAATTTTTACATAAAAATTATGTTTTCTGCAACTTTCTATTTCTTTCTTTCTTTTTTTTTTTTCTTCCTGACTCTACTGGCTAGTCTCCTAGTCTCTAGTACAGAATTAAATACAAGACATAAGACCAGATCTCCACGTGTTTTACTTAAACTCACAAAGAAGAACATTCAAATTTCAGAATTAAGATTTGTTTTTTTATAAATACTGCTTATAAATTAAAGTCCAATTATTCCAATTTTATACTCTTAAAAT